>NW_012107008.1:530048-597708 GCF_000951045.1 Mandrillus leucophaeus | reverse complement strand
TTTTTTTGAGACGGAGTCTTGCTGTCACCCATACTGGAGTGCAGTGGTGCGATCTCGGCTCACTGCAAGCTCCACCTCCCAGGTTCCCGCCATTCTCCTGCCTCAGCCTCCCTAGCAGCTGGGACTACAGGCGCCCGCCACCACGCCCAGCTAATTTTTTTGTAATTTTTAATAGAGACGAGGTTGCACTGTGTTAAGCCAGGATGGTCTCAATCTCCTGACCTCGTGATCCACCCGCCTCGGCCTCCCAAAGTGCTGGGATTACAGGCGTGAACCACCGCGCCCAGCCCCACTATTTCTTTTAGGATAAAGACTTTTAAAAGACCTCCAAGTTCTTTAAACGACCTACATATTTTACCTGCTGCCTGTTTATTTCATCATCCCCCATTTTTCCCTCCTTCTTTGCATTCTTGTGCTTCCTTGAACAGTCAATAGTCCTCCATGGTCTTAGCAACAGCTGTGTGCTCTAGAGTGTAAAGTTTACCCGTCAATTAATTCAATAATCACTTCCTCAAAGAAGCTTTCTCTGACCCTGGAGTCTATGTCATATCCTTTTGTTGTGTCATTTATAATTACCTACATTGTCAGTAACTACACTGACTACCGAAATTATATAAATTTGTGTGACCTTTTGATTGTTTACTTAAAGACTACCTCTCCTGCTAGATGAGTTCCTTGAGAAAAGGAGCTGTGTCTATTTTGTTTATAGTTGTAGGATCTGCTCTTAGTACAGATCCTGAAAGATGCCCTATAGAAAAGGTGCTCAGTATCTTCCTGAAAAAGTAAAAGAAAAATATTAGAGGCATACATGGAAAATTGGTAAGGCTTGGCCCTACATCTCTACTCCTCGCCTTTTAGAAAAACCATAAGAAATCATGTGAGAAGTTCAATAAAAGTAAGAAACTATTCCCTCAATTAGTCCCAAAAAGTGTTTTTTCCCAAAGACGTACCAGAGCTTTTGTGAAAGTTAATTAAAGGAATTAAATAGTAGGTTAAGATATCTATATATATTTCATAATGCCCCCAGGTCCTAAACATACTAATAAGCAGTACTATACCTAGAGCCAGTCAACTAGGGCTTGTAACTCAGGCCTCTGCCTGTAGGACCCTGTTCTGACCATCCACTGGCTGAGCCTCTCCACACAGGCTGAAGAGGGGGTTGAGGCCCAGGGGATAAGCCCAAACCTACCTAGAGCTATGCCTCCCCACTTCTAGACCTCACTGCAGACGCCCAAAAAACCCTGAGCTGAAGCCTACATATGCCTCTTCCTGGGTTCATTCTCCTGAGGGAAGACAGCAACACAAGTGACCTTGTCCATAGCTCTAACCCACTTCAGGGTAGAGTGGAGGTGGTTGACAGAGTTTGGATTTGCCCACTGGAATGTCCACAGGCATAAACCAGAAGTCCCCTCCAGAACAGGACTGTGCTCAGGGTGGGAAGACAATGGGCTCAGGCATTAGACCAGGGGCTGCCATGTGTGTGAAATAATGAAAGAGAAAACAGAATTAAAGTTATGCAAATGTTGGGGTAGACCCACTAATTAGGTGTCTATCCTTACAGGAGGACTGATTTCAGTCTCTCCCCATCTGCTCCAACCATTAGGCCAAAACATTCTTCACACTCCTCTCTCCCTTCTTCAATACATAATTTATAGCCTGACTTTTTGCCTATTTTGCTGAATACAAACTTCTCTTGGGAAGTTCTAAAAGCACTCTATTAGAACCCCAACCTCCACAGCGTGCAGGTTTGCTGGGAACCCTCTCTTCCTATCCCGCCCATTTGCACATGTGCTCTGTCCTTCACCTCTGTGTTCTCTCCGGCTGTCACATCTGTACCCTCTCAGTCTACCCAAAGACCCGTGCCCAGACTTCAGACTTTGCTGACCTCTGTGATTTCCCAAAACACACACTACATGTTCTTATCCCTGAACTTCTATAGCAGAGATGTCATAAAATTTTAATTAGGGCCAATCAGAAATCCAGCTGTGTAGACCCTGTTTTTGTAAAAATGGCAAAGGACTTATCTTATTGGCCGTCCAGAAGAATGGATCTAAATACAGTCTCAGAAAGGGTCGACTTTACTTAGATGTGTGCCATTCTAGGCTTAACATTATTAAACATTTTTTACCAAGTGAATGAGAGCTCTGGCATTTAACAAACTGAGCTATCCTTTTACAAAAGGGTGATGGCCTGGCCAACATGGCGAAACACCGTATCTACTAAAAATACAAAAAATGAGCCAGGTTTGGTAGTGTGTGCCTGTAATCCCAGCTACCTGGGAGGCTGATTCAGGAGAATTGCTTGAACCCAGGAGGTGGAGGCTGCAGTGAGCAGAGATGGCGCCATTGCGCTCCAGCCTGCATGAGACTCTGTCTCAAGAAAAAGAAAATTTAAAATTAAATAAAAAATTAAAAAGTGTCATGTTTTCAGCCAAGGCATACCTAAATTCCAATTCCAGATTTTCCTCACCTCACCCAGGGATGCCTCTGGGTTTCCCTTTCAGTAGTTTCACAAAAGTTTCTATTTCCATATACTTTCAGAGAGTTTCACAGAGACAAACAAAAACATTGTCCAGGGATGTGCCACAGAGCAAAGATTTTCATGTGAGTTCTAAGACTGATATTCTCAACTCTGAAGCTTCAGGAATACTTCTGGATGAACATAGCTTGTTTTCAACTTATTCAGTTCTTTTTGAAACTAAGTATCCCTCACCACCCTCTTCCACACCCATAGGCTTTACTAAGCTGAGCATCCAAAGCTCAAAAAATATCTGCTACTGAGTCCATTGAGGCATTTACAAAATTGTGGTAGAATTTCAATACAGCCCATAATTACCATCACCTACAAAGATGTGGGTAGCTGAAATACCCAGCTCTTAATATACTTACAAATAGAAAAAGGTGAACCATGAAAACATCTTTGGAATCCTATTTTTTCTTAAAAAACAACACTAATAGACATAGATGCTCTTTTAATAAATGTTTCCAGATATGCTATTTCCTACAGTTTTTAGTAATAAATATATGTAACAGGTCATTTACTGACAAGTGCATATAACAATTTTTTTATATAACATCTAATAGGGAAAATCTAATAACTCACAATACCATCAGGTGAAAAAAATTTAATTCATCAGGTGAATTAAATCTCTTGTGGAGTGAAAGTCTTGTTTTTTTTAATTATTATTCATCTGTCACTACTGATGTCATATTATGCACATCATAACATTTCGAACTTGGGCTTTTATGTTTTTCATTGGCTGAGTCACCATCAAAAGAAGAAGTAATAAGCAAAGAAAAAATTCCCTAGAGAAATCTGCACAAAAAAAAATTCATATTTTCCATTTATTATGAGATACATAGATAAAAGAATATTGAGATGCTTTTTATTTTTGGTACCTTATTTGATCAAAAGCTTCCTGCATTCCTTTTTAAAGCTAATCCTATTCACCAACAGGTGAAGAAAATTGACTTAATTTTGCTTTATTTCTACTCTAGCAAGATATTTTACTACATTCAAGAGCCTCGTTGAGCTTCTAGTGTTTAGCGTTTGTGTTTAAAAAAAAAAAAAAAAAAGCATTCACACACACACATTCTGTGCTGTAGCCCAAATGGCTAGAAATTGTGAGCTGTTGAGATCTGGCTGCTACTAAATGAATAAAAGCCTCTCTGCTGCCTAAGAGATTACATAGATATGAATATTATTTTTGTATATATACAGACACACCCACATATATATCATTATGAGTTTAGTTTTTTATTTTCCTGTATATGAAATGCTTGAAAGATCTTATCAATTTCACAGCAATGAACATTTTCTACATTTTCTTTTCTCAGGGAACTTCCTCTTCACACTGTTTCCTTTTTTCCCAGTCTCTTAGGTGAGTTTAGACAATGAAGAAGGTAAGAAAAGACAGGCCATGGTGTCAGGTCTTACCAAGTGTTTCAGGTATATGATTATGAGAAAGGACCCATCTCCACAAGAGTCAAGCAAGAAAAGGGGAGTTACATCATTTTAACGGTGTTTCAAATGGCTAGAAGAGAGGATTTTGAATGTTCTCACCACAAAGAAATGATTACTGTTTGAGGTGATAGTTATACTAATTATCCTAATTTGATCATTACACATTGTATACATGTATCAAAACATCAAACTGTATTCCATAAATATGTATAACTATTGTGTCAATTAAAAATAATATTTTGGGGGCCGAGCACGGTGGCTCACACCTGTAATCCCAGCACTTTGGGAGGCCGAGGTGGATGGATCACGAGGTCAGGAGATCGATACCATCCTGGCTAACACAGTGAAACTAAAAATATAAAAGATTAGCTGGGCATGGTGGCAGGTGCCTGTTGTCCCAGCTACTTGGGAGGCTGAGGCAGGAGAATTGCCTGAACCCAGGAGGTGGAGGTTGCAGTGAGCTGAGATCTCACCAGCCTGGGTGACAGAGTGAGACTCCATCTCAAAAAAAAAAAAAATTAAAAAAGAGTATTTCACTTACTGTATTTCACACCAGAAAAATACATGTATGTATTTGATATGAAACATACATTGTCTTTTTGGACAATTCAACCCCTGATACACCTTAAGTACCTGTAAGCACTGCTCTTATGCACTTACCATTAGTAAATCTCGTTGAAGAACCTCTGCACAAATAATTTTTTTTTTTTTTTACCAAAGACACTAGAGACAATCTGCTGGAACAGAATATAAAACAGCAAATAAGAAATGTCCCAGAATATAAAAGCAAGGCCAGAAAGTTTTATTCTCTGAGGTAAGAAAAGAGCCACCTCCAAAATTATGTTTATTTAAACTGGATTTGAATGTTTCTCAAATTGAGTAAGGTGGTTCAACTTGGTATCAGGATACCAACTAAAACATAACTTATAACAAGTCAATGAAGGGCTATCTACCCACTTGGATTTTACCTTGACAGTATGAGATAGAGCTATGTCCCACACAGAGTGGGGACCTGCAGGGAGAGGAGGCAGGAGTAAGAATTTATCACGGTTTTAACAAATGCAAAGGACAGAGGATACTCTTTTAATAGGCAGAAATATTCCTGGTGTGAAGAGCAATCCATTCTATTGGTCCAGATCAATAAAAATATGCCTCTGATTATTTGATCTCCTTGGTTTAGATCATTCATTTATTCATTCAACAGTTCTCCAATATGTTGATTTTCTAATGAGCACTTCAGTACATGAGGGAGATACCAGGAATAAAAGGCTCGAAGAGAGCTCCGTCTAGTAAGAGAAGTAGACTAGTACACAGACAATTACTAACGAGTTTGCTAACTCACTGTTCACTGAGTCACTTGATGTATATCCTCTCTCCAGGGGATCCACCAATGTGGTCTTGGTTCTTAAATCAGGTATAATTTCTACCACAAATTCATCAAGTAACTCCCCTCATCTTGCTTGATTCTTGTGGAGATGGGGCCTTTCTCATAATCATATACCTAAAACACTCGTCTTGTTTATCAGTAGGTCTCTTGTGAATTTATTAGCATGAGTCAGTCTCCCTGTAGGCAAAAACATCCAATTTAATTTCTGCCCATGCAAAGTAGGGGTCCAGGCCCCAAAACCATGAAGACTCCATCCCATGAGGCTCTTCCTGAGACAGCCAATTATGTCTCTTGACAACTCAGGTTTTTGCAAAAAAAAAACCCATGTCTTCATAACACTCAGCCCTGACATGACAGGGCTTCTATCACAAGATAACATTTCCCTAAGTCATTTTCATCACAAGTGTGCATGGGCTTTCAGCTTATTTTACATCAGTAATTCTCAAACTTTAGTGAGTTTAAGAATTCCCTGGGAAGAATATTGAAAACGCAGATTCATAGGTCCCACACTGCACTCCAGCCTGGGCAACAGAGTAAGACCCTGTCTCAAAAAAAAAAATTGTACCATGTGGTACATTTGCATAAATGTAATCTTATTGTCATTTTATTGTTGTACCCAATGTGGATGTTAGAAATGACACAATGATATGATTGATGATTTTTTTAATTTTATTTTTTAATAAGTTATTGGGGTACAGGTGGTATTTAGTTACATGAGTAAATTCTTTAGTGGAGATTTGTGAGAACCTGGTGCACCCATCACCAAACAGTATACACTGCACCATATTTGTTCTTTTATCCCTTGCCCCCTCCTACTCTTCCCCACACTGTTTTCCATAGTGGCTGTACTAGTTTACATTCCAACCAGCAGTGTAGAAGTTGTGGGGGTCTGTCCTGCAGACCCCAGCTGCATGATGGACGAGACACATACTCAGACACTGATATTCAGTGAAAGAGTTGGCCAGGGGGCCGCCAGCACTAGAGGCTGAAGAGAGTTTGCAGCCCCTTCCAAGTTGGCAATGTTTGCATTTATTTAGTACAGATTTAATTGACAAAGGCTTTGAGTCAACACACCTGTGGTCACCCCCACTCTGGAGAGGGCCATCTTGCCCATGAATGATCAAAGGTTGATTTTAGGATGCTATTTAGATAAACTACTCTATATTCCTTTGTATCTGTGCCCCAAGCTATTAACTCAAGGTAAGGATTAGGCTGCTTTCAGCCATAACCCTATCCTGAGACTTTTACAAAACCTTACAGCCTTCCAAGAAGGTTTGTGTCTATATCCTATAACTTCGTCTTAAAATTTTTCCCATCAGCCTGACTGAACTCCCATAAGAAGTGTTCCCAGATCACCACATCCATGCCAACATCCACTGTTTTTTGATTTTTTGATTATGGCCATTCTTGCTGGAGTAAGATGGTATCGCATTGCGGTTTTGATTTACATTTCCCTGATCATTAGTGACGTCAAGCATTTTTTCATATGTGTGTTGGCCATTTGTGTATCTTCTTTTGAGAACTGTATATTCATGTCCTTAGCCCACTTTTTGATGGGATTGATTGTTTTTTTCTTACTGATTTATCTGAGTTCATTGTAGATTCTGGATATTAGTCTTTTGTCAGATGTATATAGATTGTGAAGATTTTCTCCCACTTTGTGGGTTGTCTGTTTACTCTGCTGACTGTTCCTTTTGCCATGCAAAAGCTCTTTAGTTTAATTAGGTTGCAGCTATTTATCTTTGTTTTTATTGCAATTGCTTTTGGGTTTTTGGTCATGAAATTCTTGCCTAAGCCAACGTCTAGAAGGGTTTTTTTCAATGTTATCTTCTAGAATTTTTATAGTTTCAGGTCTTAGGTTTAAGTCCTTAATCCATCTTGAGTTGATTTTTGGTAACAATTCTAAAATTAATATGGAACCAAAAGAGAGCCCACATAGCCAAAGCAAGATTAAGGAAAAAGAACAAATCTTGAGGTATCACACTACATGATTTCAAACTATACTATAAGGCCATAGTCACCCAAACAGCATGGTACTGGTATAAAAATAGGCACATAGACCAATGGAACAGAACAGAGAACCCAGAAATAAACCCAAATACTTACAGCCAACCGATCTTCAACAAAGCAAACAAAAACATAAAGTAGGGAAAGGACTCCCTTTTCAACAAATGGTGCTGGGATAACTGGCAGGCCACATGTAGGAGAATGAAATTGGATCCTCATCTCTCACCTGATATAAAAATCAACTCAAGATTGATGATTTTTAAATCCACATAATGGCTGGACATAACAGAAGTGAATCCTCCCCCTCTAATGCTGGGAAAGAATGCATTCCAATGATTTCCTTGCTAATGTTTTCTCTCCTGCCAAACTAAATGTATTTTATTCACATCAGTTATGCACTTGGTCTTGATACAAGCAAGGTTAAAAAACACAAAAAGATCATATGTGACTAGAGGAAGTAGTGGAACATAAAAAGCCCATGCCTGCAAATTGTTGATACCAATACTCTTAGGAGAAATTACAGGAAACCTCAGTGTCCCTGGGTAAGACATGTGAATATAACCAAATGTTGAGGGGGAACTTAACCTATTACCTCAGAAATGGTGGCTTGAAGACAAAACCGATGACAGCAACATCAAATACTCCACATTCTAAAGAAAGCTGTAGAAAACTGATGGCCAGTTACCCCCTCCATTGATTACTAGGAAAAGCCAAATCAGTCCTGTGACCCTGCCATCACCACATTGATCTCGCCAATCTCCAGGCCCTCCCAACCTCCTAACCTCAGAAACAACAGACTAAGGAGAAGAGAAGGGGTGAACGGTATGTGTTATGTAGTGAAGAAGGGCTCCTGCTTTCAAGCAACCCACTTGTTAGTTGACTTCCTAATTGTTTTTCACATCCTGAGTTGTACTTGATAACTCAATTGAGGAGTTATACAGAGATGCCAGGCACTACATAGAAATGCCATTGAAGAGCCAAGAGTTTGATTTCTATAGTCTCCATTTTTGCTGGTGTATCATGGCAATGACTGAATGTTAGCTCCCATATCCTGAAATACAACTTTCTTTAACATTGATTTTGTAACCAAAACATTTCAAAGTTATTTTTACCTTGCATCAATTTGTTATTTTAAAACCCTGTCCTGATATGAATTAGTCCTGAGAATCAAAATACCCTATTCAGTACATTGACTTCAGGTCTGATGCCACCAATGCTAAGCACTCCATTGAAAAGTACAGCATTCCTCTTCCAAGATGTGCAGCAGAGTAATTCTTGACATTGATCCAACATGAACCCTCAGGTAAACTGGGGGAAGAATCTGATGCTCTTACCATTGCTCAGAAATACCTCAAGAGAAGAGTAGAAAAGTTGAAAAGAAGTCCCATATTTCTGCCTTGAGATATTAAATGGAGAAAAAATATCCCAGATTCAGTAGCCTGGTGACTACTAAATGAGTAAAATGATGCAATAAGTCAAATGATGCTGTGATTCATTTTGTATCATCTGTTAAACGAAAACGATGCTCCTAACTTTTCAGACACAGCACCATCTGTCATTGTCATTGTCATCCACACGTTAAGATGACAGCAAGACTCCATTTATTTCCAGGGCTTCTTTGGTGAAAGATGCTGTGATGTGCAATGCGATGTATATTGATATATCAATTCACAGTTGATTGTAATTGTCACAAAAAATGTAAAACTTTAGACAATGTAAAAAAGAGAGGGATCTTTGCTAAGATATAGAGAAGATCATCATTTATCTGCTTCTTTGCCTTTCTACTATTAGTAACTCAGTATGTGGACCTGTCTACACCATGGCTCGTTTCCATCCAGACCACAATCTGGATCATGCTTGACCAAATACTTTACCTTATGGCAGCTATCACATAGGGAAAACCTCATTGGACTTTGAATAATCTAGACTGGGTTGCTGGTGTAGTTTTGCCAGTTGTCAGCTAAGTGGCCTCCAGCACACAGTTTTAAAACTTTCAAAGCCTCAGTTTCCCCATCTACAACATTTGGACAATATTTGAACTCTTTGGATTATTGGGAAGTTTTAAGTTAGAAAATATTTGTGAAAACACCTAGCACAGACATTACGGGGCACAGATGCTCAGTAATTCATCTTTTCAAAAATCTATTAATAATGGTATCTTTATAAGTTATCCTCTATGTTATTTATTCTTTTTCCTTCTCTGCCACCTGTTGTAGTTGTGACAAAGTTTCCAAGTACAAATGAAGTGACCCTCTTCTAGCAATAAAGAAACAAATCCTCGAACAGCTATTTCCTGTCTGACAGTTGGTATGCATATGCTTCACTGACTTTACTGTTTAGCCATGAAACCTTCATCATAAGTGTCATTTGGCCTTAACTTTGCAATAAGGTAATTATAGTGCTGGGCTTATTAAAAACAGACTCCATCATATGAGACGTTGACGGATGTTGGTTGAAGTTCTAACTTGACAAGCAAGTGGGATGAGCAAGTGCATGGCAGAGCTAAAGACATTATATTGCAAATGCTGTTTATTTTCTGTCAACTATAAACTATGCAGTAAATAACACATTATAAAAGAGATCCAGAAATAACATTAAGCTAAAATGGAACCATCAATTATTCTCTCTTCTTTAGCTTTCAGAAGATTTTTTTCCCCTTCACTATTGGTACTTTTTCCTTTACTCGTTAATTGCTTTTTTTCCTGACTCCCCTGTTCTGCTCCAATGCCTATAAATCATTGTAAAAAAAAAAAAAAAAAAAAAGATAAAATGTTACTATTATGAAAAGAGTGTAAAAATGGTATTTAAATAAATTTGCTTTTGCTATCCAGCCAACTTTCTCTAACCTTTAAGTGAAAGTTTAAAGCTTCTGCTGTGAATGTTGTAAACTCTTTTGGGCACATGCATGTATTTTTAGCACTCACACGACTCTAGGCACTGGGCACAGTTCAAAATTTAAGCAGTGAGTTTTGACATGTAAATTTAAAATATACTATGGCAGGAAGTTCAAGGTTTCACTGTAAGGAACAACTTTGAAATGCATTTGCCTATGGTGTTAAATCACAAAGGATTCTGAATTAGCTGCTTATGACAGCAAAATGATAATAAATGGAGCAAACAGGGAGGAGAAGAGGAAGAAAAGAGTAGGTGAAAAACTGTCTGACCTTACTCAGTTCCATGTTACACTCAGGCCTTAGAAAGTCACTCCAGTTATAACAGTTCCTTTCCCAGTGTGAAGATTCAGGATTCTCCTCCAAATCAATAAGTAGTTACTTACTGAACATCTATCCCATATCCATCACCATGCTAAACATTGCTTTTATACATGAGTCATTCATTCACATATTTGGGATACCTAATATGTGTCACATGTTGGGGATCAAATTAAGAATGAGGCAGAAATTACCCTCAAGGAGCTTACAGTTTATTTCTATGTGTTCTTAAGATATGCAGGCTTAATTCTGAAAATTTTCTTATTTTCTTCAGGAAAAAAATGCCCATTGAATATACCTAGTGTTACCACTATAGAACCTCTCTGTTACACAATCTTTGAGGAACATAACACTGTTACAGGTAAAACATTGTGATAGGAACCTTCAGTTGCTTCCAATTAAACACACCCATATATGTGGGTCAAAGCAGAGAACTGATGAAACTGAGTGAAGTGGAAATGAGGAAAGCTGGGTTCTATCAAGGAGTTATATAATTATTATTTACTCAGCAACTATATGCATACAGAAACCCACAAATATAAAACACAAATACAATAAAGCCCACTTAGCACATCCAGATTCTCATTGAGTATATTACATGGCTGCAAGTATAGAGGTACAGTTATGCAACGTGGTCGAGGGCTCTTTGAGGAATAGCCAAAGTTACTCATTGATCAAAACAAAAAGGCTACTGGTCCCTCGTCAACTTTTCCAGCTATATGCAGATAATTCATCCCATGTTAATAATAATAATAATAACAAAATATATCTCATTTGAAAAACACTGAAGAATTTTACATTTTTTGCATCCCTGCAGACAACTGGAGATCATTTGAAATGTCTCAAAATGCCCTGATTGGGAATCACAATCTAGTTATCAGGGCATTAATTGAATTACAAGGATTTGGGGAATGTGAATAGAAAAGAATAAGTGCCTCTTGGTGCTTTTTGGCTAGTATAAAGCACTACAAGAATAATTGGGAAGTATTCAAAACCACTACACAATTACCACAATTCAACAGGAATAAGACACAAAAACAAAAAAGGGCTAGAAGAATTAAATCTTACTGACAAATTATTTCAAGGAAATCCCACCACACCAGGCCAACACAGGTACCATGCTACCATTTCTTTAACTCGCTGAGAACTAAAATTCTCTAAAACCACAAAATAAAATGTTGATAGCTTCATTTAAATATTCTACCATAAGGAAATTGGGTATTATTTTGAGTATTATTATAAAGCAACTGTTTCTGTTCATCACAGAAAATCTCTACCTGACATTTAAGACACAGGCAGCAGTCACTGAGTCCTCTCCATTCTGAGGAGCATCTTAAAGCAACCACTTTAGAACGTACACATGTATGCTTGTTGACTTAGCCACTTTTCCAGCAGCATATTTTGGCACCTATATCTCTCCCTCATCTTAGAACATAAATGTATTTGTAACACATATTGGTGATGTGGAAAGAATACATCAACAATCCATTTCAGAAAGACTTGTTAAATCATGATATCACCATGTGTTTTTTCATTCATGATGCTTTGGTTTCCCCAACTAAAAAATCAGAATAATATTATCTTCTTCCTTTGTGTGTTCTAAGGAATAAAGAGCTTGGCACTGTGCCTGGCATCGTAGTTGCTATAATTACTACTATTGGTGTTGTTGATATAGTGATATCTTTACCGATATTGTAACTGATACGTACATATTAACATATAACTAGACAGATAGAGACAGAATTTATGCAGAATGTGTAGGAAATAGGGCTTTCAAGATGGTAATTTTTTTAATAATCAAAAATTGTGTTTCAGGCCTAAAATCATTTAAACATCTGGAAACAATCACCACATATTCATCCCGGTCTCTAAGATATAGAATTCCTCCCGTCTGCCCCAGCGTTCCCCTGGCAGCCCCTTATCAGGTCACTCTAGTCATCCTTCAAGGTCTTTCTTTCTATAGTATTTTGGCATGCCTCCATGAGAGCACTTTCCATATAATGCTGATGATTTCTTCCTGTAGAAATCTCCCCCACCAAACTGTCATCTTCTGAAAACTGACCTTATCCATCTCTGAGTCCTGCATTTCTAACACACTGCCTTGCTCCAAAGTTTGAAGGAGGAAAGCAAAGAGAAAAGAAAGCAGACAAAAGGGAAAAAGAAAAAATCAAAAGGGATAGAGGGAAAAGACAAAATGCACACAATCAAATCTCCATGTTTTAAACTTCTCTTCTCAGGCAATTTTGTTATAGATTTCCAGAACCTCCTGTGGACTTATTTGGCTCTTTGCTCTGGTCTGAGTCTGTACTCTCAGAGACAATGATGTTACTGGCTCAACAAGAAAGATCCACAAGGCCACAAGAAAAATGGTAACAAGGAAAAGCCTTCATTTAAATATCCAGACATTATCCCTCTGCATATGGCAAGAATTTTAACAAATTATAAATCCTAGATATTTTAAGAAACACTAATAATATTTTTTAAGAATTCCTATTGTTATTTGCTACTCACTTTATTCATTTGAAAAAGATGTGTTTAGCATCTCCTATGTGCCAAGCATTCCTTTGGGTACTGGAGCCTGCCTCTATGATGCTTACATTCCCAAGGGCAGGGATAGACAATCAATCAATCAATAAAACCTCAATAAGTAAGTCATCAGGTATCCAAGAAGGTGACAGGTGTTGGGGGTAGTATGTGGGAGCAGCAGAGGGACAGAGGTGATGAAGAAATCAGGAGTGCTGGATTCAATTTTAAATAGGCTGCTCAGGATAGGTGAATGATAGAGTGACATTTGTACAAAGGGTGCACAGGTAGTTGTCAGGGTGTATTAGTACGGGTTCTCTAGAGGGACAGAACTAAGAGGATAGATGTATAGAGAAAGGGGAGTTTGTTAAGGAGTATCGACTCACATGATTACAAATGAGTTCCCACAATAGGCTGTCTGCAAGCTGAGGAGCAAGAAAGCCAGTCAGAGACCCAAAACTGAAGAACTTGGAGTCCCATATTCGAGGGCAGGAAGCATCCAGCACAGGAAAAAGAGGCAGGCCAGAAGATTAAACCAGTCTAGTCTCTTCACGTTCTTCTGCCTGCTTTTATTCTGGCTGTGCTGGCCGCTGATTAGATTGTATCCACCCAGATTGAGGGTCGGTCTGCCTTTCCCAGTCCACTGACTTAACTGTTAATCTTCTTTGCAATACCCTCACAGACACACCCAGGACCAATACTTTGCATCCTTCAATCCAATCAAATTGACACTCAGTATTAGCCATCACACATGGAGTGTTCCACACAGGAGAAAAAGCCAAAGAAAATGTACCTGGCATTTCTGAAGTTCAGCAAGGAGACCAGTGTGAATGGAGCAGAGGGTACTGGCAGGGAATGGGGATGGGGGTAGATGAATTCAGAGAGACTATATGAAGGAGGGGTGGCAGATCAGGCATAGCCCTGTAGCCACTACAAAAACTATGATTTTACTCTGAGTCACATGGAGACCCATTGGAGAGTTTGCCTCGACTTACCTTTCTCTTCCTATAAGCAGCTGCCTAGAGTTGTCATCCTCTCCCCCACTGGAAAATTAGGGACTTTTGCAGTTAGCTGTCCTGGCTTTTACTAAGAGGGGCAATGTCAGTTTGTTGTCAAATGTCACATTTAATAGGGACCACTCTGATGGCCTTTTCCTGGCTATAAAGAGCTCTTTACTCTTTATGAAGTAAAGAGTCAAAGAGATCCAGGGATTTTCCCACCTAGACCTGCCTCCCTCTTTCTAGACCACAGTCCAATACCCAGGAACTTTCTGCCTAAAGGAGAAGACTCCCATTCCCAGGGCATGTACAACCCCCTTTTCCTGGGCTGTCCTCCATGACCAGGCCATGCTCTCTCAGCATGCAAACCCAAGATGGCCAGGGGCTGGGTGTTTACAGAGGGAGACAGAGCTTGCACTTCCAGGCTGTTGGGATGATGGAGGTTCTATAGGCCTTGATATATGCAATTGACTAGAGGCCCCCTGACGTGTAGATGGAGCCAGAGGGGGTGGGTTGGAGTCAGTGCCCTATTTTCACTTCAGCTCCAGCCCTACAAGTGTCCAGGCAGTCTAGGTATCAAAGCCCTTCAAATGATAAGTCAGAATACTAAAACTCCCTCGCCAAAAGTAAAACTCTCCTGTCTACCTGGTTCTAACTGTATCAAGAAGCTGTTTCCCTCTGCAGTTCTACTTTCCCTGCTCCCCTGGCTTATTCACTTTACCAAAATGGATTTCCAGATCAGATGGAGATACAAATTCCCAGCATTACCTGAGCACATCTCTCATGGGTCCCCATGTTCCCAGGCTGCCAGCCTTCTATGAGATAAGTGTCACCCGATCACCCCTGAGTCTCTCTTTTCAGCCACAGGTCATCAGGTACACCATGGAAATTGATTATTCTACTCAATTCAGCTAGGAGGCAATAACTGTCCATCAAAATGGCTATTGCCAGCAGCAAGAAGGGACTAAGCACTTCTGAACAATTTTAACTTGAACATAACATATTTCCAACAGTAAAATAGTAGCTTTTTCCATAAGAGTACTTCTTTTTACGAGTGCTTTCAAATCTGTTATCTCCTTTTATTATCTTAATATCTCTGTCAAGCAGGTAAAGTAGCTTGAAGGAAAAGAACCCCAGAGAGTGTGAGAGTTTTGACCGCAGCCACTTCCACAGGCAGTGTTCCTACTAAGTCTAAATCTCAATCTAGACCAGGCTCTGATGGCCTTTCCAGTACACCGTGCAAATCCTGACCCCTCCCCAGTCAGAAACCCTGAATTTTTTGGCCATTTCCAGGTCTCACTTAATATCTCTTCTTTCCTGGATCTGCCATATAAGTGTCACCTACCTTAACATGAAATAAATATAAAAAGCTATATGTTTTCCTCTTGAAACTTCATGTCTCTTCATTGACTCAACTAATGTTTATTGAGGGCCTATTTTATTCCAGGCAGTGTGCCAGGGGAACACAAAATAGTCAACCTCTCTGGTGTCATGGAGCTTGCATTCTGGGGGAGAGGAATAGTCAGTAAAGTAGAACATACATAAATGAACAAGAGCGCAATGGACACTGTCTCTACCTGCTCATATGACCTGTGTATTCCCTTTCTCATGCATGCCAGTCCTACCACTTCCTCCTGTAAGCACCCATGACTTTTCCCCCGAGACTCTCTCTGGTGACCCTGGCCCCTACACAGGAAAGGCCTTCCTCAAGTGCTAGGGACTTGATAGTCTGAGCAACAGCCCTCAACCAATGACCAATTAGAGTTACTGGATAAATACCCCAGCTCCCTCACCTTTCAGGTGGGACAACTTTGAAGCAAAGTCTTCTACACTGTAACCCAGAGTTCCCCAGTGGAAACAGCCCCAATTTCCCATAGCAGGCACCCTGCATTGGCTTCCATTGCTTCCCATACTTGGACTTCCACACTCCCCAACCTGTTCTAAGATCACCTCCAAGAAAACTACTTATAGAAAACTCTAATGTCTTGGGACATTAGAGATAGTGATAAATATTATGAAGGAAATAAATTAATATAATGATAAAGAGATTGAGAGAAGAAAAGGCAATATTAGATTGGGTGTTCGGGGAGGGCTAAAGAAAAAGGTGATGCTTGAGCTGGGGTGATAGCTGAACTGAGACTTGAAAGATGAAGAAGAACCTGCTGGTGGAAACTGGGAATCTGAGGGCAAGTATTCCAAGGAGATAGAACAGCAAGTGGGAAGATCCTGAGGCTGGCGGAAGTGTGGGGTGCTTGAAGAATAGCAAGAAGGCCAGAGTGGCTGGAGCAGATGTAGTCAGAGAAGCAAGAAGGAGCTGGTTCCAGAGGACCTGCATGGCACACTAAGGATTTCTAGATTTTATACTAAGCACAATGGGAAGCTGCAGGACAGCCCAAGCCACGGAGTTGACATAATTCAATCTACTTTTTTGAAAGGTCATTATAGCTGTTGTTAGATCCTGTGCCCTCCACATCAGCACCATGCAGTACACAAAACCAGTCCCTTTGGATGGTTGGCTTAGATCACATATGAAGTATAGTTAGAATGAACTTCAGAAAGAAAAAATAAAGAAAAGAAAAAGATAGTGATCCAAGAATTTTCCTATGGTTAACAGGGAACTTCCCAAGTCTCTGGTTCTGCACTCTCCATATCAAAAATGTGTTTGATGAGCCTATTGTGAAGAAAGTCATGGGAAGTCCTCCTAAATCTCTCAAGTAGAAATGTGCTACAAGAGCTCTGCATCACATATGGAAGTTTAGAGAATTCATTCACTTCCTTGATAAATCGTTTTGAATTAAAAAGAAAGGACATTTTTGCTAATAGGAGAGAAATGAAGGTCAATATATCTGACCATCTGGCCCCTGATCTCAAAAGATCACTGCTCTTAAGTACTCGCTGCTATTATTAATGATGCTGTACTAATGCATATTCCTCCTGATAGAAACTGCTTTGCCACTTTGTTACTTAACACAGATGCTATAGAAGCAAAGGTTAGAATCTTGCACCTTTTAGGGCAAA
Organism: Mandrillus leucophaeus; assembly: GCF_000951045.1. Taxonomy (NCBI): domain Eukaryota; kingdom Metazoa; phylum Chordata; class Mammalia; order Primates; family Cercopithecidae; genus Mandrillus; species Mandrillus leucophaeus. Next base: position 580,600 of record NW_012107008.1, on the reverse strand, counting down.
AAGATGAGGCTAGTTAGGCTAATGCTTGACAAGCAGTCAGAATAAATTAATTTCCCTTCTCTGAAATGTTTCTTTGTCGGCTTCTGGGGGTCAGTCACCATTTTAGCTCAGCTAATGCTGCCAAGAGTAGAATATCAGAAGACAGATGCAGAGAAGTTTACTTCAAATCAGTGCTTTGAGCTAATGCACCTGATGCCTATTCATACAGTGCCTACCAGTCCATTACTCTGCCCTCAAAGGCTCATTCTGTTGTTTACAGGAGTTATTTACTGCGAGGCAGATAATCTTGCGGAAGAACACATTACTAAATTCCTTAATCCATGTGCTCCTTGAAAGAATTATTTTGGGAAAATGCCTCTCAAAATTAAGCAAAAAAAAGAGTCTTCCACATTTTTAAAAGGGAGATTTTGTTTAAAAGAATGAAAAATAGCAGTTTTATCCACTTTTAATTCTGGATATTTTCAGAAAAAAAATTATACCACCAAAAGAATCACTCATTGATTTTTTTCTTTTCTTTTTTGGTAATTTCAGTTCTTCCATAATTATCCTCTGCAATTTGAAAATGGTATTACTAGGTAGTGATGGAAAGTAGCACACACCTAAAATCTAAGAAGCAGTTGTGTTTGGCTGGAGAGTGAAGATAGTGTCTGTATGACATACTCAGGTATGAGGAGTATAACCAGTGCCATAAGAAGGAAGAGCTATCATGAGCCCTACTACATTCACATTATTGTTGGGAGATTACTACAGCTTTGTAACATAATTTGAAATTAGAAAGTGTGAGGACTCCAACTTTGTTCTTTCTCAAGAGTGCTTTGGCTACTAGAGGTCTTCGGTGGTTCCATACTAACTGTAGAATTGCTTTTTCTATTTCTGTAAAAAAATGTCATGGAATTTTGATGGAGAATACATTGAATCTATAAATTGTTTGCGGTAAGATGGACATTTTTAAAAATATTCTTCAAATCTGTGAATGCAGGGTATTTCTCCATTGATTTATGTCTTCTTCAACTTCTTTCCTCAATGTTTTATCAGTTTCAGTGTATAAATCTTTTTCTTCCTTGGTTAAACTTATTTCTATTTTTTTATGCTACTGTAAATGAAATCATTTTCTTGATTTTGTTTTTGTGTAGATTTTGTACTGGTATAAAGAAGGCAACTGATTGACTTTGTATCATGCAATCTTATTAAATTTACTTATTAGTTCTAACAGCCTTTTGTTCATGTTTCTTATGTATTTGCTATATTTTGGTAGAGTCTTTGTTTTTCTACATATAGGGCTATGTCACATGCAACCAGGGATAATTTTATTTCTTCATCTTCTATTTGGATGCCTTTTACTTCTTTCTCTTGTCTGATTGCTCTTGACGGTTCCAGTACTATACTAAATACAAGTGAGAGCATGCATTTTTGCCTTGTATGGGATCAAAGCTATAGCAATCAATACAGTATGGTTCTGACATTAAAACAAACATATAGACCAGTGAAACAGAATTGTGAGCCCAAAAGTAAACCCAAGCATATATAGCCAACTAATGTTTGACAAGCAGACCAATAATATGCAATGAGTAAAGGATATTCTCATCAATAAATGGTATTGAAAAAACTGGATATTCACATGAAAAAGAATGAAAACTGGACCCCTATCTTACATTATACACAAAAATTAACTCAAAATGGATGAAATATTTAAACATAAGACCTGAAACTATAAAATTCCTAGAAAAAAATACAGGCAGGATGCTTCCTGACGTTGGCCACAGCAATGATTTGTTGTATATCATACTAAAAGCTCGAGCAACAAAGTGAAAAACAAAAACAAATGAACTACATTGAACCAAAAAGTTTCTGCACAACAAAGGAAACAATCAACAAAATGAAAACCCAGCCTATGAATTGAGAGAACATATTTAATAATCATATATCTGATAAAAATTAGCAACCAAAATATATAAGAAACTCTCACAATCCAACAGCAAAAAAACAAATAATCCCTTTTATTTTAATGGACATCTGAGCACACTGGCTCACCGTATAATCCCAGCACTTTGGGAGGCCAAGTAGGGAGGATTGTTTGAGTCCAGGAGTTCAAAACCTTCCTAGGCAAAATAGTGAGACCCTACATCTACAAAAAAAAAAAAAAAAAAAAAGAGCTAAGCATAGTGGCATTTACCTGTAATCCTAGCTACTCCAGAGGCTCAGGTGGTAGGATCGCTTGAGCCCGAGAGATTGAGGTTACAGTGAGACATCATTGCACCATTGCACTCCAGCCTGGATGAAAATGCAAGACCCTGTCTCAAACTAACAAATGAATAGATAAACAAAGGGCAAAAGACCTGAATACTCATTTCTCCAAAAAAGAAATAAGAAGCCAACAGGTATATGAAAAAGTGCTCAGCATCGCTAATCATCAAGAAAATGTACATCAAAACCACAACAAAATAATACCCCACATCTGTTATGATGGCTAATATTGAAAAGACATAAAATAACAAGTGTTGGTTAGGATGTAGAGAAAAGACAACCCTTGCACACTGTTGGTGGGAATATATAAAGGTTTATTAAAAAATTAATATTAGAATTGCCATGTGACACAGTGATCTCTCTTTTGGGCATATACCCATTGGAAATGAAATCAGCCCTTCATACAAATATCTAGGCTCTCATTTTCACTGAAGCATTATTCACAATAGCTAAGATAGGGAAACAACCTAAGTGTCCATGGATAGATGAATTTAAAACTTTGGTATTGTTCCACCTTTAAGAAGGAAGTCCTGCCATTTTCATGGCAATATAGATGAACCTGGAGGATATTACGCTGAGTGAAATAAACTAGACACAGAAATAAAAACATTTGATTATCCCACTTAACATATTGAATCTTAAAATAAAAAGTCAAATACATAAAAATTGAGAGTAGACAGTAGTTACCAGGGGTAGGGGTTGGAGGGAAATCTGGAGTCACATGTCAGGGTACAAAGTTGCAATTATGTCGGATAAATGGGTCTAGAGATATAACCTAGGCCATGATGGCTATGGATAATAATATTATATAACATACTGGAAATTTACAAAGAGAAATTTCAGGCATTCTTATTACAAAAAAAAAAAATGATTAGAAAAAGATCTACCTATGTGAGGAGATAGATATACTAATTTACTTGAGTATAGTCACTTCACTATGTTTATGTATATGAAAACATTATTTATACCTTAAATATTTATAATTTTAAAATTAAGGAAATGATAACAATTCAAAAAACAAGACAGTTATCACTGGGAGACAAAGGTATGCTTTTTAATTGATTCTGATTTCACACAAGCAAAATGGGAAGTTAAATTTTTATTTTGAACCTATTTTCTGTTTTAAGTTGCATCCCATTTTGTTTATATTTGGATGAATGCATTGCTTTGTTTTATTCTGAGTAATTATTATAAGATAGATAGTAGAAAAACAATAAAAAATAACAATGTAACAAGAACATTTGAAAAGAAACAAAATCAACAAACTTGCTAGACTTAAAAAAGACAGAAGGTTTGAGTAAATAAAATTATTACTGAAAAAGGAGACATTATAACTGACGCTACAGAAATACAAAGGATCACAAGAGACTACTATAAACAATTATACCAATAGATTGGATAACCTAGAAAAGTGAATACATTTCAAGAGACATATAGACTTCTATTCTTTCATGTTTCAGCCTTGAATAGACCAGTAATGAGCAAGGAGATTGAATCAATAATCAAAAACTTTCCAACAAAGAAAATCCCAGGTCCTGATGGCTTTACTGCTGTATTAAAAAAAAATTTAAATGATATTTAATACCAGTTATTCTCAATGTCTTTCAAAAAATTAAATAGGAAGGAACACTTCCAAACTCATTTTAGGAGGTAAGTATTACCCTGAATCCAAAGCCAGACAAGGACGCTACGAGAAAATAAAATTACAGGTGAGCATAGATGCAAAAATCTTCCACAAAAGACCAAAAACCTAATTAGGCAGCACAGTAAAAGAACCATTCATCATGACCAAGTAGGCTATATCCCTGGGATGCAAAAATGGTTTAACATACTCAAATCAATAAATGTGATACACCACATTAGTGTAATAAAGGTTACATCATATGATCATCTCAATAGATGCAGAAAAAGCATTTAACAAAATTCAACATATTTCATGATAAAAACTATCAACAAATTATGTATAGGAAAAACTGAACTCAACATAATAAAGGCCATATATGAAAAGACCACAGCTAACATTGTACTCAGTGTTGAAAAGCTGAAAGCCTTTTCTCTAAAATCAGGAACAAGACAAGGATAACTACTCTTACCACTTCTATTCAACATAGTATTGGTCCTAGCCAGAGTGATTAGGCAAGAAAAAGAAATAAATGGCATTCAAATTGGAAAGGAAGACATAAACTTGCCTCTGTTTACAGATGACATGATCTTACATATAGAAAACACATAAGGCTGTATCAAAAAGCTGTTAAAAATAATAAACCAATTCAATAAAATTGCAGAAAGTCAACAGGCAAAAATCATTAGCATTTCTATACAATAAAAATCTGAAAAGAAATTAAGAAAACAATTCCATTTACAATCCTACCAAAAAAATACTTAGGAATAAGTTTAACCAAAGAGGTAAAAGACCAAAAGTTACAGAACATTGATAAAATAAATTGAAGGAGGAAGCAGAGCAAGATAAGCAAATTGCCCTCCAGCAATTGCCCACACACACACACAGAGGAATATCAAGTTGAACAACTATCCATGCAAGACATTAGCTTCATACAAACTAAAAAAAAAAAAAATCAGGTGAGAGATTACAGTACCTGATTTTAGCATAACAAGAAAGAACACATTGAAGAGGGTTGGAAGAACAGTCTCACATTACCCCTCCCTCATTTCCAGGAGGCCCAGCACAGAGAGAGACTCCTTCCACTTGGGGGAAAGAGAAGGAAGAAAAGTGGTGGATTTCGCATCATTTCCCAGAGAATTTTCCCTTAAGTGCATCATGGCTGAGTATCTAGGAGACTGCAAGAGTCACAACATAACTAGGCTTAGGGTGCCCTCTAGTGCTGAAATAGCTGCAGTGACCACAGGCTTAGTTAACATAACAGTCCCCTTTGATTTTTGGAAAGCCCTCTGAAAAAGGACCAGTACAAACAAGACCAACGTGTCGAGCTGGAAAAAAAATGCCTAATTCTTCAATGTCCAGACAGCAACAACATTCAAAAGCACCAAGAGCATCCAGGATAAAATGACCTCACTAAAAGAATTAAAGAAGACATCAGTAGAAAATCCTGGAGTGATGACGTGCACCTCTAACACAAGAAGAAATTCAGAAATCTATCACAGAAATTTTACAAAGAGATTAAAATAATTTTTTAAAATATGGAACTAAAAAATTCAATTGACAAACTGAAAATACATCAGAATGTCTCAATAACAGAATTGATCAAGTAGAAGAAAGAATTAGTGACCTAAAAGACAAGCTATTTGAAAAAAATACAGTCAGAGAAAAAAAGCAAAAGAATGAAAAAGAATAAAGTACAAGATCTAGAAATTAGTCTCAAAAGGGAATATCTAAGAGTTATTGGCCTCAAAAAAAGATGTAGAGAGAAATCAGGGTAGAAAATTAATTCAAAGAAATAATTTTTTTAAAAAACTTTCCAAACAAAGAGAAAGATATAAATATCCAGGTAAAAGAAGGTCAAAGAATAACAAGAAGATTTCACCCAAATAAAACTACCTCAAGACCTCTCTTTCTTTATTCAACAAATATTTATTGAGTGCTCAACTTGAGCCAGATACGGTTCTTAGACCAGGGAATCAGTAATTAACAGACACAAATAATTGCCTTATGAAGCTCATATTCTAGTGAAAATACACTACAATTAATCAACAAGATATATATATATACACGTGTATATATATGTGTGTGTGTATATATATATATACGTGTGTGTGTATATATATATCAGATAATGATAAATACTATGAAAAAGAATAATGCAGGAAACAGGGGATAGAAACATGCCAAATGGGTTTTGTCATTTTAAATAAGGTTCTCAGGGAAGATTTTCTCAGACCAACAAAAGTTGGGGAAATTTATTACAAACAGACCTGTCTTATAAGAAATGCTAAAAGGTTTTTAATCCAAAAAAAAATGATGCTACTAACATGCAACAAGAAATCATCTGAAGGTATAAAACTCATTGATAAAAGTAAGTACACAGACAAATTCAGAATACTCTATTACTGTAATTGTGGTTATAAACCACATATATCTTTAGTATGAAGACTAAAAAATAAATGTCTCAAAATCATAATAATTAGAACAATTTGTTAACAGGCAATATAAAAGACAGAAGACAACAAAAAGTCAAAAGAGTAAGGGGGGATGAAGTTGAAGTGTAGAATTTTTTTCTTTATACACATAAAAGAAAGCAATTGCTTTTTTCTTTGCAATCAAAGTTATGTTTTTACTAGTTTAAAATAACATACTATAACTATAAGATGTTATTTGCAAGCCTCATACTAACCACAAAGCAAAAATCTATAATAGATATGCTAAAAATAAAAAGCAAGAAGTAAAACATACTACTAAAGAAAATCATTTACTCAGGAAGGCAGGAGGGCAAAAAGGAAGGGAGGGAGGGCAGAAGCACTTACAAAACAACCGGAAAACAAATAGCAAAAAGGCATTAGTAAGTTCTTACCTGACAATAAAAATAGTGAATTTACATACACTAAAATCTCCAATTAGAAGACATAGAGTAGATGAATGGACTTAGAATAAAAAAAGAAAGACCCATATATGGCCTACAATAAACTCACTTCACATATAAAGATACAGAGAGACTGAAAGTGAAGGGATGGAAAAAATATTCCACACAAACAGAAACAAAAAATACAGCAAGTAGTTATATCAGATAAAATAGATTTCAAGTAAAAACTACTGTAGAAAGGGATAAAGAAGTCATTACATAATAATAATGAGGTCAATTCAGTAAGAAAATGTCACAATTATAAATATACATGCCACCAACATCAGAGTACTCAAACATATAAAGCAAATATTCATACATCTAAAGACAGAGATAGACTGTAATACTAGTAAAGGACTTCAGCAACATGTTTTTGGCAATATACAGATCATCCAGACAGAAATCAACAAAAGAAACATGAGAATTAAACTACACTCTAGAGCAGATTTACCTGATATTTATACATTTCATCCAACTACTGAAGAGTATAGATTCTTCTCATCAGCACAGGGAGTACTCTGCAAGATAGACTGTATATTAGGCCATGAAACAAGTCTTGACAAATTCAAAAAAAATTGAAATCATGTCAAATATCTGTTCTGACCAACATAGAAAAACAAACTAGAAATCAATAATAAGATAAACTTTGGAAACTATACAAATACAAGGAAATTAGATGACATGCTTCTGAACAACCAATAAGTCAATAAAGAATTTAAGAATGAAGTTTAAAAATGTCTGGAAATAAATAAAAGTGGAAGCACAACATACCAAAACCTGTGAGACACAGCAAAGGCAGTACTAAGAGGGAAGCTGATAGCACTAAATACCTGTATCAGAAAAGTAGACAAACTTCAAATAACCTAATGATGAATTAGAAAATAAAAAACAAATCAAACCCAACATTAGTAGGAGGCAAGAAATAATAAAAGATCAGAACAGAAATAAATGAAATTGAAACCAAAAAAATACAGAAGATCAATGAAGTGAAAAGTTGGTTTATTGAAAAGATACTGAAAAACCTTTAGCTAGACTAAGAAAATAAGAGAGAAGACCTAAATAAATAAAATCAGATATGAAAAAGGAGACATTACAACTGATACCAAAAAAATTCAAAGGATTATTAGAGGCTACTGTGAGAAACTACATGCCAATAATTTGAAGAGCCTAGAAGAAATGGATAAATTCTGACACATACAACCTACCAATATTGAGCCATGAAGAAACAGAAAACTTGAACAGACCAATAATGAGTAACAAGATCAAAGCAGTAATAAAAATTTTCCCATCAAAGAAAAGCCCAGAATCAGATGGCTTCACTGCTAAATTCTACCAATTGTTTAAAGAAGAGACAACAATTAAATTCAAACTATTCCAAAAAATTGAAGAGCAGGGAATACTTCCAAACTCATTCTATGAGGCCAGCATTGCCTTGATACTAAAGCCAGATGAAGATACAAAAACAAACAAATGAACCAAAATCCTCTATAGGCCAACGTCTATAATAATCATAGATGCAAAATCCTCAACAAAATACTGGCAAAGCAATTTCAACAACACATTAAAAAGATCATCCATTACTAAGTGGGATTCACAAATTAATGAAAGTGATACATCACATTACTAGAATCAAGGACCAAAACCATATGATGATTTTAATAGATGACAAAAAAGTATTCAATAAAATTCAGCATCTCTTTATGATAAAAAAAAAAAACCTGTCAACAAATTAGTTATGAAAGGGAAATACTTTAAAATAATGAAGGCCATATGTGACAAATATGACCCTAGACCATATGACCCAAACCCATAGCATCATACTGAATGGGGAAAATCTAAAAGCCTTTTCTCTAACATCTGGAATAAGCCAAGGATGCTCACTTTCACCACTTCTACTCAACAATATACTAGAAGTCCTAGCCAGAGCAATTAGACAAGATAAACAAACAAACAGTACCCAAATTGGAAAGGAAGAAGTCAAATTCTCATGGTTTGCAGATTATATAATTTTATATTTAGAAAAACCTAAAGACTATACCAATTAAATCTATTAGAACTGGTCAAAAATTTCAGTAAAGTTGCAGGATACAAAACAAACGTGAAAATCAATAGCATTTCTATATTCCAGCAGTGAACAATCTGAAAAAGAAATTAAGAAATCAATACTACCTATAATAGCTACCAAAAAAAAAAATGCTTGGGAATAAACTTAACAAAAGAAGTGAAAGATCTCTACAGTGAAAACTGTGAAACACTGATGAGAGAAATTGCAGAGGACACCAAACAATAGGAAAAATGTCCCATGTTCATGAATTAATATAATATTGTTAAAATGTCCATACTATCCAGTTATCTACAGATTCAATGTGATCCCTATCAAAACACTAATGAGATTCCTAACAGAAGTAGAAAAAACAATCCTCAAATTTGAATGGAACCACAAAAGACTCCAAATAACCAAAGCAACCCTGAGCAAAAAGAACAAAGCTGGAAGAATCACATTACTCGACTTCAAAATATACTACAAAGATATATCCAAACATAAATTTATCCACACATTAAAATAGCATGATATTCATAAAAACAAATGCATAGACCAAAGAAACGGAATTGAAAGTCTAGAAATAAATTCCAGGGCCAGATGGCAAAATAGTAACAGCTCTGGTCTGCAGCTCCCAGCGAGACCAACGCAGAAGGTGGGTGATTTCTGCATTTCCAACTGAGGTACGCACCTCATCTTATTGGGACTGGTTAGACAGTGGGTGCAGCCCATGGAGGGTGAGCCAAAGCAGGTGGAGCGTCGTCTCCCCTGGGAAGTGCAAGGGGTCAGGGAACCCTCTCCCCTAGCCAAGAGAAGCCATGAGGGACTGTGCTTTGAGGAATGGTGCATTCCAGCCCAGATACTATGCTTTTCCCACAGTCTTCGCCACCTGCAGACCAGGACATTCAGTTGGGTGCCTACACGACCAGGGCCCCGAGTTTCTGTCCAAAACTGGGCAGTCATTTGGACAGACACCAAGCTAGTTGCAGGAGCTTTTTTTTCATAACCCAGTGGCCCCTGGAATGCCAGTGAGAGAGAACTGTTTATTCCCCTGGAAATGGGGCTGAAGCCAGGGAGCTGAGTGGTCTTGATCAGCGGATCCCACCCCCACAGAGCCCAGCAAGCTAAGATCCACTGGCTTGAAATTCTCACTGCCAGCCCAGCAGTCTGAAGACAACCTGGGATGCTTGAGCTTGGTGGGGGGAGGGGCAGCCACCATTACTGAGGCTTGAGTAGGTGGTTTTCCCCTCAAAGTGTAAACAAAGCCACCAGAAAGTTTGGACTGGGCAGAGCCCACCACAGTGCCACAAAGCAACTGTAGCCAGATGGCCTCTCTAGATTCTTCCTCTCTGGGCAAGGCATCTCTGAAAGAAAGGCAGCAACCTCAGTCAGGGGCTTATAGATAAAACTCCCATCTCCCTGAGACAGAGCACCCTGGGGGAAGGGGCAGCTGTGGGCACAGCTTCGGCAGACTTAAACATTCCTGCCTGCCAGCTCTGAAGAGAGCAACAGATCTCCCAGCACAATGCTTAAGCTCTGCTTAGGGACAGACTGCCTCCTCAAGTGGGTCCCTGACCCCCATGACTCCTGACAGGGAGACACGTCATGTAAGGAGCTTCCTCAAAAAATTCAAACAGAACTACTATTTGTTCCAGAAATTCCACTTCTGGGTATATATCTGATGGAAATAAAATCACTATATGTAATAATAATGTATTGTATACTTGAAAATTGCTAAGAAACTAGATCTTAAATGTTTGCACTACAAAAACATGATAAGTATGTGAGATGATGAGTATGTTAACAAGCTTGACTTAATCATTTCACAATATATGTGCTCTTTTGGTTACCCTGTCTATAGAATATCTTTTTTATCCCCTTTTCTTTCAGCCTATATGTGTCCTTAAGGCTTAAGTGAGTCTTATGGACAACATATTGTTGGATCTTCTTTTTATTATTATTATTCACTTAGTCCATTTTGTGTTGCTATAAAGGAATATCTAAGACTGCATAATTTATAAAGAAAAAAGGTTTATTTGTCTCACAATTGTGGATGTCTACAAAATGCAAGATGAGGCATCTGTATCTGGTGAAGGCCTCAGGCTGCTTCTACTCGTGTAAGAGGTGAAGGGGAACTGGCATATGCAGAGCTCACACAGAGAGGGGTGAAGTGTCAGGTTCTTTTTAACAACCAGCTCTCTAGGGAACTAACACAGTAAGAACTCACTCACTCCTAAGGGAGGACCTTGATATACTCATGAGAGATCTGCTCCCATGACCCAAACACCTCCCACTAGACCTTGCCTCCCAACAACTGGGATTAAATTTCAACATGAGGTTTGGAAGTGACAAACATCCACATCATAGCATCCATTTTGCCACATTGGTGTCTTCTTTAATTCACAAATTAAAAAAATAAAGCTAGTTAACATATTTATCACCCCTCATACTTACCATTTTTGCGGTGAGAACATTTACTCTTTTAGCAATCCTCAACTATACAAAACCTTTATTAACTGTAGTCACCATGATGTACAATAGATCTCCAGAAACTATTCCTTCCATCTAATTGAAACTTTGTAAACTTTGATATACATCCCCCCAATCCCTGGTAACCACCATTCTGCTCTCTGCTTATATGACTTTAACATTGTAAAAGAAATTAAGAAAGCAATACCATCATGTAAGTGACATCATGTCATATTTGTCTTTCTATGCCTGGCTTATTTCACTTAACGTAATGTCCTCCAGGTTCATCGATGTTGTCACAAATGCAGTATTTTATTCTTTTTTAAGGCTTAATGGTATTCCATTGTGTATATATACCACATTTTTGTTATATAGTCATCTGTTGATGGACATAAGTTGATTCCATATTTGGCTATTGTTAGTAATGCTATAATATAATGACCACGAAAGTGCAGATATCTCTTCAATATACTGGCTTCATTTTATTTGGATATATACCCAGTAGTAGAATTGCCTGATTATATGATAGTTCTATTAACTCTTGTTCTTTCTATTGGAAAAATAATCCATCTGCATTTAAAGTAACTATTGATAGGGAAGGACTTACTATTGCCATTTGTTTTTTCTGACTGTTTTATAGTTCCTTTGCACCTTTTTTCTCTCTGCTGTCTTCCTTTGTGATTTGCTGCTTGTTTGTTTTTAGTGTTATGCTTGATTCCTTCTCTTTATCTTTTGTGAATTTACTAGAGATTTTTTTCTTTGGGTGGTTACTGGAGGTTATCATGAGACTTATTTAAAATATCTGTAGTTATAGCATTCTATTTTAAGCTGAAAAAAACTTCAAACACATACAGAAACACTATACTTTCATTGTTCCCCTCCCCTGACACATTTTATTCTATTGATGTCACACTTTACATCTTTTTATATTGCATATTACTAACAAATTCTTATAGCTGTAGTTATTGCAATACTTTTGTCTTTTAACTTTTACACTAGAGTTAAAAGTGATTTGTACATCCCTATTATAGTTTGAGTATCTGAATTTGACTATACACTTACCTTTACCAGTGAGTTTTAGACTTTCATATGTTTTCATGTCATGACTTATCATCCTTTTGTTTCAACTCAAAAAACTCCCTTAACATATCTTCTAAAGCAGGTGATGATGAAATTCCCTCAGCTTTTGTTAGTCTAGAAATGTCTTTATCTCTCTTTCATTTGTGAAGGACAGCTTTGCTGGATACAGTATTATTGTTTGGTAGGTTTTTCTTCTTTTAGCACTTCATCCTAGCTTACAAGGTTTCTGCTGAAAAGTCTACTGGTAACCTTATGAGAGTTCTCTAGTATCTCTTTTCTCTTGTTGCTTTCAAGACTCTCTGACTTTTCACAGTTTCGTTATAATATGTCTTAGATATTTTAAGGTTTTTAGGATTTTTTTTGAACACGTTAATCTGGAAGTCCATATCCGTTCCAATATTTGGAATGTTTACAGCAAGTATTTTTAAAATAAGACTTCTGTTTCACTCTGTTCCTTTGGAAAATCCCATAATTCATATGCTCATTTGCTTGATGGTGCTTTCTTCACTCTTATGCATTCTTCACTCTTTTAGATTCTTCTTTCTTTTTGTTTCTCTAATTGACTAATATCAAATGACCTGTCTTTGAGTTAGCCAACTCTTTCAATTCTTCTCTTGACGCTTTCGATTGAATTTTTCAGTTCTATCATTATTCAGATGGTCCTCCACTTATGACAGTTTGACTTACGATTTTTTTTACTTTCTGATGGTGCAAAAGTGATAGGCTTTCAGTAGAAAGTGGTACAGTACCCTCTCACAATGCTGGACAGTAGCAGCAAGCCATAGCTTCCATTTAGCCACATGATCATGAGGGGAAACAACCAATACCCCCACAGTGCACTGTGTTGCCAGATGATTTTGCCCAACCATAGACTAATGTCCTTTAGGGCAACTATAGGCACAGTTAAGATAGGTTAGGTTAATTTATGACATTTGATAGATTAGGTGTATTGGATGCATTTTTAACTTATTATATTTTCAATTGACAATGGGTTTATCACGACATAACCCCATTGTATATCAGGAAGCGTCTGTATTCTTCAGCTCCAGTATTTCCACTTGGTTCTTTTATATTATTTTGACTTCTATTCTCCTTTTGTTCATGCACTCTTTCCTTGATTTAGTTTGTTATCATTGTTCTCTTGCATCCCATAGAACTTCTTTAGGATTATTTTAAATTCGTTTTCACGCAATTCATAGATCTCTACTTCTGGGGTGAGTTGCTAAAGCTTTACTATTTTCCTTGAGTGGTTCATATTTGACTGATTCCTCATTATTTGTGTAGCCTTGCATTGGTGTCTGTGCATTTAAAGGAGCAAATACCTATTCCTGTCTTTATACATGGTTTTAGCAGGTGAAGATCTTCTCCTGTTGGGTCACTGGGCTGATAGGATTGCCAGAATCATGGTAAATTGGGGTTGGAGCTGAGTCACATGACTGCTGCTGGGTTCACAGTTACCAGGGGCTCAAGCAGGCATGGATCCTATGCAGTCACTGGGTAGACTGAACTGCCTTCAGGACCTTGGTCAGTAGGGCTGGTGCAAAGATGTGGGTCTGCTTCAGGGTTTCCAGATGGCAGGCCTGTTTCAAGGTATGCAGATGGGTGTAGCTTCCTCCAGGTGTCCCTGAGAGAACTTCCACTGTGTGACTGGGTGGGTCCCTTGGCAGCTGGTGCTAGTCTCATACCATGGCTGACAGAAACTCAATAACAGGGATGGTTCAGCATCCACGGCTGAGACCAATGTCTCCAGGCCTGCCTCTGGGGACATGGGCTTGTGTGTCTCCCTCCAAGTCTATGGGTAGGCAGAACTGCTCAGGCTGCAGCTGAGAGGTGCTGGAGTTGAGTTGCAAGGCCATGTCAGGATCTGCAGTGAGATCCAAGTCAAATGGCCTGCCTACAAAGGCATAGATAGGTATGTCTCCCACCAGGTCCCTGAGTGGGCAGAACTGCTTTCAGACCCAGCTAAGAGGGGTTAGAGCCAAATTACAGGATAATTTCAGAGTCTACAGCTGAGACTAAGGTTGCTAAGCCTGTCACCTAAGGCATGAATGGTCATGACTCCTCCCAGGTATCTTGGCAGATGGCTCTGGAGGCAGGACCAGGGCTAAATGGAGTTGTATCTGAGTCCACAATGGGATGGGTATATTTCTGGGTATGGGTTCTAGATCCAGATCTGGACTCAGGTCTGTCCTCTCAAAATGGCTCTCCTAGATGTTGGGTTCCACCAAGATTTCACAACCTCCTACCTAAATCCCAAAGCTCACCCAAAGGCACTTTCATCCATAGATAGCTGTTTAATTGTTGATGCTGAGGGAATATGATCAGGAGACCACCTACTCTACCCTATTGTTCACCATCACCCCCTCTGATGTTGTTTTGGTGACAATCAGCACTGTAGGCACAGAGCCACCTACTGCCCACCACTTACCATCTAAAGGGCCACTTGAAGAATGGCGGTCAGTAAACAAACTGTGTCACTAGCTCTCTGGGGCCTTGTTTGTGATTCTTTAGAAACCCAGACCTCATTGACACCACAGTGCTGTGTATTCTTCACTGACCTGGAATGATCTCTAACCACTCAGATATTTTTTAGCTCTCACTCATCCTCCAACACAAACACACACACACATACACACACACACACACACACACACACACACACACAGGCACAGAGACGGAGAGAGAGAGAGAGAATATGAATCAGAGACAGAGAAAGAGAAAACAAGGCTCTGCCACCTACTAGGCATTAACCAATAGCTTATCTCTCAGCTCCATGGTTTTGTTCCCTTTAAGGGTCTTTTCTCCATAAGCTTCCTGAGTTCATGCCCTGCTTCTTCATCTTTCTCCCTTGTTGACTTCAAAACAAAAGCCACCAACTTCCTGCTGGGAAATGGAGGTGGAGAAGAGCAGGAATAGGGTTAAGGCAAGGCTGTTCTTCACCACTCCCGAGAGCATGAAAGCACCCTGACCTTGCCCATTTATTTTCTAGGCAGGACTCAGTGGCTTTATCTGTACACAATGACAAAGGTTAATTAATTAACTGCCTCTGGCCTGGTTGCCCTAGCAACTGGCTTTGGTTCATAACTAAATTCTAGCAAGGGATATTTCTCACAGACTTTTTTGACTTATACTAGAAGAGAAATTGGATAAGAATTTAAAGAGAAAATTAACTGGTTGTAAGAGAAGCTTTTTCTATTCATTAAAATCTTTGAATTTCTGTCTTATAACTGTGGTTATGTCCTTACCACTCAAGGTCACAGTAAAAAAGTTTCTGGTTACATGATGTTTTATCAAATTAAAGAAACAAACATCCAGAGGCATTTAAACCAATCTAAAACAGCTCCCACTCCTACCCTCACTCACCCTGACAGAGCTCTGGAAAACCAATATGAACTAAACCAAGGGATCTGCTGTGGGAACAACAACTCATTCATAATTCCCACTGACCAAGCTCAGCCCTGGCCATCAGCACATTGATACACATTGCAACCAACCAGCCCCAATTCTCTCCTTTATGGAAACCACTCTGTGCCACTGTGGAAACTGTTCATACCTTTTCCAGCCCATTAATTTCTCTGTATTTGAGAGTAACAGCATTTCCATCTCTTAGATTAGATTTTGTTCATTAAATTCTCATCTCACTTCCCAACCTGCCAAATTTTCATCAGTAGAGATCTGGGATTCAGACACCACAATCCATTAAGCACAACATCTTGGAATTTACAATTTTGTTTTACAAAACCCTCCACAGACAGTCTATCTTACATACATTAGCCCTAGTAAAAGATTAAATATAAATGGATGCTTTCTAAAGCATTTTAAAGGTATGACTGTTTGCTTAACACTTCAAATACAATTTCCATTTTGAAGAAAACTCTTAATCATGCATAATATGCAAAGACTAGAGATCTCAAATTTTTGTTTGTTTGCTTTTAATGATAAGTATTTAATGTAACTATTTGTCAACTTGCTCTTTTAAAAGCTTTTCTTTAAAAGAAAAAACTAGTGAGGGATCGGGGATGAAACATGATGGTTTGGGAGCATGATGTTAGAAGACTTAAAGTAGAAAATTTTGATGATCCCACTGTATTGTGCCAGAAAAGAGGAGTTAAGTGGGAAAGCCTGAACTCTTGGAGGGAAACAATACAGCCCCTTTGTCAATTTTGTTTGCTTGGGTGTGACCTCCATGATCAAAGGAAGGCAGGGCATAGAGACAACGTTAAACAGTTCCAGGGGACAGCCTGACAACATTAAGTCTTATTGGTCAGCCCTCCGACTTCTTTCTTCTAAGCAGAGGGACATCACCTCCTGAAGCACTGGGCCAGTGGGAACATACAGAACTGACTGTGTCTGCAGATGCCAGAAGTAGGAAAGCCCCCATCAATGCGAGAGGAGCAGCAAAGGCCTAAGAATAAAAAGTTCTACCCCAACAGCTGAAAAGACAACCCAGAGGTAGGGTGCTGGAGGAAAGTCCCACGCCTACATACCTTGATCCAAATAAGGAAGAGTTTAATCATGGGAAGAAGCAGCTTTAGAGGTTTTACAAATAATCTCTCAGTCTCAGGAAACTAAAGCAGGACTGTCCTCTGAGGAAAGCCATATCCTGATTTAAATATTTGGGACTTACATTCTAATGCAAAAGCTAATCATGTCAGAGATGAAAAAATTCATATACAATTTCTCACATTTCCTGATCAGGCTGTTCTACAATGTGATTAACACTGTGATCACAATAAAAATGTTTTATTTAGTGGATAATTGTATGTACCGGTATCTACCATTTCCAAATGTCTCCTTTTATTACCCTTGTTCAAGAAAGTCCTAATATTTAAGTGATTTACTGATCACTTAAAATGCCAGCCTCGCCATTAGGAGGTACATTCACTATACGTTGCTTAATTTTATAGTACATTATTTCTTTATAAACAGACACATTACTGTAGAACATTAATTAAACCTTTTCCCCATTATGCACTACATTTTGAAGACAACAGTGTAACCAAGTGTTGCCTTGATAGATATGCCTGTGACTCCATTTCTTGGCTCACAAAGGAAGCAGATTCCCCAAGAAGTAGTGCTACTGGGACTCCAGGATTAGGCAACAGACAGCTATGATTTGTGAAAGACGTACTTAATGAATAATGCATGGCAGATGCGCTTCAACAACCCAATTTGCTGAACTATTTAGCATCAATAACCTAGCTATAATGGAAACAGAAGGCCTTTTAGAGGTAGATTATGAGAAGAGTTTTAATAAAATGATATCACTCCAATCATGTGCATAATATTTGCATTTAGTAGCAGCTGATGTTTAGATTGGTATAAAAAGAAAACTTCTGCAGCCACCTTTTTGTAAAGCTCTCACTCAGAAATACACTGACATATGAGAGCTGTGCGAGGATCAGCCATTAGGGAAGGATTTGAAGAAACACTGAGCAAGTTCTTCTCCCTGCAAATCACATAGACCAAAAAGGCCACACTCTGATTTCAGAAAATCCTTCTGGTTGAAAAATAATTCTAATGAGCACAAAACTACAAGCAAATTTCCTATTTGCTTTGAGACTGAATGGCAAGTATTACATAAAAATTCCTATGGCATAATATATTTTCTAACATTAATGGAAAAGGGCAAGAGTAGTGTCATAAAACTAATCTTCAGTAAATCATTTGCTAAATGCATTTGAATTACCTATTTCATATTTCCCTGCTGACCCCCTGCTCTCCAAAATCAATATTCAAGAAAAAACTTGCCCTGAGATGCCCTAGAAACCATTAAAATGCTATGTGTGAGCTATCCAATTAGCAATATTTAAATGAAAATTTATAATTTAGTGCTTTCCTATTGATAAGAATGAGAAAGTTACACCCGTGTCAACTTTTCTAGTACTAATAACATATGTAAAAAATAGAACTAAATTTGATAAGAACAGGATTTTACTGTTGCATCAGTGGAATTTATTGAGTGACCAGAGGTGAGTTCAACATACAATATTAGTAGTTACATAATGACAGGAGAAATTTCCTAGTGCAAAAGACTTGTCTGAACCTCATACTCATAAAGAATGGTCAAAGCCCATCTTCCAAGAAGAACACAATAAAATTCCCCCAAAACCCATCCTTGTATCTCTTGAAGCCTTGAAATCTATATCTCTGAAGCCTAAGAGTTCACTGAGCTGGAGACTGGATTTAGGGATCCCAACTTCTCATCATAGTAACTTAACTGCTTGGTCAGATGTGAGCTGTTAGGGCCTTAGAGAAAGTCATTATAAACGCAAGACATAGGCTTCTGCTGAGAAGGGAACTGATAAATATTGAGTAGCTACTACCTGCTAGGCCTTGTGCTAGGTAATCCATGCACCATCAACAATGATTTGAAAAGGTGAATATTGCAGTTGACAAAATAAAATGAAGGTAAAATAAATTGAAGAACCAAAGTATGTATTTTTGCAATGCAACTTTGGAGAAAAGAAAGGTAAATTGAAACAAAATAATATCGGGAGGGGCCCTACTAGAACTACACTGTCTGTCTTGGAGAAGGTGCTGAGTGAGCAGGTGGACAGACTCCAGTACCTCATGGCATGTCCCTTGTTAGACACTCTTATAGCATCTTACACCTTTCCTTCCTGGCACTTATCTAGGTTTAAAACCATACACATATTTATATGACTATTTGATTCTCTTTTTTGCTCAGCTATAAGCTCCATGACGGCAGGAACTGCATCCGTGTTCATCTCCTCTGGTTCCCTAACACCAAACACAATTCCTGACACCTAAGAGGTGCTTAGTAAATATTTATTGCTGACAGAAGAAAAGGATGAAGAGAAAAAGGCAAGAGGCCAGGAGCATGGTGAAACTATTGATGTGCATCCTAAGTCTCATATGGCCTGGGAGCTGGGGTGGGGTTAGCCAGCCCAGCCAGCCCTGCCCATTTCCTGCCTTTTCCTGGGGCAGGGAGGGATAAACTGGTAATGAGGAGGGCTGACAACACATCTGCTCCACTTGCCCTGAAAATCCATTTGCATGGCCACCCTTGAGGCTGCTCTGGATAAGCCAGAATCTCCCTAATGGGATTTCTTCCAGCGTTTGTCCTAGTTTTCTTTGAGGTAAAATCAGAGAGCAGGCAGGATCTGAGAAAACGTTAATAATTTGCATTGATGTAAAACTCTGACCACATTTATGTAAGCTTTATCTGCCCAACCAAGGGAACTACAAACTACTCAGTCAAGTTAGCGGTATGGTGCTTTCCCCCAGTCAGCAGTTCTGTGTTAACATAGATGTTTTTGCATCACCAAGTCCACTGTACAATGGTTGCACTACTGTCATAGAATTTCTTTCTGCCACATTGCCTTTCCTCTTCTCTTATTTCCTATGGACTCTGCTGTGAGCTAACTTCCTCTAGCCCCACTCGTAACTCCTCCAGGGCTGTCCCCTAGTTTATACCACTCCCACTGTGATGTTAGCACCTGCTGCTGGGAAAGGAGGTGATTTTAAATATGCTGACTGGCATACAAGGCTTAGCAAGCTACCAAGGCTGCCATGTCTGCACCATGTCAATCCTGCTTATGTGCTCAAAGGATTCCTAGAGCAGGCTAGTTACAGTCCAAAAGCTGAAATCCTGTGTTTATAACAGACTGAAAGGGATGTCCTAGTCACACTCCGGCATCAGTTGTCCCTGAGCTCTCTCTCTCCTGTCCAGTTTAGAGGGCCAGTTGAAAAGCTGCTGCCAGTGGCTTCCCTGCCAGGGCGGCTAAGTAGCGTGACAGTTTAGATACTCCAAAAAGCCCACGCCACTGGCACAAAGACAATCTTTATGGGAAACAAACAGCAAGAGACTGCAAAAATGCTGGCAGCTGACACCCATGGTCCTTCACGTATCTACTGACTACAGAGCAGATGGGGTTTAAAAAGGAAGAAAGCATGCTGGAAAGTCTATCTGCTCCACCTTTTAAAGTAAAAATAAAACCTGTTCATGTCAAGCAGACACAGAGTACTGACACCACAGAATTCTAGCACCTAGCTGCCTCATCCACCAATACAATTTGCAAGTGGATTACTAGGAATTAAGAGACCAACTTCAAACTGAACTCCCATTCCAGAAGCATTGGTTTGGGTAGACAGAAAGAGAACTGCAGATATAACCACTAAAAAGGGTAATGTTTCTCCTTTATCAGAGCCTTGGGTATTTTCATCAAAAAGACCACTGGGTGGGAGAACTCTCAGGTAGGATTCAGACGGAGACCCTCCTCAGCACTGGAGGCAGAGCTGTGCCAGAAGAACATATAGACTGTGTAAATATGCTCTGTTACATCTGATGTGTAGCCTTGTGTTTTCTCCATGTAGTTCCAAGAGGTAGGACTAGTGCCAAAGGGCAGAAACTACAAAAGAACAGATTTGGGTTTAATAAAAGCAGGAACTAAAGAGCAGCCTAGACACAGCGTTGTCACCTGCTAGTGGGAATGAGTTCTCTGCCAGTGGATGCCCAATCCCTTCTCACAGATAAGTGAGGAATCGTGACTCTTGTAATGGACTAAATGTTTGTGTCTCCCAAAAATTCCCAGCCTCCAGAACTGTGAGAAATAAATGGCTGCTGTTTAAGCCACCTCATCTGTGGTATTTTGTTATAGCAGCCTGAACTAAGACAGCTCTTGAAGTCTAAAGAGGCTAGACAGGGTGCAAACATACCCTTCTGGTATTTCCCCCAAAGGAAATACATCCAAAGGCAACACCTTAACAGAAACCATAATCAGAAAGTTTATCAAATTGTCCCAAAGAGTCATCTATCTGAAAGAGAAGAGAAACAAATGCACCCTAAGGAAACAGACATAGAAGAGAGAAACTCTGTTTTAAAACAAAGAAAAGAAGAAATTGATTTTAAAGTAAAGGATGAGAAGCAAAGCCTTAAGAAGCTCCTGAGGTGACCAGTAGACAGAGGGCCATGGTACCTAGAGATTTTAGGGCCAAATTTGAGTGCATGGCCAGGAGATTTCAAACATAGACTGGAACAACTTCCTGCTAGGGTATTACAGAAGGTGTTCAAGCTTTGGATGAGTGGTTGGACTACATCAGGAGTTAGGGGCTGGGAGTGCTAAACTCTCAAATTACACATCATATTTTGTGAGTATGTGTCGATGCACATTTTCTGGAGAGAGGTGACAGCTTTTTATCAGATTCTAAAAACGTACATAGCACTGTTTTAGATAAACTCCAGAGCATCTTTGAATTCAATCTACATGTTTAATATCAAATATTTGGAGATGAATCACTTTTTTACTTGACATTATATGATGACAGTTTAAAGATGATAACCAGTATTAAACCTGACTTTTTCTGGGCCTGAGAGTAAAAGAATAAATTTTCCTTCTACTGAATAATTGTACTTCAGGTAATACTGGGTTTTGTAGTCATTTTATGGAGCCCTGGAAATGTAAACATACCATAGTGTCTACATAATATGCCCAGTCTAAAGAGGGAGATGTATACAGTATCTATAGTGTCTATTTGTCCTTCACCTCTCCAACCTCCCTTCCCTCTTCTGGCAACTGCCTTAATGTTTGCCTGAGGATCCACTCCCTCCCATTCTCAAATAATATGATCTGGGTAGGGCAAATCGTCAGTTCTGGGCGTGAACCTCTTTCAGTCAGAGTATTACCTTCCTGGCCACAATGAGCAGTGTGGGGCAGGCTGGTAACCTCGTTCAGTCTGGGCCTGGTGGCTGTCAGGGCATTTCCTGGGAACATTGGGACAAGACTCTAACTTTTTTTATCCTGGATTTAAATCTCTGAGTTGCTGACAGGCACCCAGTAATTATTTGAGGTCCCAAAATAGAGCCAACATTGAAGAAACAGATCCAATAAATGGGTATCAAGAACCCAGTTCTTGGTTGTATAGTTTTAGCCATGAATTCAGGCACAGTTGAGGCTATATCACATATGACTCATATGTACCAGTAAACTCTCTCTTTTTAACAACACAAGCCAGTTTAGGTTGGGTTTTCGGTCACTTGCAACCGAAGGAATCCTGACTAAACTAATAGTTGAAAATGCAGCACTATAGTTTGACAGTTACCTTTTAGAGTCCCCATAAAATAAACTTCTGTCAATTAATACGACTTCCCCTATGCACACCTGTTGTGCATCTTTCTTCATAGAAAAGTTCCTTTTATTTGCTTTCCCCTCCCCTGTATCTTTGTTTCCTCTTCCCTCTTTTAAAGTACATCCAAGATAACATAAATTCCCTTGAGGACTCATATTTTCATTTAAAACATGCTCTGAAATGCAATCAGCCCTTGAAATCATTTCACAGAAACCTTAACAAGGCAAAGCAGCAAAAGGAATGTAAAATGTAATATAGCCACGGTTTTTGAACAGGGGTATTAAGGCCTAATGAGGAAACAGAACTCCTTCCAGTTTCATTTATCCTAAGAAACTAAAATCAGTGTAAAAGCTAATGTCACTCTTTTCACAGAAATAAATTAATTTTTTCATGGAGAAAAAAATATGGGCTTTAAAGGCTGAGACTTAATCTTCTGTTTGTTATTTGTGAAATTATAATTCAAATGGCAATTAGCAAGTGACTAGAAACCAAACCTTGATCCCAGAAGACTTGAAGGCTATTGATAACAGAGACAGAAATAAAACAGGCAAATTAACACTTTGCCTGATATGTTCAGTGAGCTTGTGAATACTTGGCAAACCACTATTTAGCACAGTCCTTTCTATAATTATTTACACCACATGCAACATTATGGTGGTAAGCTAGACACACATAGTTACACCTAATTTGAAATTAGACAATTAATCAATCAATAAAACTACTTGCCTAATAGGAAAAGTTTTATTGTAAAGTTTTTACTTCAATTGAAATAGTAGCAAAAGAAGCTCAGAATTGATAACACAGAATTCTACGTATCATAAAATTTAAAATAAGAATAGCAATTACTCGATAAAGTAGCTGTAAGTACCAAAAAAATTTTAGACAACCTTTTCAACATGTCATTAACCCAAATAGTTCACAAGAAAGCGAATCTATGTAAACCTCTACATATCTAACAATTTACCTCAGTTGGAATATTTTCCCAGACTGACTTATTTACTGTCATTCTAGAAGTAAATAAAAACATATCACTAGAATGGGTTCTCTGATTTTCTCAGGTTTATCTAGAGGTACTTATTCAGATAGAATGAGTTCATTCATCCCGCTAAATTAAACCCAAACTTACATGGTTTTCTAAACTTCTTTAGTTCTAAAAGTTTTCTTTTATGCTACATTTAATTACAGAACTTTTCAATCATAAAATTATCCCACCATCACTTTAAAAAGACCAGTTCAGAGGAACATTGGTCAAACCCTATGGTTCAAAGCTTTAAAAAATTGGCAAATTGTGGTATTAGATTTTACAACATCTTTTCTCTCCCCACTTCCTGTGAATTCTGAAGCATTCAAGTTGAGTTCAAACTAATTTAGTTTTAAGACATCTTTATGACAGCTGTTGGGATACTTGAACAGCCATACCTTCTGATAAGGAGAGCAACATGTACACAGAGACTCTATTTCCATAGAAATGCATTGAGCTGTATTGTTCTTGGAGCCAAGTTCTGCCTGATTGAAGGCTCAGGGCCCTTCGAGTCAGCTAAGTCAAAATACAATGGCTGGAAGTCATCATTTCAAGTCTTTAAAAGATGCTCAGTTGTGGTCAGACTAAGTACAAAGGCTTATGAAACACTAGACAAAAACACAAGCCATTCTTCACATGGCTTACAAATTTATAGCCTATAAAAGAATATAAACTAATCACTTGAAATTTGAGATGGCAGTGGAAATGGG
This sequence comes from Mandrillus leucophaeus, assembly GCF_000951045.1. Taxonomy (NCBI): domain Eukaryota; kingdom Metazoa; phylum Chordata; class Mammalia; order Primates; family Cercopithecidae; genus Mandrillus; species Mandrillus leucophaeus. The sequence continues at coordinate 556,408 of NW_012107008.1, read as the reverse complement.
ATATTGGGGAAAGGCAATGCAAAAGCATTCCCAAAACACTGTAAGCACTTAAAGTATAAAATACGCTAATATACAAAAATAATATTTTATAAACAAGTTTTCATTTCTAAAATAAAAGGAAAATAAAAAGGAAAGTAAATTTGGAGCCTAAAACACAGTTCCAATAAAATTATTTCATTTTTAAGTATATACATTCTTTAAGTAGTTTGTTCCATGTAATAATACTCAAAAGTAAAATCATCTTTTCTAGAAAATAGTAATAGCTAATTAAAGCTACCAAGTCACACATCTGGAGCATGAATTATTAATGACCTTAAGAATTGGTAGTAAGCTAACATAAAAGGCAGCTTAGTACTGTAAAATACTATAGAAATAGGAGAATCAATGGAGGGAAAACTAGCCCTCTTGAGGGAAAGAAATAGTCTCTATAATTGTGTCTCAAATATTCATAAAGCAAGAAAACTAGAGATTACTGGTAAACCCAACAACCAGCCATAAAAGTTCCATTAATGAACATTATTGATGCAGTTAACTACTAGATAGAGTAACTGTTGTATCATCAACACAAGAGATACAGGTTTCACTTTAGATTGGTATTAAACATTTAAAATGTTTGTTAAAAGGACTAATTTTTCAAGCATCTTAAAATGGTAACTAGCAGGTGAACCAAAATATCAAGGCTAGCTCTCAGTCACAAGTACTTAACCCCAAAATTCCCATCTGGAACATCCTTTAGAACACCAGCGCTCCCCATAAAAAAAAAATTTACCTTTACCAGCACAGAAAGAGATACGCAAGAGCCAAGCATGCAGTAAAACAGGACAACCTGGAACCAACAGGCAAAAAACAGCTGTCTTTCATCACTGCCCACCTTCCAGAAAGTTCTCATTTGTATGGATTTGTCAGCAGTTCCCATTTATCAACTCAGCAGTGCAGAAGAAGAGAAATTCATCACCCAGGTTCTGACATGTACTGTTTCCAAGTTTTCAACCATAGTGTGCTTCTGTGGCTCTCTTAGTTGAAAAACTTTGAGAAAATTGAAATAGTTAACTATATTTAGAAACTTCTAACAGGTCATTCATAAAGATAATAGCAAGAAAAAAGAAAATTCTAATGTTATTGTATGCCCATGCTTCAATTCAGTCAGCCAGTCTTCTTGGAGAATCTTTTTTTCCAGATATTGAGTTCAGTAAGTTGCTACCCACTATAGCCCTATTTTTACCCCACCCATTCTGTGGGTGTTAAGATAAGGGATACAACTTTTTCCTTCGTGTGTGTGTTTAACTTCTCTAATTAATGAAGGTCCTCAGGTTCTACAATCTAAGGAATTGAAAACTCAGATATCCTTGAGAACCAAAGCAATTATTTTCTGCCCATACAGAAAAATACTATTTAACTCAACTGTAAAAGAGTAAAAACATTCAGTTAGTGCTTCCTATGTGTCAGACACTGTATTGACAGGAGATATAATAAATGACAACACAGAAAACTCTAATCACAGATAATTCTAAAAGTTTTCTTTATCTGAAGTAGCAACCTAAACATGAATGAATTTTCTTTTCCAGATCTATGAATGTTGGTGGGAGTTCTTATCTTCCCTTGACTCGTCCAATTCCGGTACAGAGCTTCATAGTCTGTGGCATAACTAAAAAACAAAAGAAGGGAAGCAAAGTAACAAGATTCCATAGATCACAACCCATCATCTCTCCCTGGAAACATCTCATCTTGAACTTTATCCACTGGAGATAATATTGTATTGGAGAAGGACCAGCTAGCCTGAGGCAAAACTCCCAAAATCATGGGGTTTATTTTCAGAGCTCTATACACTTCTCCTTTCAGCTTCTCTTTTTTGCTCTATACCAGCATATAGCACAATATCTGGCCCAGAAGAAGTATTTGATAAATATTGATGGCATCAACTAATTGATTAATTGATTGATTATATTCTTGGATTCCTTGGCCACCATCAGCCAAGTTCTACACCATCAATGTAACAAGGTCCCTGTCCTTGAGAGTCTTATCACAGCTAGTCACCTAAGAAAGTAATCTCAGATGTAATTAAAATGCTAACAGCAGGGAGTAGGTACTCAAACTTGAATATCCCTGTATAGGTAAATCATATCAACAACTATTTATCTGCGAGCTCCTATAAGTACAATGAATCCCCAGGATTAAAATTTCAGACATTATCAAACGCTGAGGCCAGGAAAATTTCTCAGATCATATAACATCTGCCCCTAATCAATGTGGCCATGCTCAGAGCCAAGGCCTGTGACCGCTGCTGGAGAAAGGAAGAGGAGGAAATAGACTGCATCCCAGTGAGCCAATCTTTAGCTTTATATATTTTCTATGTTCCTCATTACTACAAAATGAATCTGAAATAGATTGTGCAAAAAATCATTTAAAAATGTATCATGAGACCCACCCAAGAACAGTGAAAATACGGTAGTCTCTTATTAGCACATATGCTATTTACATAGAATTTACATAGAGGCATACTACTATACTGGTTAGCAGCACAGACTCTGGAAGTCTTACTAGTTGTGGCGTTGGACAAGTTGTTTTACCAGTGTGACTCAGTTTTCTCATCTTGTAGAGAGTAAAACACTGTCCTTATAGAGTGTGATGAGAAAGACCTATGCCTGGCACAAAATGAATACTTCATAAGCAACAACTTCTATAACTTGTAGAAGCTGGTTGACATAAGTTCAAGTATTCATCAACAAATAGGAATTTTACAAGGAAATGGCCCTCTCAGCACCCCTAAAATATACTGCCAAGTAAATCAATCTCTCTACCCAGGAATGATACTTAAATTGCTGTCCTGCCAGTTGGTAGATAGCCTCTGCCTCACATTTATCTAGCACCTCCCTTCAATCCTCTCTCTAAGAGCTCTCCAGGTATCCCCATAGTCCAGCACCAAAGGACTGATTCCTGACACTGGCCCAGCCAGAAGCCTCCAAGATCTTACTCCAGGGCTACAGCCAGTGTGCCAGACCAGCATATACGATTCGTTATGGGTAGAATTGGATCTCCCAAAAACAGCAAGTCAAAACCCTAGCCCCCGGTACCTCAGAGTATAAACTTATTTGGAAACAAGGTTTCCACAGAGATAATTCTGTTAAAATGAGGTCATTCATGTGAGCCCTAATCTAACATGACTTGTATCCTTATAAAAAGGGAGAATTTGCACACAGAGACACATATGCACACAGGTAGAACACCATGAGAAGATAAAGACAGATATCAGGATGATACATCTACAAGCCAAGAAATGCCAAAGATTGCCAGCAAACCACAAGAAACTAGGCAAGAGGCCTGGAACAGAGTCTGTCTCACAGCCTCAGCAGGAACCTACCCTCCTGACACCTTGATCTTGGGCATCAAGCATCCGGCACTGGGAGACAATAAACTTCAGTTCTTTAAAACATCTGTTCAATGGTACTTTGTTATCAGCAAATCAATACTACACTTTTTTTTTTTTTTTTTTTTTTGAGATGGAGTTTTGCTCTTGTCACCCAGGCTGGAGTGCAATGACACAATCTCAGCTCACTGCAACCTCTGCCTCCCAGGTTCATGCGATTATTCTGCTTCAGCCTCCCAAGTAGCTGGGATTACAAGCGTGTGCCACTACGCCCAGCTAATTTTTGTGTTTTTAGTAGAGCCAGGGTTTCACCACTTTGGCCAGGCTGGTCTCAAACTCCTGACCTCAAGTGATCCACCCGCCTCAGACTCCCAAAGTGCTGGGATTATAGGCGTGAGCCACCATGCCCAGCCCCAATACAACACTTCTGACTGCATCTCTCCATGAGGTGGTGTCTACCTCCCTGGCTTTCCATAAAATATAAGCACAATTTACTCAAATCTTGGAAAGATAAAAGCAAGATTGTTCTTTAGCCCAGTGAGTACATTCTCATAACCCAATCAAAGAGTCCATAGCCTTAAGGAACTAGGGGGTTTTGATAACCAATGGACTCTCAAATCCTGAAACAGGTTAAATTTTCATGTTTCTGAATAGAAGCCAGGTTTCACTATCAAAGATTACTTGCAGCCCTACCTGCTCTTTAACCCTGGACAACAGCCCATATGATACCTGAAAGACATGAGCAAGTCTCCTGGGAAACCCACAAAACCGAATAAGATTAAAGTATGCATTCCTGTGAAATTGTTTTACCATGCATGCCTGGAAGAAAATAATAAGAATGGCTGCTTCTGAAACTCCCAAGCATAAATCTGACTTGGAGTTATATTGTACCTGCTAGCCACACCCAGGCACAAACACCTGTTTGTACAAGATTTGAGTAACATTCTCATTCTTCATCTTAAAACCTCACTATATAAATTAAGAACACTTGCAGTCGAGACTCAGCCTATCATGACCTGATCTGACAAACTTGTACTTAGATTTTCTCCCTTTTATAGACAAACAAAAGAGAAAAAGAGACCCATAGTCAATCAGGAGAGGGACTGAAACTAGACTCTAACTAGATTTTCCATCAAACCATTCAATCATTATTAAATACCAGTTAAGTGCTAAGGATACAGAACCTGAGAGTGGTAAGGAGGGGTGAGGAGTGGTGATAAGAATTAAGGTAGAGAGAGTCAATATGGCAAGAACACTTGTAGTGGCAGTAGAAGAGAGTAAAAGACACACAAAGGAGACGCCCCTTGAGTTGGACCTTTGAAAATAAGTCACTATTCATTAAGTCAACATAGAAGGCAGGAAGGCAGAAAAAGGAAGGTCATTCCCATCAGAACAATAGAGAAAGAAAATCACAAAGCATAGAGTGGGGTGTCCATGGTTGGAAATATCTGGAGGAGGGCAGGCTGGGTCTTGGCTGTTAGATGTTTGGAGCTTTATTTGACAGGCGGTGGAGAGCTACTGAAGGGTTTGTATGGTATTTGATCAGTTGTGTGTTTCAGAAAACTTACCTAGTTGACAATGTTCAAAATAAACTAGCACTGGGGATAGGCTAGATGCTGAGAGACTTATTAAAAGGTTATTTCAAAATGTAAAGTAAATGCACCTGAGAGCAATAACTTAAGCACACCCTTAGAATGACCCTATATGGCAGATGCCCCTGAATGTGTGTTCCAAGCTAGGGGATCCAGAAGTGGCCTACCTGGAGATTCATTCCCTGTCTATGAGGAACATCTGAGCCCCTGTCCTGTCTCATGGAGCACAGGCTGTGCAGGGGATTGAGGCCCTAAGTTTTGAGTTAAATGAAGGTTGCCAGGAGTAGGTCATTAAGAAGAGAATGCTAAGTGAAAATGCTATATAAACTGTATGCTGTTTGCAAGTGGTTGTTGTTTTCCTGCCAAGCCCACCGTGCCTGGACTCTCTTTCTTGTAAGTAAGCCCCTAATAAAACCCCATGTCTCATTTGATGGCTCTGGGTCTCTGTTCTTCAGCCTTTTGAGCCGAGTGCCTTCCCTACTGAGGTTCATAAGGGTTACAGCACAACACATGAGCTCGGGAGAAATCAGAGGTAGAAAATGATGAGTCATTTCAGAGGTCAGTTGACCAATTTTGGTGGCCAGTTGAACAAATAGAAGGAAAGCAAGGCCAAAGATGACTCTGAAGCTCTGAGGTTTCTAAAAGACAGGAAAGGATGCTATTAACTGGAAAAATAAACCCAGGGAGAGTTTGGAAGCCTTGAGAACTTCCAGATTGTCTCTCATCACTTCTTACTGACGCTAACAGGATCATAAAGTTGTGTGGAATGAACATAAAACTTTGTGACTAAAAGAAATACAAAACATAAAACTTTGTGTATTCATTAAAGAAAATAAACTTTTTCTTCAGATGTCCAGTACTGACAACACACACATTTCAACTACTTCCCTGGAAAGCATCTATGTTTAACCTAATTATAGGTTAATTATTGTGACTCTGTGACTAATTGTGACTTTGAAAGATAATTCTCAAATGGGAGAAACCCCAAATATTTCTTTTTGTAAATAAGTAAAGGTCTATATTGGTAAAGGTATCAACAGACCAAAAATGTTATTGATTTTAATAATTCAGGATTTATATTTTAACACAAAGAGATGCAATATAACTCCAATCTAGATTTATGCCTGGATGTGGGTGAGTATTCATTCAATCAGTGGGAGGACACAAGAGGAGATTCAGAAATAAAGGTTATTCCTATCCTCAAAAATTCTCTGCTCTTATTTACCATGAGTTTGAACAAAATACAAGACATACATGGGTTTGTGTTCAGCACCACTTGTAAAAAGCATAGCAAGGTCTCTGTAAGACTAGTCATTAATAACATAGACTTGACCCTTAAATCTTTTCATTTTACACACTATCTTTAGGCAATCTCTTCTATACAATTGTTGTCTTATGAGTTCAAATACCACCTTCTCTCCTGGGTTCCAGATCTTCTTCAGCTGGGTACAAGGCCTCTCTGCTCAAACTCAACACAACCAAAACCGAAGTCAAATATTTTGTTACCCCAAATCTGCTGGTACCTTCTTTTGTATTTTCTATCTTGGTTAATGGAATAGCTGTCTACTTAGGCTCCTAAGACTGAAAGTTGAGAGTCATCCAGGATGACTCATCCTAAAGACCTGGACCAGCCTCCATATTCATTTTTTTAGCTAAGTCTGCCATCTCCCCTTCCATCCACATTGCCATTGCTTTGTTTTAGGATCCCATTGTTCTTGGGTGAACAACTGCAATATTCTTTTAATTTTCCCCCTACCTCCAGTGTCTATTTTCCATAGAGTGATTCTTCTAAAGCATAAATTTCTAAAGCACCACCATATTCATTGGCTAAATGTGTGTCAAGAGCTTCTTCTTGCCTTCAGGATAAATTCAAACACTTTCTGTGTAAGAAAAGTAATAGCCTTCCAAAGATGTGCATGTCCTGGTCCCCAGTACTAGTAACACAGCCATAAGCTGAAGAATACAGCCAGGCTCCAGAAGCTGAAAAAGGCAAGGAACAGATTCTCCCTGTTGCAGGAAGTCAGGGACCCTGAACAGAGGGACCAGCTGAAGTCATGGCAGAAGAATATAAATTGTGAATATTTCATGGACATTTATTAGTTCCCCAAATTAATACTTTTATAATTTCTTACGCCTGTCTTTACTGCAATCTCTGAACATAAATTGTGAAGATTTCATGGACACTTATCACTTCCCCAATCAATACCCTTGTGATTTCCTATGCCTGTCTCTAATCTCTTAATCCTGTCATCTTCGTAAGCTGAGGAAGATGAATGTCACCTCAGGGCCCTGTGATGATTGCGTTAACTGCACAAATTGTTTGTAGAGCATGTGTGCTTGAACAATATGAAATCTGGGGACCTTGAAAAAAGGAACAGGATAACAGCAATGTTCCCAGAACAAGGGAGATGGCCTTGGACTCTGACTGCTGGTGAGCCAGGTGGAACAGAGCCATATTTCTCTTCTTTCAAAAGCAAATAGGAGAAATATCCCCGAATTCTTTTTCTCAGCAAGGAACATCCCTGAGAAAGAGAATGCGCCCTGAGGGTAGGTCTATAGATGGCCCCCTTGAGGCGGCCACATTGTACAGCTGAAGGGATGAAATAAGCCACCATCTCCTGTAGCGCTCCCAGGCTTATTAAGATGAGGAAATTCCTGCCTAATAAATTTTGGTCAGACAGGTTGTCTGCTCTCAAACCCTGTCTCCTGATAAGATGTTATCAATGACAATGTGTGCCCAAAACTTCATTACCAATTTTAATTTTGCCCCATCCTGTGGTCCTGTGATCTCGCCCTGCCTCCACTTGCTTTGTGATATTTTATTACCTTGTGAAGTATGTGATCTCTGTGACCCACACCCTATTCGTGCATTCCCTCCCCTTTTGAAAATCACTAATAAAAACTTGCTGGTTTTATGGCTCGGGGAGCATCACAGAACCTGCCAACATGAAATGTCTCCCCCGGACACCTAGCTTTAAAATTTCTCTCTTTTGTACTCTTTCCCTTTATTTCTCAAACCAGCTGAGACACTTAGGGAATAGAAAAGAACCCACGATAAATATCAGGGGTGGGGATTCCCCTCAATATCTCCCCTTGAGCTTCCAAAAGGCATACAGTTCTGCCAACCCTTAATTTTAGCTTTATAAGGCCCATTTCAGACATGTGACCTCCCAAGCTGTAAAATAACAAATTTGTATTGTTTTAAGCTACCAAGTCTATAATAATTTGTTACAAATGCAAAAGGAAACTAAAACTCCTTTGTAAGGCATACAGAACCATTGTATGGGTCTATATGGGCCTCACCTGCCAGAGAAGCTATACCTTCCAAGGTGCCAAATCATATATTAATTTTCTCATGTTTCTCTGCCTGCCCATGCGGGACTTTCTATCTTCTCTACTAATCTTTCAAGATTCTACTAGAGTATGATCTCTTTTGAGAAAGCTTCCTGGTCTTTGAGATGGAGTCACATGTCCCATGCTCTGTGTCCTTCAATTCTTCAATGTCTAACTCTGCTTTGTACTTAGCACAGTCTACCAGGTCACCTACTTTGTCTGCATCCTCTAGTAGACCATGAGCTATCTGAAAGCAGACAGTCTATGTTAATTCATCTCTGTACCCCAGTAGCTAACATTATGCATAATCCATAAAGCCAAATTGAATTCAATTAATAGTAAGAAGAAAAATAAGACAGTAGACCAAAGGGAAGTAAGGTTACAAAAAGAAAGTGGGTTTCAGAATGATGAGAAACCTTAATTTATTGTAGATAAATGGCAAAGGAGCCAAGGAAGGAAGAGGGAATAAATATGCAAATGAAAAAAGGAAGAGGAATTTATTTTACTACTCTGAAAGTAGTCCAAATAAATGAGATCATCAGCAAAAATGGAGGAACTATCCTTGAAAAGGAGGGAAGTTTTTTCCTTTAGGTTAGAAAAAAAAGCAAAGATTTAATACACAGACGTTAATGTAATTAAAAATTAATATTCAGATAGGAAAAGGAAAAATGTATCTTTTCACAGGGTTGAGGATTTAATTTTATTTTAAGGCATTACATTTATGTAGTTTCCTTATATTATCTTTCTCAAAAATCTTGCAGGATAATTTTCATAATAGGTCAAATAACTACTAGCTCTTAGGACATTTTTAGGGTAGCAGATTCTTTTCCAAGTCACAAAGACATCTGAGTATTCCTAGGTGCTTCCTTCCACAAAAGACAACTACCAGTTTATTTCTAACCAGTTCAAGTTCTGCTAACATAGCCCCTAACAAATCTCTCCAAGGCTGAAGTCAAAACAGTTTCTGTCCCTTGATCTCTAGGCCACAGCACCTCAACTACATTCTCTTAAATGTATTTTTCACAAAGAAAACACACAGAAGTTAACTCGAAAATTCCATCCCTACTGAAGTCAGCACTGATGAGATGACATCAAAATGCTGCACAAACAAAGGAATATTGAGAAGCCTACATAGCCACCTGCCTCCAAAGAAAACAACAAGAGGGCACATCACTGATGCTGCACTCGCCAAGCCATTTTTGGAGTCAAAAAAAAAAAAAATCTCTCATATTAACAGATTGTGAAGCCAAAACAATGTTACAAAAAAGTGTGCACCCCATGAACAACACAGCTCTCCTGGCAAGAAACATACAATGAAAGTCAAGCAGAAGAATTTCTGGCACCGATATTCCAAAGACAGCTGTTCTCTGTTACAAACGACCTACCACCACAGCGCTCCTCTAGCTGGAACCGCTGCTGAGTCAGCAGCTTTGGGTTTTTTGGGTTGGTTTTTATCCCCATCACTTTCTCCAATGGTATTTAGGAAAGGCTTGTTCTTAGCCAAAGGGGTCAGACTCTTAAAACCAATAAAAAAGCATGGTCAGACCATAGGCACGGGACTAAGATGCCCAGATTCTCAATCAGAGCTTCCACTTCCCATATAGCATGGGGTCTAAGCGTATGGTCTCGTCCCTGTAAGGAGAAACTCATTATTGTCTCATCTTTTTGCCTAGTTTTCAGTGTCCTGTACAGCTGGCTGCCACCATATTTGACATGTCCATTTGGAATACTCCATTTCAGGCAGGTTTTATACCATTTCTATGACTTTTTAAAAAAGATCATGTCACCTAATTCAAAAAAAAGCAAAATAAAAACAAAAGGACCACATCTCATTAATTATCACATTCATATATTCAATTAATATTCTTTAAGCCACTTCTATATGAAGACACTGGGCCTTCCCACAAAGGAAGCCAAAGGCATGAGGAATTAAACAACACTGCTCACTGGATGTCATTCAGTTAATCAACACCCATTTTTTCCTCAGTGGCTACTCTGTTTCCAGTATCACAGGAGTGTAGAGGATTTATAAGACGGGGGCCCTAGTCCCACAGACTTTACCTAGCAGTTTGAAAGCCAAAACACATACAAATCAAATAACTAGAGAAAGGCGGAAGAGACAAAGGAAAGACCTTCTTCTAATGCAGATAAGAGTCAACAAAAAGGGGTACTTCAATACGGGCTAAATCAGACAAAATTTAGGACATTCAGAAAAGCTGTCATCTGAGCTGAGTGTACTTTCTAGTGGAGTTAGGTTTGGGATCACATCACAGGAAAAGGAAACACTTGAACAGGGTGCTGAGTTGAGAATTTGCACAACATTTTGAGGAGTGCCCAGAATATTTCCCAATTTGATCAAAGAAATGGCTGAAAATACTCCCTTTATGCTAACAAAGTACACAAAATATCCTAGGTAGGGGTTGGGGAAGAGTGCAAAGGGAATTATGTGAAAAACTACACCTGGAGCAATATTACTTTCCCTTAAGGGAGGAAACACTAACACTATCAACTCTCACCTCATCCTATTATTTAATTAAAAAAAAAAAAAGTGCTTTGGACTTATTCTCTCCCTTATGAAAAAAAATGCTCTTTATATTGGTATTTACAAATTACATTATATGTGGAAATGACAATACTAATAAGACACCATGGCTTGTGTTGAATTGGACCAAACAGAGACACCAGAGATCAACAAAGGCACAAAATTTCATGCCTCAGATTCTTCCAGGCTCATTTTTATGATTTCACAAAACATAGCATAGGAATATTACATGACATTCATAATTCACAGAATAAAAGCATTCCTGTCAAAGGCTAGTAGATGTCAAAAAGCAATATCACTGCTAAATTTTCAGTCATGTGTGTTGAATTTATATTTCCAACATTAAGAAACAGTTTGGAAATAAATCAAGCATTAACATCAACAACAAAGAATAAGAGAAAGCAGAACTTGTAATATTAAAATGGTGTCTTATCAGCTAAAAGAAGTTTCAGTCTTAAATCATAACACTTTACTAACCCAGTGAGAAAGTGGGAGAGAGAATATTGAAGATAAAGTTAATGGTTCTAATATTTTATCAAAACAAGAACTAGTCTTCCCCTTGGAGATGTTTTTTTCTTCCTTTCAGATCATTTTGGTGGCCTTTTACTAATCTTCTAAGATGCTCTTTAGTGTCCTGGAAATAGTGAATGAGCAGTTCTCAAAGAAAATATAAGAGCAAAAACAATCTGCATGCTGGCAGTGAGCTGTTGGAAAACCCAAATTATCTTAGTCAAGGGTTAGATGCAAAATACTAAAAACAAACCTGCAGCAAAAAGAGATTGGCATTTTTGTTTGTTAAATAAAGACGGGGCTTGGCAAGACTTGCTATGTTTTTAAATGAAAAAAGAATTGCACTGTTTAACTAAAATTATTTTGTATATAGGGAGTGCTCAAAAAACAGTAAAGAATTAATTATTTTAACCTATTTTAACTGTGAAAATTTCAAATTCAGAAAAATCTTAATCTGATCGGCCTTGCCTATACAATGAAGACAGGTCTTTTTTATTTTTTCCAGGTTTATTGAGGTATAACCGACAAATTAAAATTGTATATATTTAGGATATACAACATGGTGTTTTGAGAAATGTATACATTGTGAGACATTTAACACAATTAAGCTAATTAGCATAGCCCTCACTTCACATAGTTACCATTTTTTGTAGAAGAGGCAATTTTACCTGTCTTCATACCTTTCCTCACCCCCACTCACCTCTACTTTCAACCAGGTCTGCCAGGCAATCATCTTCCACTCAGTAAACAGGAACGCCTTATTATACAACTACTTTCTATTGCTTTTCTGCTATAAACAAACACAAAATTTCAACCAAAAAAAGGTAACATTTGGCCTAGATTATTTTTCATGTTCTTCCACTTGGCAGAAATCTATGAAAAGCAGATGGAGAAATAGTGGTGACTCAAAACAAAAAACAACACACTTACAGTCTTTTTATAAAAATCAGAACAGTTCTGCATGCAAATATTTAATCTGTCTTGGTAGACACAATGAATATTCAATAGGCACAGTCAATAAAAAGACAAATTTGATACAGAAGACTATCAAATGATATCTGTCACCAAACAAGCTATATTTGGAATACCTGAAACTTTCCCAGTCTCTCAGTAACACATTTTTGGAAAACAAAACTCACAGAGTGTTTTTAATTTACAAGCACACTTACATTCCTCCTTGATGGATCTAAAAGGTGAAAATAGGGCTGTGATCGTTCACAGAATTTTTCAATCTGTCTAAAAAGAGCAATAAATATCTACTAAATTTTGATTTTTTTTCTAATGAAGTACTATTACACTGAGGCCCTCTTACAAAATTAAATCTTCTTAAAAATTGTTGAAAATAAGTATAATCTCTTACGATGTTTACCAAAGGCTCATGTCAGCTCCCAAAATTTAGAATAAAGCATTTAAAAATTTTTTATCAAGAACCTAGCTCATCATCATTACCACTATTATTATTTAAATGAAGCAAAGATACTAAAAAATGAAGGATACAAAAAAATTTGACATAAAATAAAATAATATTTGGGAAGATCTATATTACTTAAACATGCTAGGCATGGTAGCAAAATAAATATCAAAGAAAAAAAAAGCAGAGCTGTTTATTTCAGTTAACTTCTGGACTTCTTGCCGATTGAATATAATATTTGTTAGCAGGAGATTCACTATAAACGACATGACTTTAGAAAAGAGTACTAGAGCCCAAAACCTATTTACTTCATGGTATTGAGAAACTTCATATTATTTCATAATAAGTTCATCTTCTTTGACTTTTTTAATAGTATTTTTTAAGTTTTAATATTTGGAATCCACAGGCGTATGCACCCACACAGAGAGAGAGAGAGAGAGAGAGAGAGAGAGAGAGAGAGATTTTATTCATACATTGTTATGAGCTGTGAAGGGACTGAGGTTTTAACCTCTTGCAAGCTAACAAGTGAGCCTGCCATAGCTTCACGGATGATGGCAGAAGATATTAGCCTCCTAGGTGAGAGACAAAGAACTTTATTCTTCGCAAGAGCAAACATAAGCTTCACATTTACACTGGTTCTCCTTGCCCCTCAAAGCCCATGGGGGTAATCTCAAGAAGTCCAGGTGGATGCTGAGTGCACAGTGGGTTTGCATCACAGCCACAGAACACAGGAACACCAAGCTAAAGGAAACCCCATCTTTTACAATGGGCATCAAACAAACCTGCCCACCTTCACTCCCAAGGGAAATATGATTTTTATTACACGAGCAGTAAATAAACCTATCCTTGGTCCAGAGAAGGCCAGACTCTATCTCCGTCTTCCAAGGCTGTTCACTATACAAACATCCTGGAAGGATCATCTGCAACAAAAAGCTGTCAGTGCTTCTGCTCACAAGAGTGCAGAGAAATACAAGAGACCCATGAAGAGCTGTCTCCCAAAACATTGATATTACCTGTAACCTATATATATTGTTTGTGACCTATAAGTTACAGTTTCCTTGGAAAGCCTCCTATCTCTTTAAATATTCTCTTTTAATAGAACTCCAAGGCCCTATCTATCTCTACTGTGAAAACATCTTTGTTCTCCCAGGGCCCAGCCTTCCTTAATAATTCTGAGAACCCTAGAGGTCTGTTCAAGGCAAAAGCCAATTCTGATTGCTCTTACATCCTTCCTGGATGTGAAACGCGGATTCACTGTATTCATACTGGATGAGTCCATGCAAGGTGTTGTGTATAGTTTTGTATTGCTGCCACAACAAATCACTTCAAATTTATCAGCTTAAACCCATACTCACTTATCAGCTTATTGTTTCTATGGATCAGAAGTCTGGGCAGCGAATAGCTCAATCGGATTCCCTGGGTCTCAGATGGACATAGTCAAGGTGTCAGCAGGGCTGAGTTCCTTATTGGACGCCCTGGAAAAGAATCCACTTCCAAGCTCATTCAGGATGTTGGCAGAACCCCACAGGGTCTTTCCATCTTCAAGCTGGCAATGGTGTGTCAAGTCCTTCTGACACATCATGTCTCTCTGACTTCCTCTTCTTTTCTGCTCTCTGTTTTCAAGGGTTTATATAATTCCACTGGACCCATTCAAATAATCCGGGAGAATCTCCCTATTTTAAGGTCAATAAATTAGCAAACTTAATTATATCTGTAAAGTTCCTTTTTCCATGTAAGATAACATACTCATAGTCCCAGGCATTAGGGTATGAGATCTTCTTGGGGGACATAAATTTATCTACCACACCCTGATATGCAAAGTGTGGTCCTCAGACCAGCCATATTCACATCACCTGGGAATTTGTTAGAAACTTGGAATTCCAGAATTCACCCCATATTCAGTGAATTAAAATCTGCATTTTAACAACCTCTCCAGATGATTCATATCCACATTAAACTCTAACAAGTACTGGATATCTATAGATATGTATCATCCAATTGTGTTGCCACTCAACAAGTTAGAGACAGTCAAAATGTTGGTAGCAAGAAAAGATCTCCCCATTTATCCCTGCTAACATCTCTACCTGACAACACCTAGAGAGCTGGAGTTAGGGCTAGGATATTTGCTTTGATCACTGCCACCTGCTGCTGGTCTAGATCTTGCCCAGGTAGCAAGGGTTCCTCAGGCTGCAGAAGGAGGACATTTTTTCCCTGAGTGTTATAATCTCTCATTTCAAACACACACAGCCAGTTTCCTCAGACTGTGTTCACAGTAAGGTGGATTGGTAAGAAAAAAGCTTCACATTCTTATTCTCATCTTATACCTGAAACCATTCCTCCTCAACACCCAATGACCGGGTGGCAATCCCAGGTGCTACTTCAGAGCTGCCTTGCTATATAGAGGGAGTTTTTCCTCAGGCGCTGGTACTTTCTTGCAGCTGAACTTCACTGGGGCTACTTCCATCCATCAAAGGTATTTTAGTAATATGAATATCAAAAAAGATGCCCTCAGTCCCTGTCATGGTTGATTTTTGGTGTCAGCTTGAATTAAGGGATACCCAGATAGGCAGTAAAGTATTATTTATTCTCAATCATTGTATTGATGATTCAATATGAATCAATGCATCAGTAGGCAGTGGGCCCATCCCTCTTCTGCTGAAAGGGAAACTTAGGTAGTTTGGCATTTGATTAGTATGATTAGGCGGCCCCAGGAATTTCTATGGGGGTGTTTCCAGAGGAGACTGGCATGTGAGTCAGTGAACTGAGCGGGGAAATTCCACCCTCAATGTGGGCAGGCATCATTCAATAGGCTGGGGCCCAAGTGGAACAAAAAGGCAGAGGGAGGGCAGATTCTTGCTCTTACTTTAACTGAGTGGGACACTCTTCCTTTTCTACCCTTAAATGTCAGAAATCTGAGTTTTCTGGGGGTTTTTTGTACTACAGGCCTCACACCAGCAGTTCCCAGTCTCTTGGGCTTTCAGCTTTGGACTGAGTTACACCATCAGCTTCGTTGGTTCTAAGGCCTTTAGACATGCAGGCCACCTATCATGGAACTTCTCAGTCTCCACAATCAAGTGAGCCAATTACCCCTTCTCTCTCTCTCTCTCTCTCTCTCTCTCTCTCTCTCTCTCCCTCAGGCAGATAGGTTAGATTAGATTAGATTAGATAGATAGATAGACAGATAGATAGATAGATAGATAGATAGATAAACAGACAGACAGATAGATAGATGATAAATATTCTATCAGTTTTGTCTCCCCAGAAAACTCTAACTAAAACAGTCCTTATGCAATTTTCCAACACAAAATCTGATTCCAATAAATCCAGGACTCTTTCGTAACATGTAATTGCATCACACTTACTCATTAGACAATGGGAACAGAAACTAAATTACAATTTGGAGTCAAGGCTCCAGGTCACTTTCAATTGGAATAAAAATTAGTTTGTTTAATATTATAACGTTAGTCTTTAAAATACAGAGAACTAGAAGTTGCATTTAAATTAAGACAAATAATAATAAAAGGCACCATTAATTTGGTCAAACCTGAATTTTACAAAGCATCTCCAAATCATTTCTAATATGATCTTTATACTAGCTATGTAAGGTAAATAAATATATTATTATCCCCATTATATGGATTTGAAAATGAGACACAAATAAGGCTATTTTCTTTGATTAAGGCAACCAATAATATTTAATAGAAGCAGGACCAGAAGGGCTTCTGACTCCAAGATTCACATCACATAACTTATGGTATATTCTTTAGTACAGAATATACCTAATTTATAAATTCAGGTTTTAAAAAAGCGTAATTTCCTAAAGCAAGACATATTTTTCCAACCTTAAGCTATAATACAGGAGGAGAGGAGCTGTATTGAGAGAAAAAATACATCTAAGAAACAAATAAGGTAGTTACCCTTCCACATATCTTGAATGCTATGTAAATTCATGCATTTTCTTGCATAATATAAAATATTCTCCAGAGTATATGAATCTTTAAAATGTTCCATGGCTTAAAGTATGTTGCAGTAGAGAAAAAACTATTAGCCTGCTACATTCCACTGTGAGAAATGTAAAATTATATTGTTGGTATAGACATGAATTGTAGAGAGTATCTTTACTGGAAAGTCATGAAATGCCATTAACCTTGCAGTGGAAAGTGGTTGATATAGCCAAATAAAACAAATTTTACACCCATGTAGAGAGGATACTAGTCAGGCCCATGCATCCTTTCAGGTGAATGTGATTTATTAACCATTAAAGCATATTAAATAATTTAGAAATAAATACTCTATAAGGCTATTTTAAAATGTTTCCCAAACAGTTCAAATTGTATATCTCAAGATTCCTTAGCTTTACTCAGTAATTATTCTTTGGAATGAGAGGAAAGCAAATACTTTTAACAATCTGCTAGGATGAAAACAGAGAAAAGAAAATCAGTCATTAATAACAGAGCTTTCTGCAAATGAACCATCAACCACTAAAAGTCATCCCATAGGATGTCATCTGGGCAACGACCCCTCATCCATATCCCACTGCTTTTCTATAAGAACAGAAGTATTATCCTGTCTCTTTCCATACTGATGATGTTCTTTTACTCAGTGTGTGTGGTTCAATTGGCAGGCAATGTTTCTATTCACAATTTGATTCCATGTCTCCAGATTTAAGATAAAGCCACCAAAACAATAATCGTGCCCTGCTATTTGAAATTGGCTTGTATATTTCATGTAAAATGCTATTTTATAGTTGTGATGGAGCATAAAAGATTAGCTGGATTATCTTCAGAGAAATGAGGAAATCTAAACTACCTATATCACCAATTATTTATTTTCTACTTGAATATTTCCAGGGACATGTTCCCTAGAATTCCCAGCTAAATACCAGTTGCCATTTGTTGACCAGATACAAGGTGAAATGAACAGTACCAGGCACTAAATTGGGTGGTTTATTTATATCTTCTCAAACTTATAATAACTGTGCAAGAATGATATTCCAAGGCCATAGAGAAAGTAAATGGCAGATCAGTATCCCAACTAGCCCTATATGCTCTCAAAGTCTTGCTATCCAACCAAAGCCTTCTCTATACTTTCTTCATTCAATAAAAATTCAATTTATCTATCAGTTATAAAGGCACCATATTACTGTGCCATTGAATTTTTTAATCTGCCCCTCCTGGAACTGCAAATCATTGACTTCCCCAATTACACTATTGGTATAGTTTGGATGCTTTCCCTGCCCAAATCTCATGTTGAATTGTAATTCCTAATGTTGGAGATGGGGCCTGGTGGGAGGTGATTTGATCATGGGAGTAGATTTCTTACGAATGGTTTATTTAGTACCATCTCCTTACTGCCTTTTTGATAGTAAGTTCCTATGACATATGGTTGTTTAAGAGTGTATGGCACCTCCCCGCTCTTTCTTTTGCTCCTGCTCTGCCCATGTGATATTTCTGCTCCCCCTTCACCTTCTTCCATGACTGTAAGTTTCCTGAGGCCTCCCCAGAAGTCAAGCAGATGCCAGCATCATGCTTCCTGTACAGGCTGCAGGACCATGAGCCAATTAAAACTCTATTCTTTATAAATTACCCAGTCTCAGGTATTTATTTCTTAATAGCAATGCACAAACGGACTAATACAATTATCTTTCTTCATTTGCTATGCCAAATAATGTGCCTAGACAAGCCCTTTATTTATTTAACAAACATTTATTCCATGTCTACTGTAGGACCATTTCTGGTCAGCAATATGCCAAATCATTAATTCCATCCGTATTTAAGTAACCTTACTCTAAACAAAACTAATGAGGTTCTGCAATTGTGCTTTCACAAGAGAAAATAATCATCCAAGTATACTTTAAGTTTATTCCAGAGCCTATTTGCTCCAACCAACCTCCCCAAGTGCACAGACTTGCTTCTTGCCTGCTACTCATGGAGTTAAGTATATGTCCATGTACTTTTCTGTCAGTTCTGCAGTTTAGTTTATGGCTCCTCCTCCATACTTACAATGTATTCCTAGAATATTAATAAATTCTAGTCCTACAATACTTCTCCTTCCCTTTCTTGATAAAAACAGATTCTAAAGAAGAGTCTGAATATAAAGATAACGTTCTAGCTTGTATTATTAGTTCCTCGTAACTATGGAGTTGGTAATGATCATTCAGTCTTTAGACTATTTGTCAAAATCACTTTCCCAGGAATAACAACTCTTGATCAAAGGTAACTAGAAATTACATAACTGGTTCTACACCAATGAGCTCTTGACATACAGAATTCTATAAATGGGAGACTAATGGAGACAGTGATGGAAAAGTAAGTTGGCACTAAGTGTAGAAGACCTTTAATGACCAGCTAGGGGGTGTACCTTTTTTTTCCTTTAACAAAGTTTTTTGACAAGTTTTGCTTTTTAAAAAAGGAGGGGAATTCTTGTCATTCTTTGTAGCAGGGATTGCTCAGAGGAAGGAATGAGGACAAAGCCATTTGAAAAGCTGTTGCAATAATCTCAGCAGTCAGTAAGAAGGGCTGAAATAAAGTGGTGGAGATGGCAATTCAAAGGAACAGAGATTGGAGACATCCCCAAGAAATAATTAAGAAGATCCCACTTCTTTATTTATTCAACAGACATTTATTGAGAACTACCCCATACTAAGCATTGTGCCAGGAGCTGGAATTACAATGTTGAATACAATAGATATGGTCTGTAATCTCATTCTGACAAAGGAATAAATAAGTTTACAAGCAACTTTTAAAAACGTTTACAAATTGTGAATGAAACAAACAAGATACTGAGAAAAGATCACCTGCAAGAGTGATGAGACGGTCAGGGCAATGGGTAAATTGTAGAGAGAAAGGGAAAGGATGGAGTCAAAATTCCCACTAAGGATTCAAGCCTGGATGCCTGAACAGGTGGAGGCATCAACAGAAATAAAGATGAGCCAGTTTGAGAGAGGACCTGACAGATAGTGATCTACCCTCAGATGGATTAAATCGGAGATTCCGGTAGAAATGTTTGACAAATAATTGGAAATGTTGGCCTACTTTTAAAGAAACGTCAGGATTTTGGATACAAATCAGAGTGTCTACCACTTAAAGACATGAAATTATATTTCTTCATCAAGCAGAGAGAAAGGGACCATGAGCAGAGCACTGAAGAATGTGCAGCCTGGTGGAGTAAGAGCAAAAGAAGCCAGTGAAGGAAAGGAAGCAGTAAAAACGAGGGAGAAAGTTGAGATGGTCCTCTGCCACATACTGAGGAAAAAAGATATCAACAAAGAACACCAACAATGGTACACTTTTACAGTGTTCAAGGGCAATGAGATAAGAAAAATATTTTTGAGTCATTGATAGAAGGTATTGAGAAATATTGAGGGAGCATTTTCTGTAAAATTATGGGTAGGCCAGTTCACAGAGAGGAAGCAGGGCTCAATTCATAGATAGGAAGCCCCAGATTCTCTGGAACACTCCCAATTATAGTTTATTCTATCCCATTACACACCATATGTTTTGGTTTGCCACTTGAAACTGCGGTAACCTAATGATAAATAGATGGAAACAATGCTGTTAAAGCTTTCAAGATGCTTGTCAAGGAAAGGAAAGTGAGTAATAAGTACTTACAACTTGAAGGGGAATCAAAAGAAGGCTTTTTTGGAGTAGAGCATCCTGTGCACATCTGCAAGCAGTATGGAAGTGAGCAGCTGGCAAAAGCAGGAGAATGAAGATTTGACAAACGAAAAGAGATTCATTGATGGCACGTGGTTCCAGAAAAAGGCAGAAGTTGGGATCAATGGAACAAGATGGAAAAAGGCGAGGCACTTCTTTTAAATAGTAATTTATCTTTTAAACAATAGACAAATATGGAGACATTCTTGAGAAGAGAGGAGTAACGTAGAATAGGGAGTGATGCTAGAATATAAAGTCAGTAAGATATAAGCTCCAGGACATCAGGAGTATTTGATTATTCCGTGTGATTAGTTTTTAATAAATATCAGCAGAATAAATTCTGTGCAGTCAGCCCTACCAGGTAAAGAAGGAAGTGTGCTGTTCTCAAGGTAAAGAGCTGGCAGGGATGACGCAGAGGTGACATACAGGCTTAAAGAAGGGGACTTGGGAAAGCTCAGCAGTATGTGATGCGGAATCAAAATGAGGCAGGTAAGATAACGCTAGATGATGTTCCTCATAAGTGAGGGCCCAGCTGAGATTATTGCAACAATCTGTTCTTTAACTCCTGCAACTCTTTACTCAAACACTGCATTCTCAGTGAGGCCTTCCCTGGTCATTCTGTTAATACCTTAAACTACAACTCTTTCTCCACTGGCCTCACCTCTTATTGCTGTTCCCTGCCTTATTCCCCTCCTCAGTACTCACTACTCTCTGTCATGCTATAGGTTTCACTTTGTTGTATTGCTGTCTGCCTCCCGCTACTAGAATTTAAACTACGGGAAGCAACTATTGTTTGTTTGTTCACTACTCCCTGTCTACAGTGCCTAGAACAAGGCACCTTCAATGCAGGGCTGCCTCTGCATGAGATTGAGACACCAAAGTTAGATGACTTTCTTCAATAACAGTGAGTCATTTGTACAAAGAAGCAGAAGGAAAAAAATAGATGATGGAGGAGGTCCAGAGTGAGCAGTGGGTGAAATCCAAGAGAGAGAGATCCTAGAATGCTAACAGCTAGTAAAACATGAGATAATTGGGGTCAGTGAGGTGCAATGATAACGCATAGCATGACTGCCATCCTGCCAATGGCAGCCACGAATACCACCTCCCTCTTACGCTGGCTGGGGCAGGAGGTGGCGAGGTGGGTGGTGTCAAGCCACATGCTCTGCATAAACAATGTTGCCTGCCACATAGTTAAGTGTTAAGTAATTGTTAGCTGGTGTGAGGGTTTTTTAAATATATTTTTCACATTGCTCTGGCCCAGAGCCACTGAGGCTAAAGGAATTTCATCACTCCTAAATCCATTTCACACTACCAGTTAGTCAGGGTATGAGTCTAAAGATGAGAAGAAAATCCTCATCTCCTCACTGGTAGGAAAGTATCAAGCACAGACATGTTTCCATCTGGAAAACCTAGATTTGTCAAGATAGAATTAAGTCACACCCATCTAACTTTGGCTGAGCAATGCCATCCCGATCAATATCATCTTTCCTACAAGGACTTATTAGCAGCTTTTTAAACAATTCCCCTCTCTTTAGCACCATGCTTCTCCCCAGTACACATACACACACATACTGTCTACATCACTTATATTTATCAACAACTTTTAAATATACAACTAAATCTAGATTGGATTTGCACCCTAAAATATGCCTGACACACACCATGAGTGATGGAACACTGCCGTGCTCTTTTGTGCCATGCTACTGCAGATGCATTCCAATAGCAGCCAAAGCTAACCCCAAGATCTTGTTGGGCACACTTAGCCTTTCTCCATATCATGTTTATGTTACTGAATTATTGGCGTATAACCGAAGCCACGCTCTTTTGCCCCTTTAGAATAATCTCATCTTGGCAGGAGAAGAAATAGAATTATTTTTTCCAATTTAAAGATCATTTTAAGTATCAATTTGACAACCCATCTCCATGTGCACTGGCTTCAAATATAGAGTATATATCATCGTCATTATCATCCACTGAACTGTTAGAGTGAATGAAGAGAAGAGGTGCTACAGATGAGAAAGCCAAGCATCAGCAAGGCTAAATAATTTGCCCAGGGCCCTATAACTTGTAAATGATGTGAGCCAGATCACTGTGACCCTAAAGCCAAACACTGCCCAGATTTAAGATAGATGACTGCCCTGGAGTTTTTCATTTCTGATTCCTCAGAAAGAGATTATGGCATAACAAGTTCCCAGAAAGGGATTAAACACATTTTCTTCAAAAATCTAAGAGAAATTATTTCCAGGTTTATGAACAATATCTAATATCATTTTAAATACTGCATTCAAATTTTGAAATGTCTTATTTGTTAGTTAAAATAAAACATATTTCTGCACCAAATGTGTCTGACCAGGAGTTAATCTTCTTCAGGTAGGGACTGCGTTTTCAGCAGATGTTTAAGAAAAAAACACTAATCATCTTGAAGCTGTTTAATTCTGGGGTTTATGGCATATATTTTCAAGCTGTGTATGTGTGTGATGTGAGTTTGAAAAGCAGCTATAGAAAGAAGCCATGACGTGGTTGTTGGAGGTTGTTTTCTTTCACACACACGCGCGCGCGCGCACACACACACACACAAAATCATGTTTCTTCATTCCACAGATGTGACATATTTTGATCTACATAAATGAAACTGAATTGGAAAAAAGAAGGACATCGTGATGTAGAAACTGCCTTTTATCCTATCTGAGAATATTATCATAAAAATGCAAAACTTATCATCATCATTTGTTAGCCATTCATAATGTACAAGATTCTGGGCATTGCAGACTATTATAAAAATGTAAGAATAAAGTCTTCTATTTTTAAAAGACTAAAGGAAAACAAATTAAAATATGCAGAAATCAATGCATGCATTTCCATCCGTGCAATTTTTCTTTAGTCTAGCAAGAAACAGTTTTATGAACTATTTCTGAGTGGCAGATTCCCACCTACAGTCGTTATCTTTTGCTGCATAACAAATTGCCCTCAAACTTAGTGGCTTAAAACAACACACATTTGTTATCTCAGTTGTATGGGGCAGGGATTCAGAAGCACCTTAGCTGGGTGGTTCTGACTCAGGATCTTTCATGAAGTCACAAACAAGTTGCTGGCAGGGACTGCAGTCAGCCAGCAGTTCACTGGAACAAGAGCAGCCACTTCTGAGCTTGCTCATGTGTGTGTTGGCAGAAGCCTCACCTTTCACTGGCTGTTGGCTGGAGGCCTCAGTTCTTTGCCACCTGGGCCTCTCCATAAGGCTGCTTGAGTATCCTCAGGACATGGCAGTTGGCTTCCCCCAAGGTAGGTAAACAGAGAGTGAGTAAAACAGAGAGAATAAAGAAAAAGCTACAATGTCTTTTATAGCCCACACTCAAGGGAAGGGGAATTAGGTTTCATATTTTGAAGAGAGGAGTATCAGAATTTGTGGCTATCTTTCGAAACCACCACACCTCCTAAGCACATTTCTCTGCTCTTTCCCTAGTTCTTTCTCAGAACTCTGTAAAGTATTGGACTTACAGGAGAATCATTAATCACAATTATACCTAAATGCACTTATCTCAGTATCTACTATGTGCCAAGTACCATTCAACACACATACATGGAACAAAAAAAGTCCTTGCTCTTATAAAGATAGTAAGAGATTGACAGTAAACAGATAAATATAATATGGTTGTGATAAGTACTATGTAAAAGAACGGACTAAGAAGTTAGAAAAGTGTGAGTGCTTAAATAACTGAAAATACTTCATATCAGCATATCACACATTATGTGGATACATTACTTCTCAGCCTTGAGAATTCAAGTGACCTTTATCTGCAAAAACCATTATCTTTGTCCTTGACCACATGCTTTTTTCTTCTTCCCTAACATTTATGCAAAACCCAGCAGCAAGACTTTCTTCTGTGTTCTCTCTCAGCTTTGCCAAGACTTCACTGTAGATGCCAAGTCTTAAAAAATAACCAGAAATCATCTGTCAGCTCCTCTTCAAACAGCCATTTCTTTTTTCTTTTTTGCTGGCTCTCCTCCACGAAAACTTGGCATGTAGTGCCTCCTCTTCTGGAAAATCGCACATTGTCCTGAAGCAAGGATCTACCGTCTTACCTGCTCTCCACCTGAGGCATATCAGAAACCAAACCCTCTCCACTTCCAGGAATGGGAAAGCCATTCTTTCTGTTGGTAGTTGCCACCTTGGCTCTCAGTGTCTCACTACCAGTTTATCTATCTTGGCCCATCATCACTGGAGCATCAGAGTTTCCACAACCCAACCAGGACTCCAACATCTATCGAAACAATGTATAATAAAAACAACACACAAACCTCCCTAAACACCAAATAATACAAATTGTCTTCACATCATATAACTGGGAGTTGTCAGGAATTTACCTGTTCCTGGTACGTATCACTATTTGCACCTCTCACAAATCTTGTATTTGTTAAACCATGAGCTTAGGGAAGATTCCAATTGGGAGGAAACTAATTACTTGTAATTGCGGATTTTAAATATTGTACTATAATTGAAATTTTATTTCCAAATAAAGGTTAGTCTTCTAAAAAGACTACAACCTCTGATGTTTTATTTATTCAGTTCTCTTCCTCATTCCATCTGTGCACTACCTATTTAATAGTGCCCAAGTGACGGGGTGTTGATGTAGTATATTTAGAAAATCCACTAGGTCTCTCTCTTCTCTGCCTTATTACTCCAGATAGAAATACACATTGGCTTATCACATAAGCTACCTTAGTTACCTTCTGTTCACAGTTGCTATGCCAGTGAAGAATATGAAAACTGGAACTTTCCAACCAATGGCAAACAATATAATTGAGTTAGAGTGTTCCAAGTTTTCTGAATGGCATTGGGTTGTACTTTGCCATTTTACTTTTTAAAACTCTGGCCTGAATTTGCCATACCAATGTTTTTACATGAAAAAGGTACCTGTCACACACCTTACAGTATAAAGAAAGGTTACATTTCCTAGAGTCCTCACCAATTTTTCCTCTTTTTCCAATTAAGTATATCATAATCCTATAAAATGTTGTACTAGACTAGTTATAAAGGCAATCATGTTCCTGAAAATAGTATAGTATCCAGTAGATAATAGAAATAAATCCACTGACATATGCCAACACCATATTCTGGTTTAACTACTGATGAGAGGAAATGTAATAATGGAATCACCACATGAATCCCCAACATCTCTACACAGCACTCTCCCATGTTTTACAACGCCACATAAATACACACACACAGAGGACAAATAAAGGATGGCTCATTCAAGCACTAATCTTTTAGGAGTACAAAAACATCACTGGAATAAATTAAAATAGTGTCGCAATTATCTCACATTTTCACATACAACTCATTATACAATTGACGAAATGGAAACTGGCCTTATTCCTGCCAAAATAATGCCCTAAGTGAAATTTTTTCAACAAAGTAAATCAGAAACAAACAACTTCTCATCAATAACAACTTGACCTTGATCAAGTATTTTCGCAGCATACATATGCAAAACTCATGATGCAACCACAGCCACAGGAGCAACCTGAGACTTGCCAGCCGATGGTTACTTCAGACCAATGCTGTCAAACAGCTGAACTCTCAGGAAACATGGAATGATGCAGTACAGTTTCCTGGAAACATATCACTTGTTTTATTATTCAAATTTTATTCTAATACATTATCTTGTTTGAAAAATTAGCCCCCCAAAAAACCTGAAAGACCTGTAATGCCAGCATTTTTGGAGGCCGAGGTGGGCAGATCACCTGAGGTCAGGAGATCAAGACCAGCCTGGCCAACATGGTGAAACTCCATCTCTACTAAAAATACAAAAATTACCCAGGCATGGTGCCACATACCTGTAATCCCAGCTACTTGGGAGGCTGAGGCAAGAGAATCGCTTGAACCTGGGAGGCGGAGGTTGCAGTAAGCTGAGATTGCACCATTGCACTCCAGCCTGGGCAACAGAGTGAGACT
>NW_012107008.1:526557-529263 GCF_000951045.1 Mandrillus leucophaeus | reverse complement strand
GATTAAGGGTGGGTCTGCCTTCCCCGGCCCACTGACTCAAATGTTAATCTCCTTTGGCAACACCTCACAGGCACACCCAGGATCAATGCTTTGCATCCTTCAATCCAATCAAGTTGACACTCAGTATTAACCATCCCAGGAATATTTTGAAAACTATTAATGTACTTTTTCCTTCTGCCTTTGAGTATGAGACCATCGCTTTAATTGGCATTTGACTAGAGCCAAAAAAGGATTTTTCACAGAAGGAATGCAAACAGAAAGAATGAAGTACTATCCAACTTCTAATCTGCAAAATAAAATTGTGCAGCAAGAAATAACCCTGTGTGTCAGGCTTTCATTTTAAGAGAATATGAGCTGTAAGAAAACAGGTATTTTTTCTATTTTGTTCACTTCTGCATCCCCTATGAACAGACCCTGGTACATAGTAGATATCTGATATATACTTAGTGAGTGAATGAATGAATGAGAGGGAGTTGTATAAATGTTTTTATCTCCTCCTCTAGCATATCAGAAATCAAGTCTAGAGTTTTCAATTCAGACTGGAGTTGCCAAACTCACAGAATTCTCCTACAGGGTAGAAAATACAACTTTCTGTTATAATGAAGGCATGTCACTTGTTGTTCTGTTAAAGAAAGAGAATGCAACGCTGGAGGGCAGGTGAGAAGTTCCACCATAACCTCCCCCATGGAGACTGTGGAAGAAAAGAAAAGATGGAGCAAGACACCTAGAAGCGTGTGCCCTGGTTTCTGTGCATTAGACAGGTAAAGATACACTGAAGGTAGAAGAAAAAGACTTGCCTTATTTTCTGTTTAGGACTCCTGAAAACGATCATCCTTTGTGACCACCCCCAGTCCTTACCACACGGGCTTCCTAGTCGAATTCACAAGGAGAATCTCTGCTGCCTGGAGCCCCTGACCTCAAGGAGGCCAGTCCTTTCAAGCACTTTCACCTGATTAAATCAGGTCCATTCAGAATAATCTTCATTTTGATTTACTCAAAATCAACTCATTTGGAACCTTGATTATATCTGCAAAATAACTTCACCTTTGCCATGTAATGTAACTTACTCACGGGAGTGACATCCCATCACCTTTGCCACATTCTGTTGGTTAGAAGCAATTCACAGGTCTCACCCCAACTCAAGGAAAGGGGATTACACAAAGGTGTGAACACTATTATATTAGGTCACCCTAGGACCTGCTCTCCACACTGGACTCTAACCAGCAGAGAGGAAAGAGCAAACTGAGTTATGCAGGACAAATAACAACCAGGGTGATCATGCTGACCATCAATCATCCCAGAGACCACAGAGCCATAAGACAACCCCCCCACACACACACACACCATGTTTGTGCCTCATGTTCCTCTCCTCAAACACCCAGACGCAGTCTCAAAAGGATGCAAGGAAGGAGAAAGACTCAAAATCTTACAGACTGATCATTTTACCTCTAGAGATTAAGGTTTACCTGAACAAACTGTTGAAATCATGAGGGCAGACAGAGTTGAAAAAGTGTCAAATAGAATCAACAGTACATTTTTTAAATTGTTAAAAAGTGGAGGATCATGAGAGAGGCCAGTTCAATTAGAGATAAAATAAAGGACACACATTTTTATCCACATACCCCCAAAAGATATGTAATTAAAAATCAATTTGACCTGCTGTACATATTTTTATAGAAATTCTGTAACTAAACTCATGAAAGGGATCTTTATTCATGGTGAATATGATTAATGTTATCTACTTACAAATTATTGAAAACTGTAAAATAATTTTAAGTAAATTGAAAATGTTGTATAATTGTAAATACCAATAATAACCTTCTTAGTTTTGAACATAAAGAACACAGCATATTTTTGCTAAGAGAAAGTTGAATTTTCTTTGTCCCTACTAAACACGTGTTGAATAAATAATGTCCATTTAAATGGTTGTCAAAGGGTAGGCCAGTCCTGGGCATCAATGTGCTTCAATCTAGCCTTTCACCCACTGCATGAAGATGCAACTAACAAAAGAAGTCCCTGTCAGTCATTTGTTAGAATGTAAAGTATATTTTACTACATTACCTACTCTATTAACCATTTATTACATGTTAGACACTAGGCTAAGTGCTTTGTATATATAAAATCTCAGCAAATTATTGAAACACTATGAAGAATATGTAATAATACCCATCTTATGGATGAGAGAACTAAGGCATTAAAAGGTTAAGTAATTTGCCCTTTGTCACACAATGAGTAGAGATCCTATAAGGATTTAAACTCAGACCCACGTGGCTCCAAAATCCATGCTTGAAATCCTTGTACTGTACCTGTCAGACTGGTCTACAAAAGCCTATTAAACCCAAAATGTAGCTGAACACAGTATTGTCACTGTACCTACAGCTTTTAAAAATAGTAAAATGGGAAAATAGTTTCCAAGTTTCACCTTGAGACAGACACCCTCATCTCTCTTTTCCGCCCCTGCAGGGGATAAGGGCAGGGGCTTTCTCAGCCCATCCATGGTTTCCTAGCTCTAGGACAGAAGGAGACTCCTCTAACTCCAAGTCTGTGCTGGTTGTTGTTCCCACAAGCTGAGGCAGGACTCATGATGGATGCTTTCAAGGCTCTGAGTGGGCAACCCTGGGGGTTCACAGTCTCCTGCCACATTAAAGCCCCAGGACATGACTACATCTGGGATGGTCCCTACCATCTTCTTACTGTCCCTCCTCA
>NW_012107008.1:522344-524207 GCF_000951045.1 Mandrillus leucophaeus | reverse complement strand
GACTCATATCATCACCATTGCCTGAATGCCCTCCTTTTTCTCCCTCTTTGCTAGTCAAGTTCTACACAGTCTTTGAGACAGGGTCTCACAAAATATAGGCCACCTTCCACTTGAATCAGAAATACCTGGGTTGTTTGTCAAACTGCAGATTCCCAAGTTTCTCCCAAACATGAATTACAATCTCTTGGAGATGGAGCCTAAGAATCTTCATTTTTGACCAGCACTCTCGAGCAGTTCTTTTGCATAAAGATGTGGAGACCATCTGTTTTTAAACCTGGCTCAAATCCCACTCCTCTTAGAAATCCAACAATGTGGGTCCATTTTATAGACTTGATGCTGCTGCTTTGTGACCTTGTTTACTTTTGTCTTATGTTTTTATTTCATTTTGTAAGCTATCAAATAATCTGTGTGAGTTGTGGAAACAAAATAGTATTATACATAAAACGTCATATAACACATACAGATTAATAACTATGAGTATGTCCTAGGACCAGCCTGTCACCATTCACATCCCTGCTCTAGCACTTACTTACTGGCTACATGACTTTGGACTACTTAACACCTCCACACCTCCACTGTTCCACTAAAGCTTAGAAGCATGTACATCATAGGGCTGTTGTGAGGATTGCATGGGATAATTCATAGAAGGTACAAGCAGAGTACCCTAAGAAGTACTAGTTATCATTACTGCTGTATGATTATCACTGTCCAAAAAGTTCTTTGATTCTATTTGGGCAAATACAACACAAAACTTTAAAAAAGACTAACCATAAACTCTTTAGGATTCTTTTTCTTTTCCCTCTGTTTCCCTCATAGTGCAGAGTTGCCTTGCACATGAAATAGTGAACAAAAAGTATTAGACACATAGGAAGGAGCCCCTAATTTAGAAAGATCCAATACTGAACCATCATACAAAACTCTAATACTCAGGGCCTTACTCCTAGAAGCACAGTTTACCCTAAGTTTCTAGATCTAAATTATATGAAACAATTCCTGTCTAACCTACAGCAAAGGTCAAGAACTGACACTCTACCTTTGTTTGGAGATTCTACTAGCCAATCTCACAGTAGATCATGTCACTGTCTGTACAGAAGAGCAGTAACTTCTCAGCTTGTGATTTCCATACTAAGGTATTGTGACCAATGCATGTTTTTAGAGGTCTAGACCCTATCCCTCATCCCATTCATTGCTTTCTTTTTCTCTCATCATCTTTCCTATTATTCTACTGCAGAGAATGTTCCAAGATATATGTTCTCTTAAAGATTTAACTGACTTCTTTATGGCCTTTTATGAAACAGTTTAGTGGGGGTTACCTCTTCCCAATACAGTTTTTTATCTTCTTATGGAAAGATGAAAGAAAGTAAATTTCATCACACTCTTTTTTAAATTTAGAATATTATTTCTTCATTAATTTCAGCTTTTATTTTAGATTCAGAGGGGTACATGTGTAGGATTGTTACATGGGTGTATTGAAACCAGATAATAAGCATAGTACCCAATAGGTAGCTTTTCAACTCAATGCCCCCTGCTTCTCCCCTTAATTGGGACTTAAGGCGCCATAACTTCCTATGATCATTTGTCATGGTTCTTTTTTCATCTAAAACATGATCTCTGCATTCAGTTTCTTTGTTTAGTCATTGCTTTAGATCACAGCTCAGGCACTGGCAACAATTCTACAGGGACCAGGCCTTGCTGTGTATGACACCGAAAAGTGCTCCTCCTTACAAGGCTCTATATTTTAATTTTTTTAATTAAATAAATGAAAAATGAAGTAACAGGCAACCAAAAACTAAGGTGATAGGATTGTCTTGTAATTCATTTCCAAAGGCTATATATTTGCTTTTCATTTATCTAAATGGCAAA
>NW_012107008.1:516831-519074 GCF_000951045.1 Mandrillus leucophaeus | reverse complement strand
TAAAATTTTTCATGTCTACCACAAAGCTGAGAATTAAGTCACAACTACATTACAAGGTCAGCAAGAATGAAACAGAAGTGTTTGCCTTCACCATTTGATGCCGTTGGCCATTCTCCCTCTTTCTTAAAGTTTTTTCTCTCTTGGTTTCCTGACACAGCATTCATTTACAACCTTCCCTCCTCTCAGATTGTTCCTTTCTTTCTCCATCTGGTCTTCGCCAGGTTTTGTAGATGGTTCTCATCCCTTTGGTATTTAACCACATGTCCTTGATTAATACCTCCTGACTGGTGACTCCCAAATCTATACCTTCACTCCCAGACCTTTGGCCATGCAGACCCCACATTCCAATTGCATAAAGAGATTTCCATCTCCACTTGCATCTCCAAAGGCATCTCAAAATCCGCACTCTATATTCAACGTGAAAGACTATTTCTCCTCTTTCCTGGATTCCCTGATGAGGTTAATGGCACCAACATCTTCCAGGAATTCAGGCAAAAACCATTTTCATCACTGTCATCTCTTTTTCTCTCATATCCAGGTACTAAGCCCTATTACTTTGACCTCTGTAATAGCTATAGGGTCCATCTGCTCCAGTACAATCCAGGTGGGCACCAACAAGTCTAGAACTGCCCATTACCCCCTCATCAAACTGCAGCAATGGGCTCCCAACAGCTCTTCCTTCTTTCAGGCCTTCCTTATCCCATTATTGCCCATACAATCCTGATCATAAGCATTACATCGGTTTATGTTGTGTTTTTAAAATATAAGCTTCTAGGTTTTGCCTCAGACATACTGAGTCAGAATCTATAGCAGAAGGACTTGGGAACTTATATTGTTCTAAGTATTCACAGATGATTCCTATAATCAGTACTACCAGATTGACTTAATTTAGAGCCCTTAGGCAAAATTTTTCATGGCCCCCATTGCTGGCAAAATCAAGTCCCAATACATGCTTAACATTTAAGGCCTTCCACAATCTAATCTACACACATTCTTCCAGTCATCTTCCCCACTGTTACTTATCATGTACCTTATGCCCAAAATACACTATTTGTCATTTCCAGAACTTCCACATTTCCCACCCCTCCATCATGGGAAAATTTTTGTACACATGTATGCTTAGTCTGGACCACCCTATACCAATGTCTCTCTGTATTCAAGTCCCATCCATCTTTCAAATCTAACTGTCATTGTATTTATGACCATTCTTTGCCACACCACCATCTGTTGCTACCTTTATTGGTTCATCTATTGCTACACCTACTGATGCATCTATTGCTGTGGTTGTTATATTGCTATTTCTTTGTGTGCATGTCTACCTCTCCTCTGTGATATGAAGCTCCCTGGGGAAGCAGACTATGCTGCTATCCATCTTTGTATTCTTGGAGGGCTCACAGTAAGCAGCACACAGTTGGTGCTAAAAAATATTTGGATGAAGAAGGGAAATAGCAACAAAATCAGTATCAACTGCTTGGGGCAAATAGGCCTGCCTATTATTCCCTCTACTCATGTTACATTTTTCAACTTCCTGGCACGACTCATATCATCACCATTGCCTGAATGCCCTCCTTTTTCTCCCTCTTTGCTAGTCAAGTTCTACACAGTCTTTGAGACAGGGTCTCACAAAATATAGGCCACCTTCCACTTGAATCAGAAATACCTGGGTTGTTTGTCAAACTGCAGATTCCCAGGTTTCTCCCAAACATGAATTACAATCTCTTGGAGATGGAGCCTAAGAATCTTCATTTTTGACCAGCACTCTCGAGCAGTTCTTTTGCATAAAGATGTGGAGACCATCTGTTTTTAAACCTGGCTCAAATCCCACTCCTCTTAGAAATCCAACAATGTGGGTCCATTTTATAGACTTGATGCTGCTGCTTTGTGACCTTGTTTACTTTTGTCTTATGTTTTTATTTCATTTTGTAAGCTATCAAATAATCTGTGTGAGTTGTGGAAACAAAATAGTATTATATATAAAACGTCATATAACACATACAGATTAATAACTATGAGTATGTCCTAGGACCAGCCTGTCACCATTCACATCCCTGCTCTAGCACTTACTTACTGGCTACATGACTTTGGACTACTTAACACCTCCACACCTCCACTGTTCCACTAAAGCTTAGAAGCATGTACATCATAGGGCTGTTGTGAGGATTGCATGGGATAATTCATAGAAGGTACAAGCAGAGTACCCTAAGAAGTACTAGTTATCATTACTGCTGTATGATTATCACTGT
>NW_012107008.1:514179-515741 GCF_000951045.1 Mandrillus leucophaeus | reverse complement strand
GAAGTAACAGGCAACCAAAAACTAAGGTGATAGGATTGTCTTGTAATTCATTTCCAAAGGCTATATATTTGCTTTTCATTTATCTAAATGGCAAACGTTCTTTTCAGTGAGCTATGTTTTCAATCTTTCTACTCTTATTACTGAGATATAATCTTATTACTGAGATATAATTCACATATAATAAAATTCATCCTTCTAGTATGCAATTCAATGTTTTTAATATATTCACAGTTGTGCAAAGAACGTGACTATGTAATTTTAGAACATTTTCTTTTAGAAAAAGAAATCCTATACCATTTAGTAGTCACTTCCCATCCCTTCCTCCAAGCCTCAGAAACCACTAATTTAATTTTTGCCTGTATGCATTTGCCTATTCTGGACATTTCATACAAATGAAAATATATATATGTGGTCTTTGTGACTAGTTTTTTTTCACTTAGCATATTTTCAAGGTTCATCCATGCAGCATATATCAGCACTTCATTCCTGTTTATTGTTGAATGTTTCATTTTAAGGATATAGCACATTTTGTTTACCTATTCACCAATTGATAGACATTTAAGTAGTGTTCCCTTTTGGTTATCATGAATAATGCTGCCATGAACTTGTCTACAAGTTTTTGTATGGTTGTATGTTTTCATTCCACTCGCATGCGTGAGTAGGAGTGGAAATGCTGGGTCATATGGTAACTGTTTAACATTTTGAGGAACTGCGAAACTGTTTGACAAAGTGGGCACACCAAGTTTACAGTCCCACCAGCAATAAAGCTTCTATAATAATTTCTCTATATCCTCACCAATGCTTGTTATTTTCCTTTTTTAAAATTAGAACCATCCTAGTAGATGTAAAGTGGTATCTCCTGTGGCTTTGATTGCTTACATTTATCAGCCATTTGTCTATCATTTTTGGAGAAATATCTATTCAAATCTTTGCCTGTATTTTAATTAGAGTACTTCTCTTTTTATTGTTGAGTTGTAAGAGTTCTTTACACATTTTAAATATAAGTTTTTAATCAGATATATGATTTGCAAATATTTTGTATAATTCTGTGGGTTGTATTTTCACTTTGTTTATGATATTCTTGAAGCAGAAAAGCTTTTCATTTTTATAAAGTCCAATTTATCTATTTTGTCATTTTTTATATCTAAGAAACCATTACCTAATTCACAGTCATAAAGATTTCCCCCGTTTTCTCTTAAGAGTTTTATACACTTAGCTATGTCTAAGCCTATGATTCATTGTGAGTTCATTTTTGTCTATGTTATTAGCTAGGGGTCCAGCCTCATTGTTGTGCTTATGAATACTCATTAAATATTTTTCACACTCTTGTCAAAAATCAATTTACCATAAATGGAAAGGGTAATTTCTGGACCTCAATCAGATTCCGTTGATCTATATGTCTGACCTTATCCCAATATCACACTGCCTTGATTACTGTAGCTCTGTAATATGTTTTTAAGTAGGGACATATGAGTCATCCCAATTTGCTCTTCTTTCAATGTTATTTTGGCTATTCTAGGTTCCTTGCATTTCTATATGACTTTTAGGATAGGCTTGCCAAT
>NW_012107008.1:504332-513934 GCF_000951045.1 Mandrillus leucophaeus | reverse complement strand
TTGTTA
Source organism: Mandrillus leucophaeus (assembly GCF_000951045.1). Taxonomy (NCBI): domain Eukaryota; kingdom Metazoa; phylum Chordata; class Mammalia; order Primates; family Cercopithecidae; genus Mandrillus; species Mandrillus leucophaeus. Next base: position 513,928 of record NW_012107008.1, on the reverse strand, counting down.
GCTGTTTGCCTTGTAATTTCTATTGTGTTTTGTTTTATAGCCTGCAGGATATGTACTCTAGTGTGTTTTTGTGGTAGCAGGTATTGTTCTATTGTTTCCATGTTTAGAACTCCTTTAAGGGTCTCTTGTAAGGCCAGTCTAGTGGTAATGAATTCTTTTAGCACTTGTTTGTCTGGAAAAGTTTATTTCTCCTTCATTTTTGAAGCTTAGTTTGGTGGGATATGGAATTCTTGATAGAAATTCTCCTTTAAGAATGCTGAAAATAGACCCCTGATATCTCCAGGCTTGTAAGGTTTCTGCCAAGAAGTCCACTGTTAGCCTGATCAGGTTCCCTTTGTGTGTGATTTTCCCTTTTTCTCTAGCTACCTGTGAGACTTTTTCTTTAGCATTGACCTTGAACAGTCTGGTGATATATGCCTTGGTGATATTCATTTTGCATAGTATCTCACAGGTATTCTCCAGGTTTCTTTTATCTGGATGTCTACCTCTCTAGCGAGATTAGGGTAGTCTTCTTAAATTAGTTCCTCTAGCATATTTTCCAGTTTGTTTGCTTGTTTCTTTTTCTTTTTCTTTTTCTTTTTTTTTCCTTTTCTCTGAGGAATGACAGTAATTCTTAGATTTGGTTGCTTTACATAATCCTATATTTCTCAAAAATGTTGCTCATTTTTAAAAATTCTTTTTTCTTAATCTTTTTCAGATTGGATTCATTTAAGACTGGTCTTCAAGCTCTGAAATCCTTTCTTCTGTTTAGTCCAGTCTATTGATAAACGTTTTAATTGTATTTTGAAATTTCTTAAGTGTTCTTAAGTTTTTCAATTCCAGAAGCTCTGGTGATTTCAAGATGTTTATCTCTTCCTTTATTTCCTGGATTGCTTTAGAAATTTCTTTATGAATGTTCAACCTTGTCTTAGAACTCAATGAACTTCCTTTAAATTCATGCTTTGAATTCTTTATCTGTCATTTCTGAGTTTCCATTTTGGTTAGGAACTAATGCTGAAGAACTAATGCAATCCTTTGGTAGTATCACTTCATTCAGATTTTTCATGATGCCAGAATTTTTGTGCTATTCCCTTCTCATCTAGAGACTCTGGCACTTCTAATTTTTATAATTATGTTCATGTGGGTAGGATTTTTTCTTTTTCTTTCTTTCTCTATAATGTCTTATTTTTTCTTTCCCTTTGCCTTTTCCCCCTTCTCTAGGGGGAGTGTGACTGTAGAGAACGCTGGATACGATCTTTTGGCTTTGCTTCTATAGCCCTATGCACTTCTTTCAGCAGGTTTTATACTGGGCTACACAGCTTTCCCTACGAGCCCATAGAGCCAGATGCACTCAACATTCCTGGGTATATACTTGATCCTCGTTTACTGGCAGAAGCTATCTACTGCCTCAGGCATGGGCTGATTCATGAAATTCACAGTGATCTGATCTCCCTACTCAGTCCTGGAGCAGGGTAGGTTGGTGGGGATGGGGCATGAAGGGCAGGGCCAGACCAGCCAGGTCTGCCTGCAGGTCCTCTTATGGCAAACACAGGCACCAGTTACAAGGGGCAATCCAACGGGTAGCTACCAAGCACCCAGAGGTGTCCCTTGGTATGGAGCTGGGAAACCTCCTTGGCTACAAATTCTCTGCATGGGGAAGTGGGGCAGCCTAAACTCTTAATATAGGAGAGTGGGTGCTCTCGATGGATGCCTGGACATCTGCCTGTGCATGGAGAGGGTTCCCCTGCACCAGGATCTCTGCAGAGGAAGGATGGGGTGGCTCAGGCTGCTGAAGTAGGCAATTAGGTACTCAGAATGCCTGGATATCTTCCTGGGCAGGGAGCAGAAAAAACCCCACTGCACCAAGATCTATGTTTGGGAAGGGGGAAGCAGCTCAGGCTGCTAAACTAGGTGAATGGGTGCTCCTAATACCCGGAGAACTGCCTGAGTATGGAGCAGAGAGAGTATTGCTGTACCACAATATATGTCAAGGAAAGGTAGAGTGGCTCAGGCTGCTGGTACAGGCAAGTAGTTTCTCAAATGCCTGGATTTCTGCTTGAGAGTAAAGCAGAGAGGGCCCTGCTGCACCTTGATCTCAGGGGATCAGGGTGGGGCACCAACCAATGACACATGCAGGCTGTTTCCGGGGCTCCAAGCTACCTCTGGCTGCAAGTTTTGCCAACCACAAGAAACTATAGCTGTAGCAGGTCTCCTCCCACCCCAGGCTTGCAACTGGGCAGAGCCCAATTCCAGCACCTCCTGCTGAGGTGCTTTCCACAGTTCTGGCTGTAAAGGCCCCTACTCCACTCCAGAGCAGCCGCTCCAATACCTAGTCCAAAACTAAAATGTCTAAGCAGCACACTGCTGGATTGCCAAAGGATGGCTAACTCTGTACGTGCCTGGATTAAAAATGGCATCCTGCTCTCAGTCCCAGGTCTGGGAAAATGTCTGCAGCTTTTCCCAGTGTCTTTTCCTCACAGTGTCTCCAAGCCTCTCTCCAAGTTAACGCTAGGGCTTAGAGAAACAAATGTACTCTCCTTATACCTGGGTTGCTCAAATCCCCAGTGAAAAAGGGAGTCACAGAGGGAGGCTGTCTCCCTCTCTCACCCATTGGGTCTTCACTCACTTTTATCAGCCAGACGCCATCATGGGGCTGTTTGCTGGTGTTTTCCTCTCCAGATTCTGGGGTATGCTTCACAGTTCCATAGATACCCATTTTCCTTCTTGAAATAAATCTCATAGATTTTATCTTTATATACTATCATGCTATTTCTAAGTGGCTGAGGCATGCTAAAAGCCTCTAATCTGGCCGGGCATGGTAGCTCAAGCCTATAATCCCAGCAATTTGGGAGGCCAAGGTGGGCAGATTACCTGAGGTCAGGAGTTCGAGAACAGCCTGGCCAACATGGTAAAACCCTGTCTCCACTAAAAATACAAAAATTAGCTGGGCTTGGTGGCCTGTAATCCCAGCTACTCGGGAGGCTGAGGCAGGAGAATTGCTTGAGCCTGGGAAGTGGAGGTTGCAGTGAGCCAAGATCATGCTGCTGCACTTCAGCCTGGATGACAGAGCAAGACTCTGTCAAAAAAAAAAACAAAAAAAAACCAAAACAACAAAAAAAAAGCCTTTTAATTTGCCATCTTGGAAAAAACTTTTTATACTATTGTTAATGGAATTGTTTTCTCAATTACATTTTTGAGTTGTTCATTGCTAGTGATTGTATAGAAGTACAACTCATTTGTGCATATTGTCTTATATTCTGTAAACTTGTTGAACACTTTATTAGTCTGAAATATTTTGTGAATGCATTCCAAAGGATTTTCTATAAAGAAGATTGTGTCATCTATGTCATCTATGAATAGAGATAGCTTTACTTCTTCCTTTTCAATCTTGAAGTCTTTCATTTATTTTACTTGCCTAATTGTCCTGACAAGAACTTTCAGAACAATGTGGCATCGAAACGATGAGTGGAGATCCTTCAATTATTCCTGATCTTAGGAGGAAATCTCTCAGTCTTTCACCATTAATGATGATATTACCTGTGGGTTTTTCGTAGATTCCCTTTATAAGGCTGAGATTATTTCCTTCTATTCCTAGATTTAACAGTGTTTTTAACCATAAAAAGGTTAAATGTGTTTTCTGTATCTACTGAGATACAGAGTGGGTTTTGTCGTTTATTCTATTAATATATATGACATTGATTGAGTTTTATATGTTTAACAGCCTTACAGTCCTTGGACAAATCCCATTTGGTCCTGGTATATTATCCTTTCTGTATGTTGTTGGCTTTCATTTGCTAGTATTTTGTTGAGGATTTTTACATCTATATTCATAAAAGATATTGATTGGTGGTTTTCTTTTCTTGTCATGTCTTTGTCTCATTTTGATGTCAGTGTAACACTGGCCTCATAGAATGGGTTGGGAAGTAATCCTTCCTCTTCTATTATTTTGAAGAGTTTGTGAAAGACAGGTATTAATTTTTTGAACTCTATACTCAGGCAGTTCTCCAGGTAGTTGTCTATCACCAGTGAAGACTTGAGACATGTTTTATGGCCAAACATATGATCTGTCCTGGAAATGTTTCTTGTACACTTGGGAAGAATTTGTATTCTGTTGTTTTGGGGGTAGAGTGTCCTGTATATGTCTTTTGGGTCTAGTTGGTTTGTAGTGTTGTTCAAATCTTCCTAAGGAACAATTTCTATTGACTGCTTTTGCCCTGTATGTGGGCCACAGTTTCCTATTTCTTGTGTGTCTCATAATTTTTTGTTGAAAACTGGACATTTTAAATAATATAATGTGGCAATTAAAGAAATAAGATTCACCCCCTCCCTGTGGTATTTTGGTTTTGCTGTTTGGTGCTGTTTGTTGTTGCTGCTGCTGCTGTTTATTTAGTGACTTTCCTGAACTAATTATGTAAAGTCTGCATCTTTATCATGTGCAGCCACGAGGTCTCTGCATGTTTAGCTTAGTGGTCAGCTAATGATTGAAAAGAAATTTCCCCCTTCCACCACAGGAGGACACAGGGAGAAAGCACCATCTATGAACAAGGAAGCAGGCCCTCACCAGACAGATGCTGAATCAATCTGTTGGTATCTTGATCTTAGACTTCCCAGCCTCCAGAACTGTGAGAAGAAACATTGGTCAACTCATTTTACAGGAAACTTAGTAATGTAAGTGTCAATGATATAAAAGAGAATATAGGGGGATCTGGCAAGATGGCCAAATAGGAACAGCTGCAGTCAGCAGCTCCCAGCAAGACCAATGCAAAAGGTAGGTGATTTCTACATTTCCAACTGAGGTACCCTGTTCATCTCATTGGGACTGGCTTGGCAGTGGGTGCAGCCCACAGAGGACGGGCAGAGCAGGGTGGGGTGTCACCTCACCTGGGAAGTACAAGGAGCTGGGCCGGGGGGCCTCCCTTTCCCAGCCAAGGGAAGTCATGAGGGACTGTGCTATCCAGCCCAGATACTAAGCTTCTCCCACAGTTTTTGCAACCCACAGACCAGGAGATTCTCTCCTAGTGGTGCCTACACCACCAGGGTCCTGGGTTTCAAGCCCAAAACTGGGTGGCTGTTCAGGCAGACACCAAGCTACCTGCAGGAATTTTTTTTCATACCCCAGTGGCACCTGGAACCCCAGCAAGACAGAACCATTCATTTCCCTGGAAAGGGGGCTGAAGCCAGGAAGCCAAGTGATCTTGCACGGCAGGTCCCACTCCCACGGAGCCCAGCAAGCTAAAATCCACTGGCTTAACATTCTCGCTACCAGCACAGCAGTCTGGAGTCAACCTGGTACATCAAACTTGGTTGGGGGAAGAGGTGTCCACCATTATTGAGGCTTGAGTAGGCGGTTTTCCCCAGACCATGCTAAGGACTGGGCAGAACTCAACACAGCACAGCAAAGCGACTATGGTCTGACTGCCTCTCTAGATTCCTCTTCACTGGGCAGGGCATCTCTGAAAGTTAGGTAGCAGCCCCAGTCAGGGGCTTATAAATAAAACTCCCACTGCCCTGGGACAGAGCACCTGGGGGAAGGGGCAGCTGTGGGCACAGTTTCAGTGGACTTGAACGTTCCTGCCTGCTGGCTCTGAAGACAGCGGCGGATCTTGACAAAGAGGGTTCTCCCAGCACAGCGCTCAATCTATCCTAACGGACAAACTACCTCAGCAAGTGGGTCTCTGACCCCTGTGCCTCCTGACTGGAAGAGACCTCCCAACAGGGGTTGACAAACACCTCATACAGAAGAGCCCCTGCTGGCATCAGGCCTGTGCCCCTCTGGGACAAATCTTCCAGAGGAAGAAGCAGGCAGCAATCTTTGCTGTTCTGCAGCCTCCGCTGGTGATACCCAGGCAAATAGGGCCTGGAGTGGACTGCCAGCCGACTGCCAGCCAACTGCAGCAGACCTGCAGAAGAGGGGCCTGTTAGAAGAAACACTAACAAACAGAAAGCAATAACATCAACATCAGCAAAAGTGAACTCCTACACACAGAACCCCATCTGAAGGTCATCAACCTCAAATATCAAAGGTAGATAAATCCACAAAGATAAGGAAAAACCAGTGCAAAAATGCTAAAAATTCCAAAAAAACAGAATGCCTCTTCTCCTCCAAAGGATCACAACTCCTCTCCAGCAAGGGCACAAAACTGGACAGAGAATGACTTTGATGAATTGACAGAAGTAGGCTTCAGAAAGTGCATAATAACAAACACCTCTGAGCTAAAGGAGCATGTTCTAACCCAATGCAAGTAAGCTAAGAACCTCGACAAATGGTTACAGGAACTGCTAACTAGAATAACCAGTTTAGAGGAGAGCATAAATGACCTGATGGAGCTAAAAAACACAGCACAAGAACTTCGTGAAGCATACACTAGTATCAATACCCAAATAGATCAAGTGGAAGAAAGGATATCTCTTAATCAAATAAAGTGTGAAGACAAGATAAGAGAAAAAAGAATGAAAAGGAACAAACAAAGCCTCCATGAAATATGTGAAAACACCAAACCTATGATTTACTGATGTACCTGAAAAGTGATGCGGAGAATGAAACTAAGTTCTTAGAAACCAACCAGAATGGCCAGACGTGGTGGCTCACACCTGTAATCCCAGCACTTTGGGAGGCCAAGGTAGGAGATCACAAGGTCAGGAGATCGAGACCATCCTGGCCAACATGGCGAAACCCTGTTTCTGCTAAAAATGCAAAAATTAGCGGGATGTGGTGGCATGCACCTGTAGCGCCAGCTACTCAGGAGACTGAGGCAGGAGAATGGCTTGAACCCAGGAGGCAGAGGTTGCAGTGAGCCGAGATCGCGCCACTGCACTTCCACCTGGGCAACAGAGCAAGACTCCATCTAAAAAAAGAAAGAAAAAAAGAAAAGAAAGAAAGGAAAAGGAAAAAAAAAGAAACCAACAAGAACAAAGAGATAACATAGCAAAATCTCTGGGACACAACTAAAGTAGTGTTATAGAGAAATTTATAGCACTAAATGCCCACATCAGAAAGTGTGAAAGATGTAAAATCGTCACCCTAACATCACAATTAAAAGAACTAGAGAAGCAAGAGGAAACAAATTCAAAAGCTACTGGAAGACAAAAAAACTAAGATCATAGCAGAACTGAAGGAGAGAGAGACGTGAAAAACCCTTCAAAAAAATCGACGAATCTAGGAGCTAGTTTTTTGAAAAGATTAACAAAATAGATAGACCACTAGCCAGACTAATAAAGAAGAAAAGAGAGAAGAATCAAATGGACACAATAAAAAAATAATAGAGGGAATATCACCACTGATCCTACAGAAAGACAAACTACCATCAGATAATACTATAAACACTTCTATGCAAATAAACTAGAAAATCTACCAGAAATGGATAAATTCCTGGAAAAATGCACCCTCCCAAGACTAAACCAGAAAGAAGTTGAATCCCTGAATAGACCAATAACAAGTTCTGAAATTGATGCAGTAATTAACAGCCTACCAACCAAAAAAAGCCCAGGACCAGATGGATCACAGCCAAATTCTACAACAGGTACAAAGAGGAGCTGGTACCATTCCTTCTGAAACTATTCCAAACAATAGAAAAAGAGGGACTTCTCCCTAATTCATTTTATGAGACCAGCATCATCCTGATTCCAAAACCTGGCAGAGACACAACAAAAAAAGAAAATTTCAGGCCAAGACCCCTGATGAACCTTGATGCAAAAATCCTCAATAAAATACTGGCAAACCAAATTCAGCAGCACAGCAAAAAGCTTATCCACAGTGATCAAGTTGGCTTTATCCCTGAGATGCAAGGCTGGTTCAATATACATAAACCAATAGACATAATCCATCACATGAACAGAACCAATGACAAAAACCACATGATTATCTCAATAGATGGAAGAAAAGACCATGAATAAAATTCAACACCCTTCATGCTAAAAGCTCTCAATAAAACTAGGTATTGAGGGAACGTGTCTCAAAATAATAAGAGCTATTTATGACAAACTCATAGCCAATATCATACTGAATGGGCAAAAGCTGGAAGCATTTCCTTTAAAAACTGTCACAAGACAAAGATGCCCTCTCTCACCACTCTTATTCAACATAGCATTGGAAGTTCAGGGTAATCAGGCAAGAGAAGGAGATAAAGCGTATTCAAATAGGAAGAGAGGAAGTCAAATTGTCTTTGTTTGCAGATGACATGATTGTACATTTAGAACACCTCACCATCTCAGCACAAAAACTCCTTAAGCTGATAAGCAACTTCAGCAAAGTCTCAGGATACAAAATCAATGCGCAAAAACCACAAGCTTTCCTATACACCAATAATAGACAAGCAGAGAGCCAAATCATGACTGAACACTCATTCACAATTGCTACAAAGAGAATAAAACACCTAGGAATACAACTTACAAGGGACCTGAAGGACCTCTTCAAGGAGAACTACATACCACTGCTCAAGGAAATGACAGAGGACACAAACAAATGGGAAAACATTCCATGCTCATGGATAGGAAGAATCAATATTGTGAAAATGGCCATACTGTCCAAAGAAATTTATAGATTCAATGCTATTCCCATCAAACTATCATTGACTTTCTTCACAGAACTAGAAAAAACTACTTTAAATTTCATATTGAACCAAGATAGAGCCCATATAGCCAAGACAATCCTAAGCAAAAAGAACAAAGCTGGAGGCATCACACTACCTGACTTCAAACTATACTACAAGGCTACAGTAGCCAAAATAGCATGGTACTACTACCAAAACAGATACATAGACCAATGGAACAGAACAGAGGCCTCAGAAATAACACCATACTTTCACAACCATCTAATCTTCAACAAACCTGACAAAAACAAGCAATGGGGAAAGGATTCCCTGTTTAATAAATAGTGCTGGGAAAACTGGCTACCCATATGCAGAAAACAGAACTGGACCCTTTCGTTAGGCCTTATATAAAAATTAACTCAAGATGGATTCAAGACTTAAACACACAACTTAAAACCATAAAAACCCTAGGAGAAAACCTAGGCAATAGCATTCGGGACTTAGGCATGGGCAAAGACTTCATGACTAAGACACCAAAATCAATGGCAACAAAAGCCAAAAATGACAAATGGGATCTAATTAAACTAAGGAGCTTCTGCTCAGCAAAAGAAACTATCATGAGAGTGAACAGGCAACCTACAGAATGGGAGAAAATTTTTGCAATCTGCCCATCTGACAAAGGTTTAATATCCAGATTCTACAAGGAACTTAAACAAATTTACAAGAAATAACCCTGTGAAAAGGTGGGCAAAGGATATGAACAGACACATCTCAAAAGATGACATTTATAGAACCAATAAACATATGAAAAAAATCTCATCATCACTGGTCATTAGAGAAATGCAAATCAAAACCAAAATGAGATACCATCTCATGCCAGTTAGAATAGAGATCATTAAATAGTCAGGAAAGAGCAGTTGCTGGCGAGGATGCAGAGAAATAGGTATGCTTTTACACTGTTGGTGGGAATGAAATTAGCTTAACCATTTTGGAAGACAGTGTGGCAATTCCTCAAGGATCTAGAACTAGAAATACCATTTGACCCAGCAATCCCATTACTGGGTATATACCCAAAGGATTATAAATCAT
>NW_012107008.1:483040-504282 GCF_000951045.1 Mandrillus leucophaeus | reverse complement strand
TGGCAATTCCTCAAGGATCTAGAACTAGAAATACCATTTGACCCAGCAATCCCATTACTGGGTATATACCCAAAGGATTATAAATCATTCTACTGTAAAGACACATGCACATGTATGTTTATGGCAGCACTATTTACAATAGCAAAGACTTGGAACCAACACAACTGCCCATCAATGATAGACTGGAAAAAGAAAATACGGCACATATACACCATAGAATACTGTGCAGCCATAAAAAAGAATGAGTTCATGTCCTTTGCAGGGACATCGATGAAGCGGAAACCATCATCCTCAGCAAACTAACACAGGAACAGAAAACCAAACACCACATGTTCTCACTCACAAGTGGGAGTTGAACAGTGAGAACACATGGACACAGGTAGTGGAACATCACATACTGGGACCTGTTGGGTGTTGGGGGATAAGGGGAGGGAGAGCATTAAGACAAATACCTAATGCATGTGGGGCCTAAAACCTAGATGATGGGTTGATACGTGCAACAAACCACCATGGCACATGTATACCTATGTAACAAACTGCATGTTCAGCACATGTATCCCAGAACTTAAAGTAAAATAAAATTTAAACAAAGAAATTTTCCTGAAGGCCTTGAACCAATAAGTCTCTAAACATTTGCTGAGGGGTCTATATGTATATTGGGGGATGATTTCAACCCTCTGGAAGTTTAGAAGTCTGCTTCAGCCTTCACTTCTTATTTGTACGAGCCTGAAACTCAGCCAAAGGTGAGAGACTAGAATGTCCCCGGGTGTTTTCTGGGCAATGCACAGTTCTGCCCATACACATAGCCTTCTACAACCCCAGGAATATGTCAGAGCTTTCCAAATTCCACATATTCATCTCATTTCTCAGATTTTACTATTAAGTTTTTTAGCTAGCATATTGTTTGCCTCAAGTGGTGTATTGCCTCAGGAGATGGGCATTAAACAATAGCTGGTGACTATTTTGTTTTTGGCAAACATCCTAGGAAAAGGACTTTTCCCATTAAGTGAGCTCTAAGTTAGGTCAAATAGAGACAACTCCTGTGCAGTGGTCTTTTCCAGGAAGCTTCCAGGCAGGTCAAATAGTGACAATTATCTGGGGATGGCGCTTTTCAGGGAGCTCCAAATATATTCTTTCCCTTCAGTGGCTGCTAGGCTACTGGTTTCTCTAATGACTGTATTTGCAAATCTGCTGGTTGTCAAGGTTACTGCAGAATTTGGGAAAGGTGATGGAAATGGGACAGTTAAAAAGCCGAAAAGCTTGCTCTTGTTCTTACAGAGATCCAGCCATTTTTCTTGAACAAATAACTCACAGATTGTTGCACATCTCTGGTTAATTTTCAGAGTTCTAAAAAGTTTGTTTTGATAATTTTTTCTAGTGTTTTTGTTGCTTTAACAGAAGAGGTCTTCAGAGGTCTTATTATACCATTCCCAAAGTGCTTCTAAGTCTTTTTAATAAGTGGTGCTTGAGAGGATTGGTAACCAAATTATATAAATAATTCTTGCAACTCAATAACTTTTTAAAATTCAACTTTTTAGAATTTTCAAATGAGAAAAAATTTGAACAGACACTTTATCAAGGAAGATATGTGGAGAGCAAAAAAAGTACATAAAAATATTATGAACATCTTTAGTTATTAGGGAAATGCAAATTAAAACCATAATATGATACCACTATACACCTACTAGAATAACTAAAATTTTAAAAAAAAAAACTGCTAAGTGCCGGTGAGGTTGCAGAGCAACTGGAACTCTCATACATTGCTGGTGGTTGTATAAAATAGTACAGTCAAAAGTTTGGTACATACCAAATGTTTGGCAGTTTCTTATGAAGTTAAACACACCTTTACCATACAACATAGCAATCCTACTGTAATTATTTTCCCAAGAGAAATAAAAACATATATCCATCTAATGCCCTGTATGCAATTGTTTATCACAGCTATAGCTTTATTCATAATCATCACAAATTAGAAACAATCCAAAGTTCATCAACTGGTGAGTTAAATAGAAAGAAACAAACTACTGATGTGAGCAGTAATATGGATGAATATCAAATGCAGCAGGCTTAGTGAAAGAAGCCAGACTCAAAAGACTTCACACTGTATTATTCCATTTAGGTGACATTCTGGAAAAGGCAAAACTACATAAACAGAAAATAGATTCATAGTTTTCATGGCTCTCGTTTGGGTTAAAGGATGGACTACAAAGAGGTATGAAGGAGTATTTTGGGGTAAGGGAAAAGTTCAAAAAGAGGTTACCTAGCAGTGTGCATTTATCAATATTCATAGAGTCATGTATCTAAAAAGGGTAAACTTTACTGTAGGCAAATTATACGTCAACCAACTTGACCAAAAGAAAACAATCTTCCTGCTCTAAACATCATTTCTCTTGGTTACATTAGTTTAGCTTAAGACTACCCTTAGCCAATTTCCAACTGTTATGTGTTTAACAGACTATCCAGAATTTAAATTTATCCTTCATGAAGTATCTAAAAACATCATTGCACCATGAGTTGTTTTCATGCAGAATATGTAAGAGAATTTTATAAGTATAAGAAAAAAAATAATTTGACAACATATCTAACTAAAAGATATAACTACAATGAGATTCAGTGTGGCATGCTTATCATAAAAAGAGAGAAACAACATAAATTCTGGCCAATAGTTGACTGGCTAAATAAGTAATCATAAAACCATAACATAGAATATTATGTAGCCATTAAATAATTATATAATTATAGATCAATATTTGCTAATATAAAAAGGTATCTATAGTATTTTGTTAAGAACAAATCAATAAATAGTATCTTAGTATGATTTTGTTTTGGAAATGCTAAAAAAAATCCCCCAAACTATAAATGCTGAGTATCTCTTGACAAGTAATTTGGTAGTTTATGTTTTCTTCTTGGCTTTTTTCTGTGTTTTCTGAATTTCTTATTATAGACATGTGCAAGATAATCCTGCTCCTCATCTTAAGATCCATTGGCCTGCATCTTAGAGTTGCTTGGATAACTGACCAATATCTTGTCCTGCAGCTTTCAGTTCAGGAAAGCAGAAGGATCCAGTTGTGTTCAAGCCTAGGGGTGTTTTACTGCATCACACATGGGAGACCTTTTGTATATTTTTTAACACCAAGATGGACATGATACACCTGGCTCTGATGAGTGTCCTCAGCTCATATCTGAGCTACAAATGCAGAACTGTTCCAGCCTCATTATTTAAGACTGGGCATCCAGGGAAGCACTGAGCTTCCAGAAGCTTTGATGTAACCAGCAGTCACTCAGACTTCTCATCCACAACAGTGTAACTGCTGATGACCTTTTGAGGTGACTTGGAAACTTATACCTCCATCTGTCATTAGACAATGTCGCTGTGACCTCTTTCTGTAACCTTTAGATAAATAAACCTTGTTTGATTATTCAAATGCTAGCTGTGCCTGCTCGTTCTGAATCTAAAACAATTGATATTTATTAATTCAGTCCATTTCCATTTGTAAAAAAGAAAATAAAACCTATTTAGTGAATCCATAGCATCATTCTTAACAAATAAAATAAAAAATACAAGCTGTTGTTTATAAGACAGAAAGTTCTCATTAAATTAAAATTAACACTGCTCTTCGAACTATGGAGTCTGAATTCTTTCAGAGATATGCCTTGGGGTGATTACCTAGCTGGTATAATTTATTGTATTTTTCTATTGTAGAATTTATTAAGTTATACAAAATTTGTTTAATAAAAATACTTCTACTGTATAATACAATCTCTAGATAAAATATTTTTAAAATAATATTCTCTTTAAGTTACCCTAAAAGCAAAGCTTGATTTAAAAAGTAGATGTGGAAGGCTGGTTATAATATAAACAACCAAAACACCTATTGAAAAGACCACAATAAATCAGTTGAGAAATAGGAGAAATCCTAGTTGTAGCAACTACTTACATCCATAACCCAAGCCTTCATGGTAGAATGGAAGTTATCTTTTTTAACTGCCTGCTTACACACTAAGTACTGGGAGGAAAATTGAAAACACACAAACATCCACATGAAAACACGTGCACCAAAACAAACACACAAAGCAAATTACAGATGCCTACTCAATTACATTTCCTAGTGGGACTGAAAAGTAATCAACTCTAATCAGATAATTAAGAACATAGGATGTAAACCATGCCAAATTTGTCTTGATCTCAGATCCAGTACCTTTTAAAGTGCAGACATGATTACTGCCTCATTTACATATTATGACTCATCTTCTGACTGCACATAAGCCCTCAAAAACAGGGTGATTACTACACTAAAGTTTGAGCACGTGCAGTGTTTAAAGGCAGCACAGATACCTGATCCTTCTACACAGACTAATTCTTAAAACAATCTTTGCCTCAAACAAACAACAAAGTAATTTTGAGCTTTTATTTGCCTAACATTTATTATACGTAACACCTTAGCCATGGCAATCCTACTGCCCATATTTTCAAACCATGTCTGATTTTAAATGTTTCATTGCTGCATACCTTGTCTTCTTTTTTAGACTGAAAAATATAGCCTTCTTAATGATAGGGAACATAAAAGAGAGTCCCATTGCTGGCAAGGAAGCCTCATGGGAAGACCAGAAACACACAGCTAAACAGGATAAGCTGGCAGAGAAGTTACATAATAGAGTACCCAGAAGCTCAGAGGAGTGATAATCATCCTAGCTTCTTTGTAATCCAAGGCTTTATAACATATATGTAAATTAGAACTCAGAGCTATACATCTAAGTATGTTAATAACTTTAAATAGATTTGAAGATTGAAAAGCACATCTGTAGTGTTAATGAAACAGAAATAATCTGAAACAGTAATCTCCAAACATTTTAATCACACGCCTCCTCAGTAAAAAAAATTTGATGACTCACCCCCAATACCTGTATATTTATTTGTTTATAAATACATCCTTGTACTATTGTCCTTAGCTACTATTATATGGCACAATATATATTTTGATGATATTAATCATTAACAATTGTAGATTAGTCATGTATTTTTTAAACTCTTCTTAATGGTAATTGTTTTGTGATTGCTTTGTGATGTGATTGATAAAGAATTTTTAAATTCTTTAATTTTTAAATTCTTTTTTTGGGGGGAGGCAAGATGGCCAACTAGATGCAGCTAGGAGGAACATCTGCCACCAAGGGATGGGGACATCAGGAAGACTGATACACTCTCAGCAAATCTTCAGAGGGAAGGTATTGAGAGCAGACTAAGGAAGGACACAGATGCTGGGCTGAAGGGGGAGGAAGCTGGGAACCCTGCACCGGATTACCATGCACCAGGACTCACTCCTGGCCCCCAACGACTCCTGGGAAAGGGGTGAGTTGAGCATGCCAGGAGTGACTTACTCTTGCCACAGACCTCTGGAATCCTGCAGCAGGAAATCCCAAGACCCCTAAGGACACTTGAGCTTGCAGGGAGAACTGGATAGAGAGGTAGTAGGGACAGAACTCCAGCGATGCAGAGCCTAGAGAGTTTGATACAGGAGCACCTGTAATGGAGTACAGCCAGCGACACCCATCCCAAGGCTTGCCTTACTCTTTTAGGAGATTTCAGCCTTAGGGGAACTGTCAGACCTGAAAAGAACAGGGCAATCTTGTCCATGAGATGGGGCTGGTACGACCTGAGCAACCACATCTGCTGGCCTCTCTTGGGGGGCCAACCTGGTGGTGCCTGTTTGCAGTAAAGCCTGGCATGCCCAGCCGGGATGCCTCCTGGGGACCTGCATCATAGCTCCTGCACTGGCAGACTGCACCTGACTGTTGGAGAGCTCCAGCAGAGCAGCCCCTTCCAATGCACACCAACCCATCTACACCTTCCCCTCACCATAGCCCTCCATGCCACTTTGCCAGCATGCACTTGCCCATGGCCACTCCCCACATTGTTTTGCAAGCATGCATGCACATGGATAGAACACACCTCCCATTCTCCACTGGCACACAAATGAACATGTACCTCATTATGCCACAGTTGCCAGTGGGAGCACATCCCACATCACCACAACCCACCATCATTGTCAATGTAAATACACACAAGAAGACAGTGGCCCTGCCCACTGCCTGGGCAACCATTGCCACCAGCACAATCACATGCATGGAAGGTGCCAGCCCTACACCTACTAGCACCCCGTGGCAGGACTGACACCGCTGCCAGCATGAATGCATGCCTAGAAGACAGCAGCCTCATCCCCTACCACAAGTGCCACACTGCCACTGCCACCAATGCAAACGTATTTATGAAGGCTGGCACAATTGTGCCTGCCAGTGCCCAACCGCAGCTGATAAGTGTGCACCTCACCATGCTGCCGCTGCTGCTGGAACATACAAACCATCATGGGTCCTGTTGCCACCACACAATGAAGCACCCTGGCTGACACCACACATCAGAATGTTGTTACCAGAGGTCCAGAAACACCTCAACAACTCCGGTGCAGAAGGTTCCTAACTTCTAGGGGCCAGAGAAAAAAGGCTGGGAACCTGATATCAGCCCTCCAGAGATACAGACTGCAGCCAGGAGTTCTTAGCTGAGCCTTGACCCACTAAAATCTTCCAGAAACAAAACTACAATCAAACCCCTAAAGACATGAAAGAGGATGAAATTTTTAAAAAATCCAAAGGACAGCAACTTCAAAGATGGAAAGAACATCAGCCAACAAAGATGAGAAAGAACCAGTGCAACAACTCTGGCAACTCAAAAACCAGAGTGCCTTCTTACCTCCAAATGACCACATTAGTTCCCCAGGAATAGTTCTTAGCTAGGATAAAATAGCTGAAATGACAGAAATAGAATTCAGAACATAGGTAAGAACGAAGTTCACTGAGATTCAGGAGAAAGTCAAATCCCAATCTAAGGATTCTAAGAAATAAGATAAAATGATACAGAAGATGAAAGATGAAAATGGCCATTTAAAGAAAGAACAAAACATATCTGATAGAGCTCAAAAACTCACTTCAAAAATTTCAGAATACAATCACAAGAATTAACCGCAGAATCGACCAAACTGAGGAAAGAATCTCAGAGCTCGAAGACTCTCTCCAAAATACCTATGAGACAAAAATGAAGAAAAAACAATGAATGGACAAAACCTCTAAGAAATATGGGATTATATAAAGAGACCAAATCTTTGACTTCCTGGCATCCCTGAGAGAGAGAAAGAGAAAGCAAGCAGCTTGGAAAACATATTTCAGGATATCAGATTTCCCAACTCTGCTAGCGAGGCCAGCATGCAAATCCAGGAAACACAGAGGACCCCCCGTGAAATACAGCACAAGACCATCCCCAAGTCATATAGTCGTCAGATTCTCCAAGGTTAAAATGAAAGAAAAAAATGTTAAAGGCAACTAGAGAGAAGAGGCAAGTCACCTACAAAGGGAACCCCATCAAGCTAATAGCAGACTTTTCAGCAGAAATCTACAAGCCACAAGAGATTGGGGGCCTATATTCAGCGTTTCTAAAGAAAAGAATTTGCAACCAGGAATTTCATATCCAGCCAAACTAAGCCTCCTCAACAAAGGAGAAATAAGGTTCTTTTCAGACAAGCAAATGTTAAGGGAATTCATTACCACCAATATGCCTTAAATGAGTTTTTTAAGGAAGTGCTAAACACAAAAAGGAGAGCCCATTACTGGCCAGCACAAAAACACACTTAAGTGCAAAGAGGACCAGTGATACTCCAAAGCAACAACACAAACAAGTCTGCATAGTAACCTGCTGACAAACAGTAAGAGGCTCAAATCTGCATATATCAATACTTACCCTGAAAGGAAATGGGCTAAATGCCCCAATTAAAAGGCAGAGAGTGGCAAGTTGGATAAGGAAGCAAGACCCAACAGTATGATGTCTTCAAGAGATCCATCTCACATGCAATGACACCCATAGGCTCAAAGTAAAGGGGTGGAGAAAAATCTACTAAGCAAATGGAAAACAGAAAGCAGAGGTTGCTATTCTATTTTTAGACAAAACACACTTTAAACCAACAAAGATCAAGAAAGACAAAGAAGGACATTATATAATGGTAAAGGTTCAATTCAACAAGAAGATCTAACTATGCTAAATATATATGGAGCCAACACAGGAGCACCTGGGTTAATAAAGCAAGTTCTTAGAGGCCTACGAAGAGGCTTGGACAATCACACAATAACAGTGGGAGAATACAGCACTACACGGACAGTATTAGATCATCAGAGCATAAAACTAACAAAGATATTTGGGACATGAACTTGACTCTTGACCAGAGGACCTAATAGACATCTACAGAACTGTTTACTCAAAAGCAACGGAATATACATTCTTCTCATCGGTACATGGCACATACTCTATTCTTGTCATTTTCACATGGCACATACTCTAAAATTAACCACACAGTTGGACATAAACAATCATCAGAAAATTAAAAAAAAAAAAAAAGAAATCATGCCAAGCACACTCTCAGACCACAGGGCAGTAAAATAGAAATCAAAGCTAAGAAAATCACTCAAAACCATACAGTTACATGGAAATTAAACAACCTGTTTCCAAGTGACTTCTGGGTAAATAACAAAATGAAAACACAAAACAAGAAATTATTTCAAAATAATGAGAGCAAACATAAGAAACACCAGAATCTTTGGGACACAACTAAAGCAGATTTATGAGGGAAGTTTATAGCACTAAACACTAACGTCAAAAATTTATAAAGATCTGGCCAGGTATGGTGGTTCACACCTGTAATACTAGCACTGTGGGAGACTGAGGCAGGTAGATCTCCTGAGCTCAGGAATTTGAGACCAGCCTAGGTAACATGGCAAAACCCCATATCTACCAAAAATACAAAAAATTAGCCAGGCATGGTGGAGTGTGCCTGTGGTCCCAGTTACTCGGGAAGCTGAGGTGAGAGGATCTCTTGAGCCTGGGAGGTGGAGGTTGCAGTGAGCCAAGATTGCACCACTGCACTCCAACCTGGGTGACAGAGTGAGACCCCATATCAAAAAAAAAAAGTTATAAAGATCTAAAAGTAATCACCTGACCTAACAACTAAAGAAACAGGAGCAAACCAACCCCAAAGCTAGCAGAAGACAAATAACCAAAACCAGAGCTGAACTGAAGACAATTCAAATGCCAAAAATCATAAAGAAGTAACAAATCCATAAGTTGGTGTTTTGAAATAATTAATAAGATAGACCACTGCTTAAATTATTAATTAAAAAAGAGAGATGATCCAAATACAATCAAAAATGACTAGGAAGAGACATTATCACTGATGCCACAGAAATACAAAACACCCTCAGAGACTACTAAGACACCTCTATGCACACAAGTTAGAAAACCTAGAAGAAATGGACAAATTCCTGGCAACATACAACCTCCAAAGACTGAACCAGGAAGAAGTTCAAACCTTGAACAGACCAAAAGTGAGGTCCCAAATTATATCAGTAATTAAAAAGCCTACTAACCAGAAAAAGCCCAGGACCAGACAGATTTATAGCCAAATACTACCAGATGTACAAAGAAGAGCTGGTGGCATTCCTACTGGAACTATTCCAAAAAATTGAAGAAAGGGGACTCCTCCCTAACTCATTCTATGAGGCTAGCATCATCCTGATACCAACCTGGCAGAGAGACACACACACAAAAAAAATGAACACTGATGCAAAATCCTCAAGAAAATAGTAGCATACTGAATCCAGCAGCACATCAAAAAGCAAATCCACCATAATTAAGTAGGCTTTATTGATTCAAGGTTGGTTCAACATGTCTAAGTCAATAAATGTCATTTACCCCATAAACAGAACTAAAAACAAAAACCACATGATTATCTCAAGAAATACAGAGAAGGATTTTGATAAAATTCAATATTGCTTCATAGTTTAAAAAAAAACCCTCAACAAAATCAGCATTGAATGAACATGCTTCAGAAGAAGAACAGCCATCTATGAACATTTCACAGTGAACACAATACCAAATGGGCAAAAGCTGGAAGGATTCCCCTTCAAAACCGGGAACAAAACAGGGAGGCCCTCTCTCACCACTCCTATTCAACATAGGAGTCCTAGCCAGAGCAGTCAGGCAAGGGAAAGAAATAAAAGGCATCCAATTAGGAAGAAAGGATGTCAAAACATCTGTATTTGTAGATGACATGATTCTGCAGTTAGAAAACTCCATAGTTTCTGCACAAAAGTTCCTTTATTTGATAAACCACTTCAGCAAAGTTTCAGGATATAAAATCAATGTACAAAAATCAGTAGCATTCCTATACACCAACAACATCCAACCTGAGAGCCAAATCAAGCACACAATCCCATTCACAATAATCACAAAAAAGAATAAAATACCTAGAAATACAATTAATCAGGGAGGTAAAAGATCTCTACAACAATAATTACAAGATACTGTTTAAAGAAATCATAGACGATACAAACAAATGGAAAAACATTCAATGCTCATGATTAGGAATAATCAGCATTTTTTAATGGCCATACTGTCCAAAGCAATTAACAGATTCAATGCTATTCCTATCAAACTACCACTGACACTCTTCACAAAATTAGAAAAAAAAAAACTATATTTAAATTCATATGGAATCAAAAAAATAGCCCAAATAGCCAAGGCAATCCTAAGCAAAAAGAATGAACCAGGAGGCATCACATTACCAGACTTCAAAAATATACTATAAGGCCATAGTAACCAAAATAGCATGGTACTGGTACAAAAATATAGACCAATGGAACAGAATAGAGAGCCCAGAAATAAAGCCACACATCTACAACATCTACAACCAACTGATCTTCAACAAAGTTGACAAAAACAAGTGATGGGGAAAAGGATCCCTATTCAATAAATGGTGCTAGGATAACTGGCTATCCAAATGAAGAAGATCGAAGCTGGGGGCCTTTCTTACACCATATAAAAAATCAACTGGAGATGGATTAAAGACTTAAACGTAAAATCTAAAACTATAAAAAAACCTGAAAAATAACCTGAAAATACCATTCTGAATATAGGCACTGGCAAAAATTTCATGACAAAGATGCCAAAAGCAATTGCAACAAAAACAAAAATTGACAAGTGGGACCTAATTAAACTAAAGAGCTTCTGCCTTGAAAAAGAAGCTATCAACAGACTAAACAGACAGCCTACAAAGTGGGAGAAAATATTTTTGCAAACTATGCATTTGACAAAGGTCTAATACCCAGAATCTGTAAGAAGCTTAAACAAATTAACAAGCAAGAAAGAAACAACCCCACGTAAAAGAGGGCAAAGAACATGAACAGTCACTTCAAAAGGATACATACACATGTCCAACAGGCATATGGAAAAAATGCCCAACATTACTCATCATTAGAGAAATGCAAATCAAAACCACAATGAGATACCATTTCACATCAGACAGAATAACTATTACTAAAAATTCAAAAATAACAAATGTTGGTGAGATTGTGGAGAAAAAGGAACCCCTAAAATAAAAGTTAAAAAGGAAAGAGAAAGGGAAAGGAAGGAAATTAGGACTAGGGGCCATGTGTGGTGGCTCATGCCTGTAATCCCAGCACTTTAGGAGGCCAAGGCAGGCGAATCACCTGAGGTCAGGAGTTCAAGACCAGCCTGGCCAAGATGGTGAAACCGCGTCTCTACTAAAAATACAAAAATTAGCCGGACATGGTGGCAGGTACCTGTAATCCCAGCTACTCAGGAGGCTTAGGCAGGAGAATTGCTTGAACCCTGGAGATGGAGGTTGCAGTGAGCCAAGATTGTGCCATCGCACTCCAGCCCGGGCAACAAGAGTGAAACTCCATCTCAATAAGAAAAAAAAATAGGACTAGGACCGTCCTAATTCCATTCCCTGTAGTTCTTCTGCATTATTAGTTTCTCCCAAAGCCAAAAGTCTTTGGCCAGAATCTTTTTAAACCTCTTGTTAATTGTGTGAGAGTTGTCGTTTAAATCGAGATTACAATCTATAGATCCACCCAATCAGGTGCATATGTACTGTAAAATATTGCAACATGTTGAGCCCCTACATCATTCATCTCATTTATTTTTTGACATATGACATGTGACATGTATACTAAGCTAAATGCTAGTACCAATCTGCATATTAAGTATTAGTAAAGCTTAATTCCCATATGTAACATACTAATTAATATTAATTAATATTGAGTTTCATATAACAAAGATCATATCACAAGTTTCATATCACAAGATGACTTCAGACCAAAACAACAAGACAAAAACAGGCAAGTATATAAGAAACAACTTCTGTATAAGTTCAGTCCAAAGGGCTCATCTAATCTTTATACTTTTCAGAAACAACTCCATAGAACACATAATAATAAACCATGGTATTGTCCTCTGTTACACCTCAGTACTTCTTCACTACTTTCTATCCTTCCCATTGGTTCCATCTTCTTTCCAAACAATGAATATTTATGAAATTCATTTCTCAGCTGACAGAATCCCGACTTAGTACACATTGGGACACTCTCCAAGTTCACAGACTCTCCATTGAGCTCTCCACCAACCTATCCATTAAGTCCTTGGTCATCTGTTCTAATACAAGGACCCTATCCAAAGTAATCACCCATCACCAGGTAAACTGAGATCCATCAAACTCCTCTGAATTTTCCTCAGTCCCTCGTATTCTTCAGTTGACATCTCAGTCAGGATACCTCAATTGCTTAAACAAATTCAAAAAGACATAGAAAGCCACTCAACCTTACCTTCACATCCCCTTCCAGTGCCCTAAGGGCATCACCACATGCAGCTGGTGTCAGAAAGAATCATTTATTGCACATCACGGTGTGCACACATTATGAATCAGAGTGCTGCAGATGCCTGCAGTCATCACCTGAAATAGCTAAACCCGCACTGCAGTCACTGCCATTTCTGGTACGTGCTAGGAAACCTTGACTGTCTCCATCATGGCCTCGCTTCAGTCAAGGCTTCTGGACTTGCCGAGGAGCCCCCACCAAAAAAAAAAAAAAAAAAAGTATGGCTAAATAAAGCAAAACTCCACCAAAAAGTATAACTGACTCATAATGTGTTTTTAAAATGTTTAACCTTGTATAGGTGAAAACACCAGCAGAAAACAAATGCCATCACACTCTAAATTTTAAATATGCAGGATCCTGCTTTTTTCCACAAGAAGCAAACAAAATAACAATAATTTTTAAAGCCCACCTAATATGGAATTTGAAGTCATTACAATAATTTCAAGGTGTGGCTGTTTGGAGAAGTCTTTCTGGGGATTTACTTTTTAAAAAAAATCTGAGTGCTGTGCAAAGTGGGACAAATCTATTTCCAGACCAGACTCAAGGAAACAAGTGATTCTTCTAACCAATGAGATGTATAATTGTCCCTCTCAGTCCCTCAGCATAGAAAACTTTTATTTTCCACAAAAGGAACAAAGACCCTGGAGAGAATTAGACACCACATGCTGAACCTCAGTGAGCCATTTTCATTAACAAGTAAAATAGTGCATTCGATAGCCTATATGTGAGAAGTAAAAATATTCTGCAGGAATCAATTAATTAATAAGTGATTCATTTGTGTTTAAGCACAGTCCAGTACAAAAAGAAAATTATGGAACTATAGCAATAAGGACCTGCAGCCAGAGGTGAACAGCAGGACAGATGGCCCAGGACACAAAGAGGACACAGTGAAAAGGATCTGAACAACATAATAGAAATTGTCTCATTACTATATTGTAACTATATTATTAGTTACTATATTGTTACTATACTTGTAACTATATTGCTATGGATTTTCATTGTCACTTTATGAAAGAAGAACTGGAAATTTGTTTCAAAAACACCACATACCCTCATACTGTGTCATTTATAAATATAAGTAGTAAAATGGTAAAATGTTTAAAGATCACATTAGTTCAGTCAATCTCTACAAAGATTTTATTATCTGATTCAAAGAACCCTTGCAGAGATCATGATCCATAGAGTTTTACAGTGGATGAGCCCTGCCTAACTATTATTTCTCAAGGACAGGCAATCCCAGGTAAGGAGAACCCTTAATGAACACTCTTAGCCAGGTTAAATTTTGTCTGAATGTGTTACAACTTATACTTATAAAAATAATTTTCATCAAATAAACTCTCTGTGTAAATAAAAGACCAGTATGGAAATAAACACTAAACATTAACAATTTAGTAGCATAAAGGATATTTTTAAGTCTTTGACACTGTTTTAATGTGTTGGTGATATATGACAGAACTATTATGTCTATATTCATTTTCTGGTAAAGGCCTGAATGCTAATAAAATATGTGCTATTTCTAAAGAGTAACTATCTTCCACCTCCAGGAAGTTGCATTAAAAAAATTGTTTCAGATGTTATAAATTATGTATTACTCACCTTGATTTCAGTCAAACTGATCATGGTTGCTTCACCTGAAATAAGAACAGCTTTTAAAATTTGGGATCAGATCCATTTTCTTTCAGAGGAAATAAGAAGAAACAAACCAGATATTGATTCTCTATTACCTACTGTAGGTCTTTATTCATCTAAACTAGAAAATACCCATCAGGACAGGGAAATCAGTCTTATCTGCTAGGTCACCAAGATGGTGAGTATGAGGTTTTTGGATCCAGAAGTACGCCCTCTTCTGGGATTCTCTTCTCTGAGGCTTTACTTATGCATTATTCTCCACTACACTCAGCTACAGGAATGCTAATGTTCTTCATCCTGCCTGCATTAAACTGTAACAGAAAGCTTCAGAAAAGTAAAACTTTCTCATTTTGATAGAAAGGATAAAACCAGTCTGGACCCATTTAAATTATTAAGGCCAGTCATAAAATTGGGGTGAAGATATGGAAAGACATTTTCCATATATATATATATATAGTTACCTATACTAGTGAGCACTGTATACTAAATGCCATACCAAAACATGCACAAGATAGTGTATGCTATAACACATTATGCTAAAGTAAAGTGCATGAGTACCAGAAATTATTCCCAAAGAAAGTTAAATTACCAAGCCTTTACACTAACATATATAGACAATTTGAAAGATGTATTATATTGTCAAATCCCTACTGTCTTCTGAAATAGCTTTAAAGCCTGTGCATCTTTCAGGGCTCTTTTGGTTGCAAGAGAAAAAAAAAATCAAATCTGGTTAACTAGACCAGCTCATGAAATTCACAGAAATCATTCAACCAACCAGTAAGATAAGTAAAATATGCAGAGCTATAGCCAACCAGAACAACTTGAGCTTGACTACTTCCTCCATTCATTCATTCATTCTCTCTCTCTCTCTCTCTCTCTCTCGTCTCTCTCTACACGTTATGACTTCCTATGATGTCCACCACCAGAGAGAGACCACCTCACCAGTTCTCAATTTAAAAATTTTAAAATCCCAGGAAGGACTAAATGGCCAAGTCCAGGTCAGGAGGCCAACTCTAGGCAGGGATTTTGAAAGTATATCACAGTTACTATGTGATTCTGGCCTGAAAAAAGAGAAGTTTCAAGAGGAAGAGAGAGTGATGAGAAAACTAAAAATCACATGTTCACTACAATGTCATTCCATTGTGCAGTTAAGATCAAAAGAGGTTTGGGGAGTTTAGTTGTTTGAGAAATTCCCAAACTGCTTTCCACAGTGGCTAAACTAATTTTTACATTCCCACGAACAATGTATAATTATTTGCTTTTACCCATAAGATCAAAAGAGGTTTTGGGAGTTTAGTTGTTTGAGAAGTTTCCAAACTGCTTTCCACAGTGGCTAAACTAATTTTTACAGTCCCATGAACAATGTATAATTATTTGCTTTTACCCACAGCCTTACCAACATCTGTTTTTTGTTTGTTTGTTTGTTTGTTTGTTTTTTGGGGTTTTTTTTTTTTTTGGTCTTTTTAATTATAGCCATTCTGACTGATGTGAGATGGTATCTGGTGATTTTGATTTCCATTTTTGTAATGATTAATGAGGTAGAGCAGTTCTTCATATGTTTGTTGGCCATTTATATGTCTTCTTTAGAGAAGCGTATGTTCATGTCCTTTGCCAATTTTTTAATAGGGTTGTTTGTTTTTGTTTGCTCAGTTGTTTAAGTTCCTTATAGATTCTGGATATCAGGCCTTTGTCAAATGCATGGTTTGCAAATATTTTCTTCTATTCTATGGGTTGTCTGTATACTCTGTTGATTGTTTCTTTTGCTGTGCAAAAACTTTTTAGTTTAATTGTCTCCCACTTGTCATTTTTTGTTTTCGTTGCAATTGCTTTCGAGGACTTAGTCATGAATTATTTGCCAAGACCCCTGTCCAGAATGGTATTTCATATGTTTTCTTCAAGGAAATTTATAGTTTGAGATCTTACACTTAAATTTTTAGCCCATCTTGAGTTAATTTTTGTATGTTGTGAAAGGTAAGGGTCTAGTTTCATTCTTCTGCAAATGGCTAGCCAGTTATCCCAGCACTATTCATTGAATAGGAGTCCTTTAGCCATTGTTTATTTTTGTCAACTTTGTGATTGATATTTTTGACAGTGTTTATTCTATTTTCACCTACTTGAAATCATAATTCCTGCTTTGTTTGGGGTATTAGAAAAATTGCTTTTTCAAGAAGAAAAAAAAAGAAAAAAATACTTCCAGAAACAGACATGATTTATTCATTTTAAGTAAAGCATCAGAAACAGAAAAGCATAATTAAAATACACAATTTTTAAAAGTAAATATTTTTCTACATGTAAGGCAAAATGGGTGAAAAGATGCTCTAAAGTCCAGTCAACTAGTCCACAAATCAGTGAGTTCATCTTCTTACTCGAGTTATTCTCTTTGTCATACTTGCTCTCTCACTTTCTTCTGAGGGTGGCTACATGGATATATATATACACACACAAGTAAAAGTTCTGCAACTGGAAACCCTTGATACATTCTTTATCACAATAATAAAAATGTTCAGGGAGCACATTAGGACAGGTAAAATCTCCTCATTCACTTGTTAAGTACACCTGTATTGATTTTTCTATAACTATACTTTTAATAATTCATTACATATATTTCCCTATATATGTTTTATAGAATTGATTCTACATCACTAATGATATCTAGATGGTAGTAGAGACATTCTCCCCAAACTCACTTAACACTGCATAGATCTTCAAAGCAGATATAAGTTTCAAAGCTTTAAAATGTATATAGACATGTGTATGTGTATGTGCATGTGTGTATAACTTAGAATACTGTGTCTTCGAAGTAGTCATTTTAGAAGTTTGTAGCATGCCAGAAAATTTTACTTTTATTGAAGGAAACTTTTCTGTGAGATCATTCTTATCCCCTCAAGAGCTAGGTTCTACTTATCCGCCAACACCTCGACCCACAAAAAGCTGCTACAGGGTTCCCTATCTACCCAGGCATATGTAACACAATGGCCTAGTGAACCCTGACAGGTGTCATTGATTTTAACATATCTAAATACCCAAGTGGCATATATTTTCTTTAACCTTCAGTGACCAGTGGGCTTGCAAGATCCCCCTTCAGTTCTTTCTTCCCACTCTGACAACCTAGATGGGTAGTGAGTCAGGGACTCAACAAGAAAAGCCAGTAAACCTAAAGCACTGGCCATGCCTCACCTGGGCACCACTCAGAAAACACGGACAGTAAGATTCCTCAGGGAAACAGCCCACCCAGCCAGAACAGTACCCGCAAAGTTAAAAACCATTCAAATGGATTCTCATGTGTATACTAGTACAGTCCAAGGAGATCTGTAATAAAAAGTATCTTTTGTATCATTTGGGACTCAGAAGTCACAATGGCCATGGTCCTTCCTGATGACCTCATGCTTGCAACAGTCACAGAAAGGAGACAACCTGATTATTTCCTGGATTTTCATCTCCTGAAGAATAAAAAAGCAGCACTTGTAAAAGAGAGCAATTAATAGAAAACGAGGATGACTTTTTTTTGAATACACAGTGAAAATGCTATTATTGATAAGCCTAATCAGAAATTGCTGGACACAAACACAAAGCATGATGACACTCAGAGTCTGATTTATTTCTTTCATGTAATGCCTCCCGTGCCAGGCAAAGCCAGTCCAGGATTGTATGCAATGTCAAAAACTGATAGTATAATGAATCTGAGTACAAACTCCTTGAAAACAGAAGCCAAAGTATTTCTTAATTTTGTGAATGGTATACAGCATCCACAGTGTCCAAATATATAAGATAACAACATGGAGGTAACAAATAACTGGAAAATTGGGCTTTTTCTCTGGAATGTTCTTAAATTAAGTCAATTCTCAGGACTGTTTCATTAAGAAAAAAATATGTCACATATGTTCAAAATAGATCACTAGTACAGTTGCAGCAAAGGCAAAAACAGTAGGATCTGTTGAATAAATTTGAAGTGTCCCATAGAGATTTCATATTTTTAGGGGAAAGTAGAGAAAATGAAATAGATATCCCAAATAACTATCTTTTTTTAAATCTAAGTAATGGGGTGGGTGAGGACAGTGTTTATTATCACATGCCAAAACCATTCCTGCAAGGCTTGTTGGACAAGAATGTAGTCACACTGGAAGGAAGAAATGTTTCAAGGACAAACCTCCAAGTCTTATATCTCACTTACATACCAATTACATAGCTTTTAGACTTGTGCGTACAGAGATCCCTTGACAAGTAGGCACTATCACTGCAACAAGGGCAAATTTTCCCCCCAGTCAGTGTTAAGGAGACTGCCAATTACAGATCTTTCTCAAGCACCCTTCTGACCCCAGAGAAATTAGCAGCTGAGCAGGGAGGTGCAGGATGAGGAGATTGATGACCCTAAGAGCCTAGTAACTACACATATTGGAAGGAAAAAGGATGAGATTCCAGTATGAACAACGCAAAAAATTTTTAAATAAAGGTTTTTAATTTCATATAAGGGAACTTAAAAGCTTTGATGTTCAATTTCAGTTCAAAGTGATACTTATTGACAGTACTGTCTAATAGAAATATAATGCAAGCCACATAAGAAATTTAAATTTTCTGGAAGCCACATTAAAAAATAAAAAAACAGGTTAAGTCAATTCTAATATTATATTTTATTTAACCCAATATATCCAACTTACTATAATTTCAACATGTAGTAAATAGAAAAATTTATTAATGAGATATTTTACCTTTTTTTCTAAGTCTTTGAACTTTAGCATATATTTTATACTTATAGCACATCTCAGTTTGGACTAGTCACTTTTCAAGTGATCAATGGCCGTTCATAGCTAGTGGCTACTGTATTAGACATTACAGCTGTATAGGCACCCCAAGAATATTCATTCATTCATTCGATTAATACATAAGAAGCACCTACTCTGTTTCAGACACTCTGTAAGTCACTAAGTATACATCAGTGAAAAGAATTAATACATCTTTGCTCTTATAGAGGTTGAAATTTGGCATCTTGGCAAAAACAAAGATATTAAGCAAACAGTTATGTGAATGTTTATAATAAAGTGTGATAAAGGAAATATACAAAGTGCTGCAACATATACTAATATGGGCCTACCAGGAAGAGAGAAAGAGATCAAGAGGATATTCATGAAGGAAGGGACACTTAATCTAAGATTGGAAGGATGGGTAAAGATTTATCAACCTTGAAGGCTGGGAGAGGGGTGGGAACAGGGAAATAAGTGGTCTAGGTAGTCTTTGAGTGGAGAGCAACCTGATGAGGATGAGGGACTGATAGAAAGCCCATAAACTGACAGCATGATAGGTAAAGAGGAGAGTAGCAAAAAATGAGACTAAAGAGGTAGGCAGGAATCAGAGTTCATCAAGGATTTGAGCTTTTATCAAAAGAGCAAAGGGCAGCTGGAGGAGAATGTTAGAGGGAGGTTTGACATGATCAGATTGCATATTAAGAGGATAAATCTAGCTGCTGAATGGAAAATATATTTGAGGTTATACAGAGTAAATGTTTAGAGCCCAGTTACAAGTCTACAGCAGCAGCCCAGGGGAAAGACGCTGGTGGTTCAAGATATCTGGGAGATAGACTCAATAGGGTGTGGACTCTACACCAATGACTCAGTACGATGTGAGTAGTGAGAGAAAAGGACTTGTCAAGAATGTCACTAGGTTTCTGACATCAGCCATCAGTTAAATGGTGGGGCCATTTGATGAACTGGAGATATAATAGAGGGGCAAGAAGAATAAGAGTTCCATTTTGAACATGTTCATTTTGAGATATCTGCAGTACATCCAAGAGGGAATGTCATTTAGACAGAGATGTGGCCCTGGAACTGAGAAGAGAAGATGGAGCTACAATTTTAGCATTATCATTGGCAGAAATCAGTTAACTGAAGCCACATAAATGGATTAAATCACCTAAGGTCCAAATTTCAAGAGAAAAGAGAGGGCATAGGGCTGAGTCCTGAGAGTTTCCATCATGTAAAGACTGACTAGTGAAGAAGGGCCCTGATATGGTTTGGCTGTGTCTCCACCTAAATATCATCTTGAACTGTAGTTGCCATAATCCCCACGTGTCATGGGAGGGGCCAGGTGGGAGGTAATTGAATCATGGGTGCAGTTATCCCCATGCTGCTGGTCTCATGATAGTGAGTTCTCACGAGATCTGATGGTTTTATATAAGGGACTTTCCCCTCTTTGCTCGTCACTACTTCTTCCTGCCATCATGTGAAGAAGGACATGTTTGCTTCCCCTTCCACCATAATTGTAAGTTTCCTTAGGCTTCTTCAGCTATGCAGAACTATGAGTCAATTAAATCTTTTTCCTTTATAAATTAGCCAACCTTGAGCAGTTCTTTATAAGCAGCATGAGAATGGACTAACATAGTAAGTTGGTACCATGTAGTGGGATGCTGCTTTAGAGATACTCAAAAATGTGGAAGCAGCTTTGAAACTGCATAACAGGCAGAGGTTGTAACAGTTTGGAAGGCTCAGAACAAGATAGGAAGATGTGGGGAAGTTAGGAACTTCCTAGAGACTTGTTAAATGGCTTTGACCAAAATGCTGATAGTGATATGGACAATGAAGTCCAGATTGAGGTAGACTCAGATGGAGAGGAGGAACTTGTTGGGAACTGGAATAAAGGTTATTCTTGCTATGTTTTAGCAAAGAGACTGGTGGCATTTTGCCCCTGCTTTAAAGATCTGTGGAACTTTAGGGTATCTGGCAGAAGAAATTTTTAAATGGCAAAGTGTTCAAGATATGACTTGGGTGCTGTTGAAAGCATTCAGTTTTGTGTATTCACAAAGATATGTTTTGGAATTGAAACTTATGTTTAAAAGGAAAGCAGAGTATACAATT
>NW_012107008.1:478462-481295 GCF_000951045.1 Mandrillus leucophaeus | reverse complement strand
AACTTTGAACTTGAGAGATTATTTAGGGTATCTTGAGGAGGAATTTCTAAGTGGCAAAAGCATTCAAGAGGAGACACACATAAAAGTTTGGAAAATTTGCAGCCTGACAATGCCATAGAAAAGAAAAACCCATTTGCTGGGGAAAAATTCAAGTCTGCTCAGAAATTTGCATAAGTAACAAGGAGCTGAATGTTTATCATCAAGACAATGGGGAAAATGTCTCCAGGGCATGTCGGAGACCTTCACAGCAGCCCCTGTCATCACAGGCCTGGAGGTCTAGGAAGAAAACCTGGTTTCTTGGACTGGGCCCAGGACCCCTCTGCTGTGTGCAGCCTAGAGACATGGTGCCCTGCATCACAGCCATCCCAGCCATGGCTAAAAGGGGCCAAGGTATTGCACGGGCTGTGGCTTCAGAGGGTGCAAGCCCCAGACCTTGGCAGCTGCCACATGGTGCTGAGCCTGTGGGTGCACAGAAGTCAAGAACTGAGGTTTGGAAACCTCTGCCTAGATATCAGACAACATATGGAAACACCTCAATGTCCTGGCAGGGATGTGCTGCAGTGGCAGAACCCTCATGAAGAGCCTCTGCTAGTGCAACGTGAAAGGGAAATGTGGGTCAGAGCCCCAACACAGAGTCCCCACTGGGGCACTGCCATTGGAGCTGTGAGAAGAGGGCCACAGTCCTCCAGACCCCAGAATGGGAGATTCACCTACAGCTTGCACCATATGCCTCGAAAAGCTGCAGACACTCAACACCAGCTCATGAAAGCAGCTGGGACGGGGGCTGTATCAGGCAAAGCCACAAGG
Source organism: Mandrillus leucophaeus (assembly GCF_000951045.1). Classification (NCBI taxonomy): domain Eukaryota; kingdom Metazoa; phylum Chordata; class Mammalia; order Primates; family Cercopithecidae; genus Mandrillus; species Mandrillus leucophaeus. The sequence goes on along the minus strand of NW_012107008.1, from coordinate 480,488 downwards.
AGAGAGCTTCCCAAGGCCATAGTAGCTCACCTGTTATATCAGCATGATACAAGTTCACTCTCAAGTTCAAAGTTCCACAGATCTCTAGGGCAGGGGTAAAATGCTTCCAATCTCTTTGCATAGCAAGAGTGACCTTTCTTCCAGTTCCCAACAAGTTCCTCATCTGCATCTGAGACTACCTCAGCCTGGATGTGAGACATGGAGTCAAAGGAGATCATTTTGGAACTTTAAGGTTTAATGACCATTCTATTGGATTTCCAACTTGCATGGGAGCTGTAGCCCCTTCGTTTTTGCCAATTTCTCCAATTTGGAAAGGATGTATTTACCCAATGTCTATACCCCCATTGTAGCTAAGAAGTAACTAACTTGCTTTTGATTTTACAGGCTGATAGGTGGAAGAGACTTGCCTTGTCTCAGATGAGTCTTTGGATTTGGACTTTTGGGTTAATGCTGGAATGAGATAAAACTTTGTGAGACTGTTGGAAAGGCATGATTGTGTTATGAAATGTGAGGACATGAGATCTGGGAGGGGCCAGGGGGAGAATGATATGGTTTGGCTGTGTCCCCACCCAAATCTTATCTTGAATTGTAGTTGCCATAATCCCCACATGTTGTGAGAGGAACCAGGTAGGAGGTAATTGGATCATGGGGGCGGTTACCTCCATACTGTTCTTGTGATAGTGAGTAAGTTCTCATGAGCTCTGAGAGTTTTATAAGGAGCTTTTCCCGTTTACTCATTCTTCTCCCTGCCACCATATGAAGAAGGACATGTTTGCTTATTCTTCTGCCATACTAAGTTTCCTGAGGCCTCCCCAGCCATGCCAAACTGTGAGTCAATTAAATTTTTTTCGTTTACAAATTACCCAGTCTTGGGTGTGTCCTTATAGCAGCATGAGAACAGACTAATACAAAGGCTAATAGGCAGAAGGGACTTGCCTTGTCTAAGATGAGACTTTGGACTTGGACATTTGGGTTAATGCTGGAATGAGTTAACACTTTGGGGCACTGTTGGGAAGGCATGATTGTGTTTTGAAATGTGAGGACATGAGATTTGGGAGGGCCAGGGGTATAGTGATATGGTTTGGCTGTGTCTCCACCTAAATATCATATTGAATTGTAGTTTCCGTTATCCCCACGTGTCATGGGAGGGACCAGGTGGGAGGTAATTGAATCATGAGGCAGTTACCCCCATGCTGCTGTTCTCATGATAGTGAGTGAGGTCTCATGAGAGCTGATGGTTTTGCAAGGGGCTCTTCCCTTTTTGCTTAGTACTTCTCCTTCCTGCCATCATGTGAAGTAGGACATGTTTGCTTCTCCTTCGCCATGATTAAGTTTTCTGAGTCCTCCCCAGCCATGTGGAACTGTAAGTCAATTAAACCTCTTTCCTTTATAAATTACCCAGTCTCAATCAGCTCTTTATAGCAGCATGAGAACAGAGTAATAAAGGCCCCATAATGGCAGGGAAGTCGCCAGGAAATCGCAAGACAAAAATATACAGGGAAGCCAAGAATAGAGTTTTTTCAAATAAGAAGGAGTGAGTGGCAAATGTATGGAAATTTCATAAAAAGTCAAGTAGGATAAGAATTGTCCATGGACTTAGAAACAAGACAACTTTGTAAGAGCAGTTTCAATGAAGTGGTGGGGCCAATTGAATCAGGAAGTGAAGACAGTACATATGAACAAATCTGAAAATCTGGTTATGATAGGAAGATGAGAATCTGGGAAGTAACCTCACCACCATTCTCCATTTTCCATTATCCTGCTTCCATCTGTCAATGTCTGACTCACCATAAAATCAGCACTGACACATGCATGGTTACAGCTACACATAAGTAGTCTGTCTGTAGCTGAAGCCAAGCAAACATAATACCCACAGCAGGGATGGAAACTAAATATCATGAGGTGATTGTCATCAAAAGATGCCTCCTTTTTGAGGAAATCCCAAGTGAAAAAAGAATTGGCACTGGGGTCAGGAGATTTTCCTAAAACATCCTCCTGTTGCTAAGGAACTTGTAGTCTGCACAAC
>NW_012107008.1:472841-474238 GCF_000951045.1 Mandrillus leucophaeus | reverse complement strand
GAGGGCCATCTTCCTCCAGACTCTAGAATAGTAGACCCACCAACAGCTTGCACCATGCACCTGGAAAAGCTACAGATACTCAATGCCAACACTTGAAGGCAGCCAGGATGGGGGGCTATCCCCTACAATGCCAGAGGGGCAGAGCTTCACAAGGCCTTTAGAGCCCAACTCTTACATCAGCATGACCTGGATGTGAGACATGGAGTCAAAGGAAATCATTTTAGAGCTTTAAGATTTGACTGCCCTGCTGGATTTTGGACTTGCATGGGGCCTATAGCCCTTTCATTTTGGCCCATTTCTCCCATTTGGAATGGGTATATTTACCCAATGCCTGTACCCCCATTGTATCTAGGAAGTAACTCACTTGCTTTTGATGTTACAGGCTGATATGGCTTGGCTGCGTCCTCAGCCAAATCTCATCTTGAATTGCAGTTGCCATAACCCCCATATGTCATGGGAGGGACCCAGGGGTAGATAATTGAATCATGGGTGTGGTTACCTCCACGCTGTTCTTGTGATAGTGAGTTCTCATGAGATCTGATGGTTTTATAAAGGGTTTTTCCCCTTTTACTCATTCTTCTTCTCCCTTCTGCCAGGTTAAGAAGTGTGTGTTTGCCTCCCCTTCTGCCGTGATTTATTGTAAGTTTCCTGAGGCCACAACAGCCATGCTTAACTGTGAGTCAATTAAACCTCTTTCCTTTATAAATTACCCAATTTCAGGTACATCCTTATAGTAACATGAAAATGGACTAATACAGCAAATTGGTATGATAGAGTGGAGTACTGCTATTAAGATACCCAAAAATGTGGAAGCAACTTTGGAACTGGGTAACAGGCAGAGATTGGAACAGTTTGGAGGGTTCAGAAGAAGATAGGAAAATATGGGAAAGTTTGGAACTTCTTAGAGACTTGTTGTATGGCTTTCACCAAAATGCTGATAGTGATTTGCACAATAAAGTCCAGGCTGAGGCAGTCTCAGATGGAGATGAGGAACTTGTTGGGAACTGGAGTAAAGGTCACTCTTGCTATGCAAAGATACTGGAAGCATTTTGCCCCTACCCTAGAGATCTGTGAAACTTTGAACTTGAGAGATTATTTAGGGTATCTTGAGGAGGAATTTCTAAGTGGCAAAAGCATTCAAGAGGAGACACACATAAAAGTTTGGAAAATTTGCAGCCTGACAATGCCATAGAAAAGAAAAACTCATTTGCTGGGGAAAAATTCAAGTCTGCTCAGAAATTTGCATAAGTAACAAGGAGCTGAATGTTTATCATCAAGACAATGGGGAAAATGTCTCCAGGGCATGTCGGAGACCTTCACAGCAGCCCCTGTCATCACAGGCCTGGAGGTCTAGGAAGAAAACCTGGTTTCTTGGACTGGGCCCAGGACCCCTCTGC
>NW_012107008.1:465597-471946 GCF_000951045.1 Mandrillus leucophaeus | reverse complement strand
AGACTACCTCAGCCTGGATGTGAGACATGGAGTCAAAGGAGATCATTTTGGAACTTTAAGGTTTAATGACCATTCTATTGGATTTCCAACTTGCATGGGAGCTGTAGCCCCTTCGTTTTTGCCAATTTCTCCAATTTGGAAAAGATGTATTTACCCAATGTCTATACCCCCATTGTAGCTAAGAAGTAACTAACTTGCTTTTGATTTTACAGGCTGATAGGTGGAAGAGACTTGCCTCGTCTCAGATGAGTTTTTGGATTTGGACTTTTGGGTTAATGCTGGAGTGAGATAAAACTTTGTGAGACTGTTGGAAAGGCATGATTGTGTTATGAAATGTGAGGACATGAGATCTGGGAGGGGCCGGGGGAGAACGATATGGTTTGGCTGTGTCCCCACCCAAATCTTATCTTGAATTGTAGTTGCCATAATCCCCACATGTTGTGAGAGGAACCAAGTAGGAGGTAATTGGATCATGGGGGCGGTTACCTCCATACTGTTCTTGTGATAGTGAGTAAGTTCTCATGAGCTCTGAGAGTTTTATAAGGAGCTTTTCCCGTTTACTCATTCTTCTCCCTGCCACCATATGAAGAAGGACATGTTTGCTTATTCTTCTGCCATACTAAGTTTCCTGAGGCCTCCCCAGCCATGCCAAACTGTGAGTCAATTAAATTTTTTTCGTTTACAAATTACCCAGTCTTGGGTGTGTCCTTATAGCAGCATGAGAACAGACTAATACAAAGGCTAATAGGCAGAAGGGACTTGCCTTGTCTAAGATGAGACTTTGGACTTGGACATTTGGGTTAATGCTGGAATGAGTTAACGCTTTGGGGCACTGTTGGGAAGGCATGATTGTGTTTTGAAATGTGAGGACATGAGATTTGGGAGGGCCAGGGGTATAGTGATATGGTTTGGCTGTGTCTCCACCTAAATATCATATTGAATTGTAGTTTCCGTTATCCCCACGTGTCATGGGAGGGACCAGGTGGGAGGTAATTGAATCATGAGGCAGTTACCCCCATGCTGCTGTTCTCATGATAGTGAGTGAGGTCTCATGAGAGCTGATGGTTTTGCAAGGGGCTCTTCCCTTTTTGCTTAGTACTTCTCCTTCCTGCCATCATGTGAAGTAGGACATGTTTGCTTCTCCTTCGCCATGATTAAGTTTTCTGAGTCCTCCCCAGCCATGTGGAACTGTAAGTCAATTAAACCTCTTTCCTTTATAAATTACCCAGTCTCAATCAGCTCTTTATAGCAGCATGAGAACAGAGTAATAAAGGCCCCATAATGGCAGGGAAGTCGCCAGGAAATCGCAAGACAAAAATATACAGGGAAGCCAAGAATAGAGTTTTTTCAAATAAGAAGGAGTGAGTGGCAAATGTATGGAAATTTCATAAAAAGTCAAGTAGGATAAGAATTGTCCATGGACTTAGAAACAAGACAACTTTGTAAGAGCAGTTTCAATGAAGTGGTGGGGCCAATTGAATCAGGAAGTGAAGACAGTACATATGAACAAATCTGAAAATCTGGTTATGATAGGAAGATGAGAATCTGGGAAGTAACCTCACCACCATTCTCCATTTTCCATTATCCTGCTTCCATCTGTCAATGTCTGACTCACCATAAAATCAGCACTGACACATGCATGGTTACAGCTACACATAAGTAGTCTGTCTGTAGCTGAAGCCAAGCAAACATAATACCCACAGCAGGGATGGAAACTAAATATCATGAGGTGATTGTCATCAAAAGATGCCTCCTTTTTGAGGAAATCCCAAGTGAAAAAAGAATTGGCACTGGGGTCAGGAGATTTTCCTAAAACATCCTCCTGTTGCTAAGGAACTTGTAGTCTGCACAACCGTACACATATAAGTCTACTCCTGGCCTGCGGTGATCTTTATTATTCCCTGTTTTCCTACATTCAGAACCACTGAGGAGAAAAATATCCATGGGCAGGCCAGCAAGTTACAAATAATAGAGAAATAGAGATGGAACAAAATTGAATCACCGAGTTTGTGAACCAAAGGCCAATCTGTCAACTCATTTCTAAGGTTCTTAGAAGATTGTATGTGGTCAGAAACTGTAGAGATAGTTTTCAAGCATTTCAAAACCTCAAAAGACAGCATGGCAGAGAAAAGAAGCTGGATCTCAGACCTGTCTGAATTTAAATCCTGGTGTCCTTACTTACTGCAGATTTTCCTGGGCAAGTCACTTCCACAGGTTGAACCTCAGTTTCTTCATCCAAAACAAAGATGTCTAAAAATATCTTCCTTATGGTTTTGTGGAGGAAATTAAATGAGATAATGTATAGGATGCTCACTGGCCTGTCTGACATGCAATAAATGTTCATTTCTTCTGACTGGTCAAAATGCACTTTGAATGTGCATTTTGTAGCATGAATAGGAGGTGTGTGCTAGCACTTAATACATCAGCAAAAAGAATCTAGGTGGAAATTAGAAGAAATGCAGTAAACAAACAAGTTAATGTGTCAACATATTCTGAAGGAGTTAGAGAAATCCTGAAATTACACCAGTGATTATTATCTGATGGATGGGTAAATAAAACAGACAGTCCATGACACTATCCTCTCAGTCTTTTTAGAAGAAAATGAGGTATGGTATCCTCTAATGTAGTATCCTTCCCACACAAGGATATTTTGTCATTAATGTCATTTTTAACACAAGAAGAACCAATGAGACTTTTCTACTTCTGCATGCCCAATTTCAGAACGACAGTTAAACAATTGTTTTTTAAAAAGGGATTTAACATTATAGGAAACATTTTTCAAAATTTTATTTTATTCGATTATTTAGAGACTAATAGGCTTGTGTTCTGCTTCCGTATTCATTATCCTAGATTTTGAGCTTCAGATCATTGCTCTGAATCTCACCATCAGCTGGACCACTCTGAAATGGAGCTCTTAGATATTTAAAGGAGGCATTTCCTAATGCAATGCTCATCTCATCACATGTGCGCCCCCCACCCCACCAGCATACAAAACCAGTGATAGTCACTGGACTTACACAAGATTTTGAAATGTTTCCATGTAGCCCTTCAGAAAGTATGTAAAATGCTGTGAATAAGGACATTGTCTCTGGATTAAATGTTTAATCAAACCTAATGTACTTTTTAAGAGCGAATCAGTTACTACTCCAATATTCTTTACACATGACTTTCGAGTCCCCTTACGACTAAGTCAGCCTCAGTACCAAAAGCAGATAGGGATTTGATTTTCAAAGGGCCATTTTTGTCAGAATCCATACCACTTAGAAACCTGAATGATGACACTTAAGAACAAATTGTTACACACTGAAGTCAAACTTTCCCACAGTCTCGCCCATCTCATCTTCTACATCTCCCTTCAATGAACACTAAACTCTAATTGACTTTATCTACTAGCCAGTTCCCAAACATACTGCTCATTTTTTCTCATCTTGCACTTTCCTGATAATGCTGTTGCCTTTGTCTAGACTGATTTCCTTCCATCTCCATCTATTTAGACCTACATACCCTTTCAAGGCCTAGTTCAAATGCCCCCTTCTGTTGCTTTATTTTTTTCCTCAACTTTTACTTTAAGTTTCAGGGTACATGTGCGGGATGTGCAGGTTTGTTACATAGGTAAAACATATGCCATGGTAGTTCGTTGCACAGATCAACCCATCACCTGGGTATTAAGCCCAACATCCATGAGCTATTCTTCCTGGTGCTCTCCTTCCCCCTATGCACCCACAGCAGGCCTCATTGCATATTGTTCTCCATCGTGTGTCCACTTGTTCTCATTTTTCAGCTCCTACTTATAAGTGAGAACATGTAGTGTTTGATTTTTTGTTCCTGCATTAGTTTGCTAAGGATAATGGTTTCCAGCTCCAACCATGTCCCTGAAAAGGACATGATTTCATTCCTTTTTATGGCTGCATGGTATTCCATGGTATATATGTACCACATCTTCTTTATCCAGTCTATCATTGATAGGCATTTGGGTTAATTTCCTGTCTTTGCTATTTGTGAATAGTGCTGCAATGAACAAATGCATGCATGTGTCTTTATAATGGAATGCTTTATATTCCTTTGGGTATATACCCAGTAACGGGATTGCTTGGTCAAATGGTATTTCTGCCTCTAGGTCTTTGAGGAATTGCCACGCTGTCTTCCACAATGCTTGAACTAATTTACACTTCCACCAACAGTCTAAAAGTATCCCTTATTCTCTGCAACCTTGTCAGCATCTGTTGTTTCTGAACTTTTTAATAATCATCGTTTTCACTGGCATCAGATGGTATCTCATTGTGGTTTTGATTTGCATTTTTCTAATGATCAGTGATGTTGAGTTTTTTTTCATGTTTGTTGGCTGTATGAATATCTTCTTTTGAGAAGTGTCTGTTCACGTCCTTTACCTACTTTTTAATGGGGTTGTTTGGTTTTTTTCTTTTAAATTTGTTTAAGTTCCTGATAGACTCTGGATATTAGACCTTTGTCAGATGAATAGATTGCAAAAATTTTCTCCCATTCTGTAGGTTCCCTGTTCACTCTGATGATAGTTTCTTTGTTGCACAGAAGCTCTTTAGTTCAATTAGATCCCATGTGTCAATTCTTGCTTTTGTTGCAATAGCTTTTGGCATTTTTGTCATGAAATCTCTGCCCATGCTTATGTCCTGAATGGTAGTGCCTAGATTTTCTTCTATGATTTTTATAGTTTAGGGTTTTACATTTAAGTCTTGAATCCATCTTGAGTTAACTTTTGTATAAGGTGTAATGAAAGGATCCAGTTTCAGTTTTCTGCATATGTCTAGCCAGTTCCCCCAGCACCACTTATTGAATAGAGAATCCTTTCCGCATTGCTTGTTTTGTCAGATTGTTGAAGATCAGATGGTTGTAGGTGTGCAGTCTTATTTCTGAGTTCTCTAATTTGTTCCATCAGTCTATGTGTCTGTTTTTGAACCAGTACCATTCTGTTTTGGTTACTGTAGCCTTATAATATAGTTTGAAGTTGGGAAGAGTGATGCCTCCAGCTCTGTTCTTTTTGCTTAGTTCTTGGCTATTTGGCAAATGCCCACTTCTTTATGAAATTTCCATCATCAACCCAGCCAGAAATGAATTATCTCTCCCCTGAACAGCCATAACACTCAGACTGCACTCATCTGCTGCTGCTTCGTACCTCCTGAGTTTAATTACACTTGTATGGAGGTATAATCCATCTGTCGTACTGGTCTGTAAGTTTCTTGATGGCAGATATCATGCTTAAATATTATTATAATTCTTTATAAATAATAAATGTTCAACAAATAATAATCCTTATTTTAAAAAAATCTTAGCAAACGCTTCACGTCACTAATCACATATGTAAAATATCCACTTCTCATTTGCCTAACACTCAAAGGCTGTGTGAAAGGATCAGCAAAGCCAAGGTCCTTTTAATCTGTTTCTAAACTTCTTCGCACCACTTGCCACATTCTAGTTTTCCTTCCAGTCATCATAATGTGCTCATTATGGCATTCATTCTAAACCCACATAAGACCCTCAAATAAGTCAATCCTCCTTTGAAACTACACTTTATAATTAGGATTCATGATTGGAATGAACATTTGTATTTCAGCCTATAGGCTTGTCCCTTAAGTTTTGAAATTCTTATTATGACTATATAGTAAACATTCTCATCATGTGAGAAAACATCCTTTCTCCTACATAGCAGATATAGAAGTCACAGAGCACATTGCCTGTCACCCACCATCTCATCAGAAAGACATAGTTCACTATTCAGACAGTGAGTGCTTTCTATGACCCTAGCTAATGAGGAGCTCCTGAAAAGCCACCCACTAAGGAGGGCAAGATCATACTAACTGGAAGACTGATGTGATTTATGATCATTCCTCAGTTTGAGCCTGTGTCACACTCCCACTGCACAAGATTTTTCTTCCTCTCTCGGACATACATTCCTCCATTACTTTTGAAGGTTTCTAAAGAAAAACACTCTCCTCCTGCCTCTCTGTTTTGGGGGGTTGGGAAGGAGTTGATGCTTTTAAGAGAGGAGAGGACCCTGTACCCCTCCCTGGAAGAATTAAAGCCCATCACATCTTTTTCCAGGATTTTTCTGACAGTTTGCCCTTTGTCATATCAGAGACAGAGCCTAAGCTTCCTTGTGCAAAGGCCAAAGATACGCAGAAAGAGAGACCTTGGGCCTCTACTAAGGAGTTTTTCTACAAAAAAAATAATAATAATAAAAATAAAAATAAAAAACAGCTACTGCTATTGAATAGATTCTAGGGAAAGGTGGCCAACCCTGGAGAGTCAAAGTTCAGGTTGATTTTCAATTAAATTCTACAACTTGTGAAATCTGTGTATCCAATTTGAACAAAAA
>NW_012107008.1:450122-464767 GCF_000951045.1 Mandrillus leucophaeus | reverse complement strand
TGTAAGAAAAATATTCAAATAGAATCCACAGCTGTATTTTTCTGCTGTTCCAACTATGGCCATGGTCAAGCCTGGTAAAGGCAATGATTCAGTAAGAAAAAGAAGGCAGAAGTGTGTTACCAGGGGTTAGCAATAACATTCTTATGTGGTAGATGAGCTTTTAGTGTTGAGGTATCTGCTCATCTATCCTCATGGTACCAACAGCTCTGAGCTTTTCTAATCAGGAGAATCTCCCAATCCAGCAGTGCCACATGGACCATGTCAAGATGCCTCCCAAGAGGAGCATGTGAGGAGTCAGTGCGTTATGTCCACTTACCTGTGTCCTGTCCTGGAGTATAGCTTTTGACTGCTTGCTTGTCAGTTTGGTAGGAAACAACACCAAAAGTAAAAGCAAGCTTTAACATAGTTCCAGTTATCATTCTCACCAATCTTCAAGCCCAAACCAAACTTTGTCATAAGACCTAGCTTGCTAAGCCAGGACAACTTGTACCCTGTCACAGCCATGAGAACAACTTTGTCCTACACTGAGCACTGCCTAACATCAATGGCTCTCAACCCTGGCCACACATTAGGATCACCTGGGAAGCTCCTAAAATCCAGCTGCCTAGGCAGCATCCTGACTAAGTCAGATTTTCTGGGGATTGTCACTGATTTTCAGGTCTCCCTGGGTGATTCCAAGGTATACACAAGGCTGAGAACCACTACTGTAGAGCATCTTTCCTTCCTATTATATGAGTTCAGTACCAGGATGACCAGCTCATCTGGTTTGTCCAGGACTTTCTTGGTTTCACCACTGAAAGTGCCACATCCCGGAAACCTCTTCAGTCCAAGCAAACCAGGACAGTTTGTCAACCTAGTGCTGAACTCTGTTTTTTCAACAACTAGGTTTAAATCCCATCGTTATTGTTCTTACACTTTCCATTAACAAACCATCAGACATCAAAATCTGCCATTTCTCACTTGTGCCATAAATGCTCTTTATTCTGCGTCTCATTTCCTATCCAAAATATTGGGGGATAAAATGCCTAAAACCCAAGAGATACTGACTCATGAGCAGACGAATTACCAGAAAAAGTTAAAAATGGATTTCAATAAACATTTATTAAAAGCCACTTTATGCCAAGCAGTTTCCCATGCAGTGTGTCAAAGATGAATAAGAAGACAAGCTTACATTCAGAGTGTTCACAATCTGCTAGCGTCGTAACAGCCAAGAGAGAAAAAGGAGAGGACCAAGACAAACAAAGAATATGAAGAGACAGATTAAAAAGTAAGCTAAGCAAATAAATTTGCAGATGTTATACTATAACTTTAAACTTTAACTTTCGAGGAAAATATAGTATATATCTGCTCAAAATAAAAATGTTAATGTAGGAGAACAAAGACAGGAGCCTCCCCACAGAATGTTTAAAGCGTATTTGTTCATATATCACTTCAGAAAATGTGTCATTTCTAACATTAAAAAATCAGCGCAGATGAGCAGATTCAAAATGACTTAAACCCCCAGAAATCCAAGGTCAATGACATTATAAAGTCCAGAGTACACCTGAGTTAAAGGAATATATTTCATTGGTAATTGGCCTCCATTTTGGAATCTGTGCTCATTGTACTATGAAAAACCCTCTCTTGTATAACACACATAACAAAAGCAAAAGGTAGGAATAGTGCTAGGCTGCTAGGTCAAGGCACATTAACAAGACATGAAAACAGTGAAGAGAAAAGGTAATCTCAGAACTTTATAAGAAAATAAAATATAATCTACTCTTAAAATCAAACATCAAAAAAGAACTGGAGGAAAGTTTTAGCTTTCATTCAAGAATATTCTCAACCACCACACAGACTTGATTTCATTAGTTTTTAGCAGGTTTAAATCTTTTATTTTATATTTCTCTAGAAAAAGTAATTATAGACTTATTCTACCATTTTTATACCCAATCAGAAAGTTGCCTATAACAGCTCTCTCTTTCCTATTTCCATTTCATTCCAGGAAAAAAAAGGTGTAAAACTAATTACGACATCAATCTTTAAAATATCTAAGAATACTTAAGTTCTACTTCTTTTTTTCCTACCGAGAAATTGATAAAAGAAAGACAAAGTGAAAAGTTTTTACTAATTTACATTACAACTCAAATGGTCAGTAACATCAGTTGTAGTTCCTACATGATTACATCATTTCTAAAATTAGCTCAGTTTAAATAGGAAGTATTTGTGGGTTAGAGTTCCAGGGATGTGATGGAGCTGGCTTGCACCAGCTTGAAATGGCTGATTGCTGAATTTTATGAACTGGTTATTTTATATTGGTGGCTTAAAACAGCTTTGGAAAGAGAATTTACACCAGAGAAATTGGCAAGAGTTACTAGATATCAGGGCTTTTATTAATTGACAGACAATAATTGTATATATTTACATGGTACATGGGATGTTTTGATACACATTTATATTTTGGAATGACCAAATCAGACTAATTAACATAGCCACCACCCCAAATACGTGTCATCTTTTCTGCACTAGATCTCAAAAACTAATTCCTCCTAACTGACATTTTGAATCCTTTTACCCCTATCCTCCTCTTTCCTGCCCCACCCCTCACCTTCGCCTCTGGTAACCACCATTCTACTCTCTATTTTTATGGGTTTGACTTTTTAGATTCCACACATAAGTGGCATTATGCACTATTTGTCCTTCTGTACCTTATTTCACTTAGCATAATGACCTCCAGGGTCATCCATATTGTCACAAATGACATGATTTCCTTCTTTTTAATGGTTGAGTAGTATTCCATTGTATATATATACTACATTTTCTTTATCCATTAACCCATTATGGACAGTTAGGTTGATTTTTATCAACCTATTGTGAATAAAGCTGCAAGGAACATGGGAGTGCAGATACCTCTTTGACATACTGATTTCAATTCTATTGGACATATACACAGAACTGGAATTGCTGGATCATATGGTAGTTCTATTTTCAGTTTTTTGAGGAAGCTCCATTCTGTTTTCCACAATGACTATACCAATTCATGTTTCCAAGAATAGTGTATACAAGGGTTCCTTTTTCTCTACATCCTCACCAACACTTGTTAACTTCCATATTTTTATAGTAGCCATTCTAACAGGTGTGAGCTGAAAACTCGTTATGGTTTTGATCTGCATTTCCCTGATGATTAGTGATGTTGATGATTTTTTCACATATTCATTGGCCACCTGCAGGTCTTCTTTTGAGAAATGCCTATTCAAGTATTTTGCCTATTTTTGAATTGGGTTATTTTCTTGCCATTGATTTGTTTGAGTTCCTTATATATTTTGGAAATTAATCAGACACATGATTTGAAAATTTTCACCCAATCTGTGGATTGTCTCTTCACTCTTATTTCCTGTGCTGTGCAGAAGCTGGTTATTAATCATTTACCAGCACACCACTTGCTCTAGCTCATCACCCGTCTTGAATGCATTAAAAGAATCAGATACAATTTTTTTAAAAAAGGTGAATTCTGGAGCAGAAAAATAAGAGTCTCTATGATAACCATCAGTGAAATGGCCAAATAAACAGAGAGAATGCAAACTTTTTCCTACCACAGTGATAGAATGTGAAGGGAAAAAAGCTGCTCAGTTCAGGATCTCAGCTCAAAAACATCCACCTTTAAAAAGGAAAGGCACAAAGGCAGCCATAATGTGGAAAGAGGTTGACACTCTGGAGGCACCCAGAGAAATCATGGTGAGGGTGCAACAGACTCCTCGCACTTTCAATCTGCCCCATTTCCACATTACAGTGATGTAAGGGTAGGTTGGGAAACCCACATATGGGGTTCCTAAGAGGGACCCAACTCTTTTTATGTAAAATTTGCCCATTTCCACTGGCCAGAATGTCTTTCCTTTCCACAGCCCCACAATGATGCCCTTCATGAAGTTTAAATACAAAATTCATCCCAAAGCCTTTCCTCTCTGTCATATCGAAATCATAGCGAGAAGGAAAAAAAAGATCCTATTTCCCATTCTGAAGGTGATGTTCAAAATAAGAGATACTCTATTTTTGTCCATGCCTTGTAAGCATGAACAAAAATTTACTGTGAGTCCCGTCTGGTAGGTTTCTGTTTATGTTTTTATCCAAACACATCAGAACACTGGCTTCCTGTTTCTTTCCCAGAAATACACTTTATGTGCCCGGTGCTTCCCTCCTAATGTCTCACATCCTGTTTTGTGACAGTCTAAAATGAAAGTGCAGCAGGTCAAACTGTCATTGATTAGCAATGCTTCCCTTAGCTTGAAGAGGTGGAGAAATGTTTCCCGTTCCTTAAGAGGCATAAAGATAGGAAATCAGGCTTTTCAAAAGGCTGTCACATTCTGTCCACGTGAATACTTTCCTTAGTCTGCTTGGGCTCTGACACCTGCACTGACTGTTTACACACCTGGATGCACTCCGTAACCTCAACTGGGCTCTGACACCCCATGTCAGGCCACCAGTGCCCACCTGCATGGATGCCGACCTAAACCTTCTCTGGCTCTGGTACTCTACACTGGGCTGCCTTCACGGGCTCTCTCTTCTCACCTCACTCAGGCTGGGAACCTCGTGGATTCATGAGTTCACTTAAACTCTTCATATCTGAAATAGTTTACCCCATTCTCTTTTTTCCTCTGTAGAATGTTCTGTAAATGTTCCTATGTTCCATAGAAAGAAATTAAAGAAGGAGGAGGGGAAAGGAAGGAAGGCAGTAGGGAGGAAAGAAAAAGGAAAGAAGAAGAAAAGGGAATATCCAGGGACATTTTCTGGTTTTGTTTTTGTTTTTGTTTGTTTGTTTGTTTTGTTTTTTGTTTTTTGATTTTTTTTTCGGAGTCTCACTCTGTTGACAGGCTGGAGTGCAGTGGCATGATCTTGGCTCACTGCAACCTTCGCCTCCTAGGTTCAAGCTATTCTCCTGCCTCAGCCTCCCGAGTAGCTGGGATTACAGGCACCCGCCACCATGCTCAGCTAATTTTTTGTATTTTTAGTACAGACGAGGTTTCACCATGCTGGTCAGGCTGGTCTCGAACTCCTGACCTCAGGTGATCCGCCCACCTTGGCCTCCCAAAGTGCTAGGATTACAGGCTTGAGCCACAGAGCCCAGCCCCAGGGGCATTTTCTAACCACATACCTCTGTATGCTCATAAAACTAAACCTTTTCCTTATACTGCTTTCTCATGTCCCTGGATTGCCAACATTATTCAGCTGTGGCAACACCCATCAACACCTGCAGCCACACACCATTTGCAATTCCTCTACATCTTAACAGTTTACTCTGCTCCCAAGATATTTTGCAGGAAAGAGAAAAAAGAAAAGGTTATAAAATTTTTTGTCCTACAGTAGCCCTGGGAATTTTTTAACAGGAGGTGCATTCACACCATTAAGTGAGCAAACAAACAAACAAAAAGCTTCATTTTATACGAGCCATTTAAAAACTGCTTAAAAGAAAGTAAAAGCAAAAGCATCACAGAATTGGATGCCACTAAAAATATTTCATTAATTTAAGATGAGTAGTACATTGGGCTCCAACCACTTTCCTTCCTGCAATGACACTGGAAACTTGATACCAAAAGTGAGGAAGGAATACAGGAACTTACCCTCTCCCAGGGCAAGAGCATACCTAATCTAGGAATAGTAAAAGGAGATGCAGTACAGAAATTAGCTGGGACACAGAACTTATGAAAGAAAGAAGCCTTGCTGGAAGCCATCCACATTGTGCCTCACTATTAGAAATCATTGGTGCAAGGTAATATTTGGACAGGTGTAGACACTCATTTGTATTTGAAGGTAAGCAATGAGCAGCCAAAGGTTTAATTAACTTTGCTTTCAACTACTACTGTGATGTAATTAATTACCTCTGTCCCTAAAACCATTATTTTTTTGTGGTTGATCTTTTATTGATGGGATCTTACAAAGGATGGAACAGCAACATTTTTTAACCCTTTGTGACTTATAAGGACTTTCAGTCCCCCAAGTTGAAAATGCCAGCATCTAATATAGTAGCCTCCCACATGAGTTGCATAATTCCTTTGGAGTGTGCAAGATGATCCTTTGGAGTGCTGTAAAAAAATATTAGGGCATTTACATTTGTTTATATTTTAATCTATAAATAGAGAAAGAAACCAAGCTCTACTAATATCTAATGTACAGATCAGTTCTGGCACCCTCACTCAGTGCATGTGTCCAATAGCCAGGTAGTTAGACATCACTGATCTAGATGTACCCTATCACAGAATGAGAGAAGCTGCCAGCCTGTCCTCGCTTTGTCTTTGGTTTTCAGCATTTTGCTCTACATCACAGTTTGTATGTGCCCAGCAAAGTGAAGTCACAGATCATGTTATTTAATTTTAATCAAACTAATTCTCACCAAATGCTGTTATGGCTTTTCTGCAAAGAATTCAATGAATTAATAATGTAAATGCAAGTGAAAAAAATAAGAAGAGAGCAATGGAAAAGCTAACACTTCTACTTCCAGTACAAGCTCTTTGCCAGCTACGTATTTAATCAGTTCCTTCAAGGTAAATTAGGTATTTTAACAATAAGCAACAAAGCAACTTCTTTTTGAAAGAAATTCATGTTATAGAAAGAGCATTGTGAAAATGAACGTTTGGGAATGTTTCCATCATTATATGATTTTGTTGAGGAAAACACTGTAAGTATACACTATAAACACTCCCTCTCTGAATGCTGTTTTTAAATCTTCCAAATGGAGAGTTTCAGTGGGTTTTGAATGCCTTTGTTAAAAACATTAAAATGGATTATCTTCAAATTAGTTTTGCAAGAACATCTGATTGAGATCACAGAAGATGGAAATTTGCTAGCCATATTTCAACAAAAACCATCGCAAGATGAATTCTAGATTGAAAATTGACTTACATGATTGTGAAATCCATAATGCACTCCTCTTACTTGGATGTTTTGAGAAATATGTTTCAACTATGATAATAATTGAAAACTAAGTCTCAAAATAAACTTGAGGCAGAAGTACACCTTTTAATGGCTTCACTGCAAAATGTTAAAATAATCATTTAAAAACAAATAAACCATATTAAAGTACATTGTTCTCCTTTAAAAATGGTACTAATACTTGGATGAGAACAAAAATATTTTACAACTATAAAGAAATACAATAAAATATCACTTTAATGTGTTTATTTTATATTCATGACATCCTGTTAATTTAAGTGTATGTTTTATAATAAGCATACATGGCCATTGTAGTACATTTATATAAATGATAAATAAACATATATGGATTGTGGGTAGAAAGTTCTAAAATATTTTACTGATAGAGGCACAAGATCCAAAAAGTGTTGTGATGACCATTCGTCTACAGTGGCTTCCAGCCTGGTGAACACATCATGGTACCTACACTATACATCACAGAGCTGAAGTTCCATCATGGTGCCTACTGTATACATCAGAGAACTGAAGTTCTGTGGTGGGTAAGTTTGAGAGCAACAAAAACATATTCAAGGTAGTACATCAGTAAAGCTTTAAGAAAAACAAGATTTACTAAAATGTAGGCCACAAAATATGGGTTTTACATACATTAACCTCAGAATCACAACAGTATACACATTGGTTCCAGTACTCCACTTAAATGAGTTTAGAAATGCTGGATATGACTAAGTATGCTTTCAAATCAAAGGTTCCTGAAACCATTAAACTGCCTTCTACCTTAGAGTAAAATTTCGTGTTCACAGATGATGTCAAAACTTCTGATAATCAAAACACAACTTTCATCATTGACAAAATTTTTCCCTCTATGTCAACTCATGCTGCTCCTATATTCAACACTCTCCAGCAGGCTTTTCCTCTCAGAGTAGAATCCCAAATTTTTGGAGCTGCCTACAAGATCCTCTCTCATCTCACCCCTTCTACCTCTCTGGCCTCAGCTCCTTCTACCCTCCGTCACTGGGCTGCAGCTACACACCAGTCCCCTTGCTCTTTCTTGAACATTCCAGGCCCACTCCCACCTCGGGCCACTCTTGCTGTTCCCCTACCTAGGAGATTATCTGGTCACCTCCCTCAGGTCTGTTCTTGACTGCCACCTTAGCAGGAAAGCCTTTCCTGAACACCCTCCTGCAACCTCTATGTCTCTTTCATGATTCATTTTTCTCCTTAACTCCTGTCACCATTGCAAATTGTATGTATTTGCTTTTTTTTTTTTTTGCCACAAAGGAAGATTTTGTGTTATATCACTGTTGTATCTCCAGCACTTAGCACAGTACCTGGCACATAGAATAGTAAACATCTTTTGAATAAATCTGCATCTTTAGCAGAAAACTGAAGACCGTTTCAAAATGCTCAGAAGACGAGTAGAAACCATCTCCATCAACTTATTCAATATTTATTATGAATTTACTATGTGAATTTACTATATAATTTACTATGACCAGGTACCATTTTGGATTGTTTGAGAAAATGTAAAAATAAATCAAAACTATCTTAAGAAGTTTAGATTTGACATAAAACGCAAACACAAATCACTGTAATATTCAGCAGGCTATGTCTGCTAAGCATTATTGAAGGGTTGCTGGCATGGGAAGTGTTGGGAAGAGAGAACCCACTTCTATCTATTAGAGTGGGAAAGTCAGGGATGTAGAATATCAGGAATGACTTCAGAGAAGAAAGTATTTGAACTAACTTTCAAAGGTAATTTTGTTTATAACTTTAAGTACATCATGTATTATATAGTATGATTCATTTTTCTCTAAGATTGTTGTCAATTTTCTCCACTCCCTAGTTTGCAGAAAGGTAAAGAAAATGAACTTATAAATGTACTGGCTTTTTAGGACCTTAGAACTTCTTCTCAATCCAGGAATTATTAGAATTTTAACAAAGCCTCTTAAATTCAGAAACAGAGAAACTTGGCCTACTGTAGCAAGGGGACATTGTCACCTCACAGGTGAGTAAGTGTGAGTTAGAGGACCAGGATACACCCCAATCTGAGTGGGGAAGGAAAATGCGTTTGATTAATTTTGGCACCAATAGCTTCTTTTAGCAAATGCCACATTCTTGGCAGGTTTATGTTTCTTATTATGCCACGTTACCACTTAAAGAAGATAAAAGGGAAAAATTAAAGTCCCATGAGTCTCTATTAATCTTTTCTTCAAACATCACCTCAAGGATCAGGACATCAGATATAACATCTTTCAGGGTTTTCTCCCTGAGTACTGAAGCCCTTTTATGCCAAATGCAAAGAAGAGACATGAACCCAGTATTACCAGATTTATACTCATTGGCATTTTTATCTCATCCTACTATTATATATCTGTGATCATAGCACCCGCTGATTCAGAAGCAGCAAAAGACCAGGTTCAAGAACTCTTGCGACTAATTAGCTACTGAACTAAAATAGGTGTCTGGACAGAAGAGACTTGTGCTTAAAATAGGAGAGCAAAAATATCTTCCATGCCATTAGAAATGCATAACCTTCCAGCAACAATGTGACAATGGCCAGTGGTCACTAGAAAGCCCAGCAACCTATAAGCGCCTTGAGATTATAACTGAAGTGTGTCCTTTTATATCTGACGGTTAATCCCAAACATGGCATCAAAAAGGGACTTCCCAGGAGCCCTAATGGGGTCATTTTCTTTACAACGGTACAAGCAGTTATTTGATATGCGTAGGTTCTAAGAATAAAGAACTCTGGCATTATTTCCATATTGACTAAAGAGTATGGATGAGTATTAGACCCCACAAACAAATATTTTATTTATAAATAAAAGTTTGCAATGGTAATGAACACAAAAACAGTTAAAGGTAGGAAACTCTTCCCATTATAAATATCCACAGCTTTTGAGTATAATCCTGCTTGAATAATTTTGTAAGAAATTGGAATATGCAAATCAGTGAAGAAAAGTATCTTGGGATAATGCTTGGATTATATGACAAGGATCCTTATTGGCAGTTCTTAATGTCACTTATATCCCTGCCTTTTCAGAAGAAAAGAATGTCACTCATATCCTTTTCAAAAGAAAAAGCAGGGATGGCTGCTATATAGATCATCACAAAGCTCAAAAGAAATTAATTTGGTTTGCCAATCCTTTTTGTAATCAGGCTCATGTTTGTAATTTCTTGTTGATTCAGAAGCAATGAACAACTTATTGCTCAGTTTAGGATGTCTTTTTTAGACAAATTCTGATTCCCTGAGCCAATGAGTTAATTTTCAGATATTTCACATGACATTCTAGAGGTTAATTATTAAGCAGGTAGTGTGCATTTCATTTCCAGGAAGAGATGGACATCTCCCCTGACAGTTCTCAGGGATAATGGAAGGCAGAAGAAAGATCTAATCTTCATTTCACTGTTGATGAAGTGAATATCCTGAATGGATATTCTGTGGCAGTCTAATGAGACAACACAGCACACAGCGGAAATTTGAAATATTCTGAGTCACTATAGAAGAGGAGATTCAAACCTGCTTTTATTGTCTCATTTCCAAGAGCTTTTATACCATTTCTTCAAATATGAAAACGTTCCTTGTCTCTCTCCTACCACTCCTTTTTGCTTGTGTCAGTTACTTAACGTAAAACAATTCCAACCGGGAACAGTCATTCCAGTCCCAAACAATCATCTGAGTTTGGCTTTCTGTCCTCAAACAGTGTCCACGAACACTTGCTTCCACTCAAATGCTCTTTATCCTCTCGCCACCTCATAGAAATGGCCTTGACACATCCCAAGGCACAGACTACAGCACGCAGTTCTCCAATACATAAGAGATGGAGAACAACTCCAAGTGAGTTATTCAGTATCTCTTATATAACTCATTTCATTCTGAAAAGCAGACTTCAGCCACTTCCATTCTGAAAAGCAAAACAGACTTAGCTATGTTGCAAATCAAATTGCAACACAGCTGTAACAGAAGTAAGGTCTGTAGCCCAAGGAAATACCACAGTCAATTTGTATTGAAATCCTTTATTGGCTAGAATCTAGCTTCTCTTAGATATAGGCTAATGTCTTTCATGTCCTATGGCCTCTGAACATTTGCCACTATCTTGATGGATCTGTTCCACGGGTAAACAAAAATTTCTGGCATTTACAATTGTCAATCCAAAATTTTCATCAAGGCCCTCAAAAGCTTTTTGAAACTCCCAAAGTGTACCTTAAAAAAACACCGCACTACTTATAATCTCAGATTTCTCTACACTTGCCTTAGAGCAAATTATTTATCCTCATCACCCTCTCCCCTACCCTTTCCACAGGCAAAAGTCAAAAAGCTAGTTCATATTAAATTTTAAGATCTGTAAGAAAAAAAAACTCAGCAAGTTGCTGTTGTTTGAACCAAAACAACAAAAAAATCTTCCTCCATAAGTGAAGACACAGGGAAAGAAAGAAAATTTGAGTCCAGCAAAATAGTGCTTTCTTCACTCAACCAAGATTTCCATTAAAAGTCCATTCTTTATAAGCAGTACATACCCATGGTTCTCATCTGATGCCAGAAAAGCACAAGGTATTTTAGGTTTCTGTCCTGAACTTTTTCTTTAAAAACGATACCTGCTGACCAGAGAGAAGAATTAGCTATTACTGAATAAATATTATTTTATGAACTTTAGGGCCTCAGGGGGACCATGATTTTACCAATGAGCTAGTTTTTTAAACAGGATGGATGAGTGCACAGGCATATTAGAGGTGCGATCCTATGGCCATTACCTGTCTGTGCATCTCCCTCTGAGACACCAGGTGGCAAAATAAACTGCTCTCCTGTAAGATAAAGCCTTAAATGATGAAAATTCATTTCAAGTGTCCCAGTAAACTATGTCTTGTTTTCTCCCACCTCTGAAGACCAATAGCCTCCTCTTTCTTTTGCCTTTCTTTCTGAGTTATTTTCTCTATACCTCTGCCTCTCATTCTGACTCCATCTGTGAGGAAAAAGGGCTGAGGGAATGAGGAAGAATTCTGTCTTTTGACTTCTGCCTTCCTCTAGTCTCTCTCCCCTTGTTTCTACCTCTCAGCATCTCTTCCCCAAGTCTCTCTCCCTCTTTCCCCCTCTCCTTCTCTCCCTATCTCACTTTGGTATATTTCAATTTGGGTTTTCTTGTTTTGCAGGAAACAGTACTGATTTTACACTCCTGGAAATGAGGGTATACAGCTGAGCAAGAACTTCTCTGGGAGTGAATCACTATTGTTCCCAGAGGTTTTATTTGTCTTCTTTACAAGTCTCCCTGCTGCCCACAAAAGTGCCAAGCTCTTGATAAATGGGACGGCGAGGTGTCACATTTTTCCCCTCTAAATGCAGAGTAAACCTTCACAGCCTCGCTCCACTGCACTGAAAAATGAAACTATAACTACATGCTGGAAGGTCCTTAAAGAATTCCTCTCTAGGCATAGCCCCTGAGTGGCTTCTACATGACTAAACAAGTGCTTCCGAGGAAGAATATTTATCCTTATAAAATAATTTCCCATAAGAAAACTTTGGTTCCACAACTGTCTTTTCCAGGAATCCTAGTAACACCATGAACATTAAAACCCACACCTGTCACATGAAGCAGATGAAAAGAAAAAGAAGCCCTTCCCATTGAGGACCCAGCCCTATGTACCTTCCTATTCCCCACAGCTAGCAAGTATAGGCAATAAATGCATATTGGTAATGATGAGACCTATGTTTTATGACCTAAAGTCCTGCTAAAACTAGAGTCCCGACCCATCCTTTCTCTTTCCAGAATTTTATTAGTTCTAAAAATAATAGAAGTTTTCTTACAAGTTTCAATAAGCCACAACTATCAATAATAACAGCCTCACTCCACAACTGTATTAATTCACACTTGCTCTATGCCAGATACTGAAAAACTATGGCCTATGGGCCATACCCAGCCCACTATTTGTTTTTGTGTAAATTTTGTTGGGACACAGTCACGCTCATTTGCTTACATAGTGTTGAAGGCTGCTTCACACTACAATGGCAGAGTTGAGTAGTTGCCACAGAGATGGACCCTTTGCAGAAACAATAGATATACCTGCTCTAAGCAACAGAAACACCTAATGATTATGCCAATAATTGCCATCACTCATTCAGTATTCCATGAGAAAGTAACACATACTTTTCCTAGATTATTGATTGCCACAGCCTTATGAGTAAGTGCTGGGATTACAGGTGTGAGCCACCACGTCTGGCCTGAGTTAGGCACTTTTATTAACACTATGATAGACTGAATGTTTGTGTTCCCTCTATAACTCATGTTGAAATTTGAATCCCCAATATTATGGTATTAGGAGGTGGGGTCTTTGGGAGGTAATTAGGCCATGAAGGAGGAGCCTTCGTGAATGGGATTAGTGCCCTAATAAAAGAGACCCTAGATAGATCCCTGACCCCTTCTGCCATGAGAAGACACACTAGGAAAACAGCTGTCTATAAGCCAGGAAGCACACCCATGCCAAACACTGAACTTCTTGGTGCCTTGATCTTGGACTTCCTAGCCTCCCGAACTGTCAGAAGCAAATTTCTGTTGTTTATAAGCCACCCAGCCTATGGTATTCTGTGATAGCAGCCTGGAAAATACTAAACGAATTATTATTTTAAAAACAAAGCTAGGTAACTTGTAAGAGGAGCAAGAAGTCAAACCCAGACAGTCTGGCTGGTAATCACTTCTCCAGACTGTCTCTAGATTTGGGGATGCTAATGCTCAGACAGGAAAGAAGTTGGATAACAGTAGGATACAGTACAAAACAAAACAGTGAATGTCTTTTTGAAAGCTGAAGAAAGTAAAACCAAATAATAAGAAAGGATTGGGGTTTATCAATATAAGAGCTGGGACAACAGGTTGTAAAATTTCACCCAAGTCAAACTTTTAAACAACTTTCTTTTATGAATTCTGAATTCTTTAGATGAAATTCAGGAGAGAGCAACTAGCTAGATACTGAATAAATGTTTGTTGAGTGGATGGTTGGATAGATGCATAAGCACTAGGGTATCTCACAGAATCAAGTGAATGACCAAGAAGTGGCAAGAATTGGGACTAAGGTAAATGAGACTTCAACAGGAGAATTTAGAGGTCCTCCTTATAAATGACTATCATTAGCATGACTCAGCCTCAGAAACATTCAATTTCTGGGTATTCCCATTCCAGATTTCAAACTCCAAGGAAACAAAATCTTATTGTGTCACCTTAGCCTAGGTAAATACCCCTAGAGCAGTGATTCTAAGCCCTAGCTGCACACTTGAATCCCCTGGGGCATTTTTAAAGAATACGAACTCCTGAGCCTCACCTAAGCTTAACTGAAACTGAATCTCTGGGGTTAAAGGCATGGGTGAACTTGGGACTCTATTCTGTGATTGAGGCAGGCAACCATCTCATAAAGCCAACTGGAAACAAAGAAGAAACACAGAGCTGGAGCCCTCATGGAGCCTTTTCAGGTACAGGAGCTAATAAAATCATTCTTCTCTATGCGAACTTGTGTTGGGTCTTTTCTTACTTGCAAAATGTAGCATCTTAACCAATAGAATCCTGATCTCCAAATGCCATGAAATCAGACCTAGCAAGTTAATCAACATATTCCGAGTGTCTGCTCTATACTCAGACCTGTCCTCAGTGCTATAGGGGACACTAAAAATTATTAGACTCCCTGTGTCCTCAATAACTCATAACTCTAACCTATGGAATCTAGAAGAAATAGAGCATGAGAGATTTGAACTGAGTTAGTAT
>NW_012107008.1:437671-450072 GCF_000951045.1 Mandrillus leucophaeus | reverse complement strand
ATATATTTTGGTCTGGCTTCTTTTCTTAGAAGAAATGGATTTTTGAACAGTTTAGAATCTGTTTTGGGAGGAATTTTAAAGAATGGTTATCTTGGGCATTGGCTTATGTTTTGGCCTCCAATATGGGAAGAGAACTAGTAATGTTTCTAGAATTATTTGCAGGACTGACTGAAAGGGCAATCAACGGAACTCATGAGATTCTCTACAGCTGCAAAGTCATGATTTCTGAAGCAAATCAAACTTTCTATGCAAAATCTTATCTCCTCAAGGAAAGCAGTGCAACCTGTAGTCAGGGGAAGGGAAGGGAGGGAGGAAGGAGGAACAAAGCACTGATTTCAAAAGAGAGCTGCTTACCAAACTCATCCAAATCTCTAGTGGCCACTTGCTTCTGATTGAACCACCTGATCTTTGTGAAGAGAAATAAATCTTCTCCTCAGTGGTTTGACTGTTAGTACCGTGGAGAGTGCTTCCAAGATGCAAAAAGAAAGAAATTTAAATAATTAAGAGAATAAGAAACTACAGGCTCTTCTCTTTCTGCTCTAGGGATTTAGGTTATTAGAAGGCTTTCAACCTCCTTGGCTGAAGAAGCCTCATGGTACACACTAAAACTGCAACCATTTAAGGCTAAATTCAACGCTGTTCAGGCCCTATACAACCTCCCTAATACAATCCATCATAGTTTATGGAACAGTTGAATAGTGGGCCATACCAGGGTTTATCACTGTGAGGATATTTGAAGAATCTGCTCCAACACGTTAAATGAGCCTGAACAAAACAAAACAAAGGGCAAATTCTCATAAAATGTAAAAACAGGCAAACGGGTCATGATGGTCATGGTGGTAATAAGTTGAAATTAAAATGTAATGCTGACTCATTTTCCTTTGGAATTCAGAAGTGATTTTCTTTTTAGCTTTTATATCTCAAAGTATTTCAGAAACTAGCTATGGATATTACTTGTTAGTAGTGTATTGTAGAATATTTGCTTTGGTTGCAAAACAAATTCTTTTGGTCTCAAAGAACACAAGTACACAAATCCAAACAAGAAACACAAAGTTTTTGAAGAATAGCATCTTTTTGAAATACAGTTCTCCTAAAGCAAGAATATTAGTGCTATTAGTGGGATATTCATATCAGAAAGACAGACAACTGGTCAACTCCCTACCATTCCAAACAAGAAGACCCTGTAAAAACATCATCAGCAACCTATTCAGCAAAGTGGAGAGCCATTTCTTTAAAAAACTCTTTTTGTGTTTATAGCTGTATGGGCCATGCCTTAACACATTTCTTGTATAACTAGCAAGAGGATTTCTGCTGCTTGGAAACCAGAGATTAAAATTAATATATATTGGTTGATACCCACAACAGCCTCGCAGGTGTCATCATTGAGAATTATTATTTTCAGCAGTTCATGGCTCATTTCTTTAAAATTAAAATTAGTGTTGTGGCACCCAAGGATAATTTTCCAGCTGTCTCTATGGAGAATAATATAAGCTTGGTGAGTTCAGTGAATGGTAGTTTACTGCCATTCAGTGTCAATGCAGTGAGTGAGTTTGGATTTAACAGGAACTGAAATAACAGTCTTACCACTGTGTCTTCATTAATATGGAATCCTGATATAGCCATGATAGCTGATAAATTATGCCCAGCATCTCAATTACCTTATCAAAGAAAATTATTCCTAATGACTAAGGAGGGGATAAGGAAATGCAAAGAGAAACAGGGGCCAAATTAGTTGGGATGAAATTAAACCTCATGCAGATTACCAAATCAGATCTGAGCTAGTTAGTACGAAGATGAGAAGGTGGTGTGAAAAACAAGAATAAATAGGAACTAGAACATGAAGGTCATGAAAGGCGACCAAGAAAGGTGACAATCCCTGAACTTCTCCAAACAAGCAACCAAGATCTCATACCACCATTTATGTCAGGTTTGCAAACACACACGAGGAAATGTGCACATAATCAGAGTGCTGGAACTGCTTCAGGACTTTGGGAAGAGGCTACAGGTGAGGCTCCTGGTGCTATGCCCTAGACATCTTGTTCTTAAATTCTTCCCAGCCTTCCCCCTAACTCTGTAATGCAGACGGACTAACTCTTGCAGGCTCATTCCCATGTTCCCTCCTCAGCTGGCTTCCAGTTGGATTTGACCAGCAGGAGCACTAATGAGACTGGAGGGAGGAAAGGAGAAGCCAGAATATTTCTGCCACTGTCTTGGATAGAATCTCCAGCAGAAGCTATGCCTTCTCTACCCCAGCTCCCACTGAACAGACAACTATGGATGACCTCAACCCATAGGCTCCAGTAACACCTCCTTCTTTCTTTGTCCCTGCAGACAGGGATGGTATAGCAACCTCTCACTGTTTCTAATCTCTAGAGTAGCTACTGTCCTCTACATGACTACCCAGCTCTTCCCATCATAAATAGTTCCTTGCATTAAATTCATGTTGTCTTAAACAGAGTAATTTCTGTTTTCCTGGTTGGACTTTGAGTGATACAGGAAATAAGAGACAGAGAGGCCACAACTGAAAGGCCTCAGGAGTCTGTATGACAGGCCCATTCACTCTCATACTGAATTGAGGAGTGGGGGGTAATTCATTATGAGAAAGTGCCTGCAGAGCCAGGCGCCCCGGTTTATATAAATTCATTGCATGATATTCCTTCAAGTAGCCTAGAAATTGAGGGAAACAAGAAGCAATACCTTTCCCAGGCAGGCCCTTAGGAAAGAAAAAGCTATAAAATCAAGGCACTTATTCTTTGCCTCCCCTCTGGAGGAGACTTGAGAAAACAATGGAGAGTTATCAGATGGACAGAAAGATAAGTGGACAGCAGAACCTCTCCTCCCCATTCAAAGATGCATCACCAGGGTTTTCACACAATCTGAAAAAGATGAACCCAGGGCAGCACAATCAAAAAAGAAAGCAGAGATTTCCACCAACAGTGTGTACCTTTTAGCCAAGCAGCAAAAACCTAATCAAAAGAAAATGCTAACTAAAGTTAACACTCCCTCTGTCTCCAAAGTCAAACAGGTGGGCAAGCCTGGGCTGGGAGTGGCTCAAGAGCAAAGACCATGTCCTACCAGCCTTGCAAGCATTCAGGAAACGTTAGTGAAGGAAGCCCCTCTATTTTCTTTCCCAGATGAGCCCCATGAATCATCAGAGGACTGAAATAATTCCATCTTTCTCACAGAAGAACTGAGGCAATGTAATGGGATCCAGATTGCACAACCCACTGGTGGTTGAAGAGAGACAAATAATAAGATTTATATATAAGCAAAGTCCCTGACATTAAGAATGAGTCCACTGGCATGCTGCTGCCTCTCAGGGATCATTACCATATTGCTTTCCATAATCTCCTTAAAGTGAAATTAAAAGTCACCACTGCTCTTCATCTCCCTGCCTATTTACTCAATGGAATGAAATCATTCTTCCTTATGCTGCAAATGAGCTGCCTACTTCAAAAATCCCTTAGACACTCCTGGCATTTTCTTGAAGAAAGGCCTCCTCCATCCACCCTTAATTAAACCAAGGTGACAGAAGAGGCTCCCCCATGGCCCCCTTCAGCATGTGCAGCAGGATCAGGTGCTTCACTCCCCTCACTTTTATTTCCTATGTTAGGCTCCCAGCACACAGGCCAGCTGCGAGCCATGCAGAAAATGCTCATGCTACACACTCGGGGAGCCTTTTCCCTGACTGTTTCAAAGAACATCATCAGCATTCTATGCCTCTGGGGGACAGGGTGAGGGAGCTATGTTTGAGTTCTGGCAAGAGGAGTGAGAGTAAGGGAGCCCTCCCCTCTGCAAGCACTTGCCCATCCCCATGGAAAGCTTCCCCTGGGAGCCTCCAAGGCTTGGATCCAGGCCGTTTCTGCACACATCAGCCCCTGCAAGCATCTGACCAGATGAACCGTGAACCTGACCTCCAGGCTCAGTGCAAAGAGTTTCCAGCAGCAACTGCATTAGTGCCGCCTTAGGCTTGAATAATTTTCTATCTCAGAAAACTTAAGACTATTTGAAGAAGAAGCAATACCTTCTGAAATTAAGCCATTTAAAGGGGAGGCAGTAAAGTGCCAGACTGACTTTGTTCGTAGGCAGTCAAGGTAGCTAGCGTATGTGATTCAAGAATTCTAGGAGCAGTCCCAATCAGCTCCCACCCTCCTCCAAGAGGCAATTACAGAATACAGGCCAAGAATCACTTAGAGCCAGGAGACCTGAAGTTGATTCTGAGATCTACCACATACTGAGTGACTAGAACAAATTACTTCTCTGTATTTTACTTTCTCATCTGTAAAATGGAAGTAGTGATTATAAAAGTACCACTTCAAGGCTATTGTGAGAATTGAACAGGTTAGCCTATATAAGGAGCTTATGGCCTAAGGAAAGCTTACTGTATTTAGTAATCTGTTTCTTAAATATCCAAATACTGATGTCCTGGTGACTGCAATTTTCAAGGATGAGAATTGTGTTACTGTTGTTCATTTGTTTGTTCTTAAGGCATCAATCCCTCTTCTACTGCTAGTACCCCTGGTTGGAGCCACATGTTGTGCATACTTTTCCCCATAGAAATAAGTTGGTAGGGAGTTTCTCCAAGTTTGGAGAATTATTAATGAGGCCTTGCCCTGTAACAGATGTCAGCACACCACACAATCTCCTGGCTCCCTTCACCACAGCACTTCTCAAACTTTATTGCGCTTTAAAAGCTCACCTGGGGGAATCCTGTTATATTATATATTAGGATTTTGTAACTCCAGGATGGGGCTTGAGGCTCTGAATTTCTAATGCATCCTCAAGTTGTGCTAATGCTGATAACCCACGGACCATTCTTTAAGTATCAAGACATCTGTATACACCAAATTCTAGTGCACTTTCACTCCCCACAGCCAACACCTGTCTCTTTATCAGCAGGCTGCCCGCAGGCTGCAGGAACAGCCCTGCCATCACATACCCAAAGCTGGAGAGCATGAGAATTGATGTCCCTGGGGGCACCTCTTAATGCTGGATGGTACTGGGTATAAATACCTCAGTGGCCTCGTGCCTGTTCTGGCCAACACTGAAGTGTGATTGCTGCTATCTCAAAAGCTCTTCTGTGGGATTGAACCAGAGTTAGCTTCTGGGAGACTTTGCTTGCTTTTGTACAATTTATTGGCTTCTTTCCCTTTCCTGTCCAACTTCCCCACTATTCCCTTACCAGTTTTGTTTTGTTTTTTTTCAAGAACACTTCTTAATAAATTCCAATGAATGGGCCGTGTGCAGTGGCTCACGCCTTTAATCCCAACATTTGGGGAGGCCGAGATGGGACAATCACTTGAGGTCAGGAGTTCAAGACCAACCTGGCCAACATAGTGAAACCCCATCTCTACTAAAAATACAAAAAAAAAATTAGCCAGGCATGGTGGCATACGCCTGTGGTCCCAGCTACTCAGGAGACTGAGGCAGAAGAATCGCTTGAACTGGGAGGCAGAGGTTGCAGTGAGAGACTGTGCCACTGCACTCCAGCCTGGGAGACAGAGGAAGACTGCCTCAAAAAAATATATATATAATATAATAAAATAAATTTCAATGAATGGTGTTTGTCATTCATTCATTCAAAAAATTCATTCATTCAACAAACTTTTATTATTCTCCCTGACTCCTGTATGTGCCTGAATATGACACTGTGGGTATAGGAACAAGTCTCAGTCCCTACCCTAAAGAGTCCTAAGTCCACAAAGACCAGAGCCTACACAGAGTCTTGGAGAGAGCAGAAGCCCGTGGTGAAGTTGAAACTATCCCACCTGGGAAAACACGTACAGTCTAAACATGGTCATGCACTAGTGGCCTTCTCCCAAACAGTATCCCAAACAGAAGTGACAAGACCAAAATTGATTAGCACATCAGTTCTCTCTCCATCCTTTCCTCTCTCAGGGAGCTTGAATGGCAAGATGCCATGACAGTGGAGAACCCACAGCTGCCTACAGCCTGGTGGATCTGGAGCCAGGCTGGCTGTGCCCACCCTGGCTGCCTGAGCTGACTTTGGCTGCCCCTCCTCATCAGCGGCTTCCTCCTCTCAAGAGGTGCAGGTGCAAGCTGGTTTGCAGGGCCCCAGCTTGATGCAGGAAGCAGCAGTGGGCTGGGAAAGCAGCTGCGGGGAAAGTCACAGCTAGTCACGAGACAACACATGCCCCTCACTCCACCTTCCCTGCATCTCTGAAAGAATGACTGAAATTTCTAAGGCTCTCTCTCTTTAGAAGCCGCTAAGTGACTCTGCCAAGTGGGGAGTGCCAACAGCCAGGTGACTTCTCTCCCTGGAATACAAATGAGAAGTAACAATGGCCAAGTAGGCTGAAATCAGAATCACGATGGAAAAAAACCAGGAAAGTGCTCCAGGAACAGTCTATAGGTGGGGAGACCTGGTCTCCATGTGTGACCATCTAGTAATAAACAGGCAAGAGAAAAGGTCAGCAAAGTGACCAAAGAAAGAAAATCTCTCCAGGAGCCTTCGTCTCAAGAATCAGTAAGATCATGGATAAAATTATGAGCTAAAGAACAGGGCCTTTAAAACCTGGGTCAGAATTTTAACGCTGAAGCATCCCAGCTGTGGGACCTCAACAGTTGTTAACCTCTCTTTGTGTCCCAGTTCCCCCACAGGTAAACTGGGGGGATCGCACCCACCTCATGGGGTTGCTGTAAGGATCTAATGGTGTCAATGTTCAATACTTAGCACAGTGCTCATAAATGGGCTTCTACCTGTGCCTCAAAGCCTCATCCATCTCCTCCACTTCCACGGCTCCACTTCTCTTCCCTTCTTTCAAGCAAAGGTGCCTCCCTTTCACTTATCTGCCTTCTTTTCAACATCCACTCCTGTCCTTGGTTTTCCCCACAGCATCACCTAATGTGCATGTATTTGCTCTTATTTCCTCCAAGAGCCCCCAGAAGCCTACTTCTCCCATGTAAAGCCAATGTGGCTCCTGGATCACAGTCTCTGATCCTCTGAACTTCTGAGTCTCCTCAATCTCCCAGAGTAGTTTCTCAAACACCAGATAAATGTATTGTAACCAATCTGAACAAATGTGTCCCTAAATTATTTTTCATTGACAGAATGTATT
The DNA here is from genome assembly GCF_000951045.1 of Mandrillus leucophaeus. Taxonomy (NCBI): domain Eukaryota; kingdom Metazoa; phylum Chordata; class Mammalia; order Primates; family Cercopithecidae; genus Mandrillus; species Mandrillus leucophaeus. The sequence continues at coordinate 442,993 of NW_012107008.1, read as the reverse complement.
TTAACCTAAACAAGACAAACCAACATCCCACTTCACTTCAACCATAGCTGAGGCTTGTGCCCAAGCAAGTGCATTTCTAGGAACACTGGAGACAGTTTCTGCATATAACTTGGCAGAAGGTGTAATCAGGACTGTGTGTTCTAAAAACACCCTTCCTCATTCACAGTGACACTCAAGCATGCTACTTTGCCTTAAGTAACTTGAAAACTTCTTCAACACTAAAATGGGGAGATCTTGACATAGTTTCCTAGAATTTAATGAGAAATCACTAAAAAAAAGTATATATACGTGTGAGTGTGTGTGTCAAAAGATAAAACACTTCACGATTGTCCAGTAATGGTTACAAAAATAAAAGATTTTTTTATTTTTCAGGAAGAATTGCTTTGCTATAAACATAGTTGAGGGTTTACATATTTTAATCACAATCACATGATAAATATTTGATTTGTGTTTATCAGATAATCGGGAATAAAAGTTACAATCTCAGGAAAGACACTTAGTACTTCTAAATGCTGAACATTTGAATAATAGCGACAAGGGACTGTAATAGCAGTAAAACGTACCCAAGAGGAAAATTCAGAGGCTTCAAAACATCTTTTTGGAAAAATAAATAAATAATAGAATAATAAAAAGCATCACAGCTTAAAAGATGAAGGAGGGGGCAAAGATTTTAAAAATTAATGAACTGAGATCTTTTCTCCAGAAACATCATTTCTGTATCATTTAATCAGACTTGAGCTTTCTTAAATTGCCTTTAAAACAAGTTAATAAACAATGTGTGCTGTCCTAGAATGGCATTTTTTACAAACAAAATGTACTCTGAGATTTGTCCTTCAGTAAACATAGGAGAAATACTAATGGTCCCTGTTGGCCTTATTTGATGTCAACAGTGAAGGATAAATGGGGGCAAAGCTCTTCCTCAAAGACACAGGAAAAGACCACCTGCTCTTTACTGTGCGACTGGACAGTCCACTTCTAGGCTGAGAGTCACTGGTAGGCACTAACTCCTTGTCTACAAAGTTTTTTAATAAAGAAAAAACATGTAGGGCTGGACACGGTGGCTCACACCTATAATTCCAACACTTTGGAAGGTCAAGGCAGGCAGATCACTTAAGGCCAGATTTGAGACCAGCCTGGGCAACATAATGAGACACTGCCTCCACATAAAAAATTTAAAAATCAGCCAGGCATGGTGATGCATGCCTATAGTTCCAGCTACTCAAGAGGCTGAGGCAGGAAGACTGCTTGAGCCTAGGCATTTGAGGCCATAGTGCACAATGATCAGTCCTGTGCATAGGCACTGCATTCAGCCTGGGCGATAGAGTGAGACCCATCTCTAAAATATATATAAATAAATAAATGTGTGGGCTGAGACAGGCTGTAGCTTAATTCATAAGCACTTATCAATACATTAAGAGGAATCAGAGCCCCAGAAGCGAGGGTAGAAAAGACTGAGATGATTGTTCGTAAGGCAGAGAAGATAGAAAGGTTGTATTTGGAAAATGAGAAGGCTATTTTGGAGTACTAGGAATAGTTAAAGGGATCATCAAGAATGAAGAGGGACTGAGTGCAGTGACTCATACCTGTAATCTCAGCACCTTGGGAGGCTGAGGTGGGTGAATCACTTGAGGTTAGGAGATTGAGACCAGCCTGGCCCATATAGTGAAATCTCATCTCTACTAAAACTACAAAAATTAGCTGGGCCTAGTGGCACACACCTGTAATCCCGGCTACTCAGGAGGCTGAGGCAGGAGAATCACTTGAACCCTGGAGGCGGAGGTTGCAGTGAGCCAAGATCACACCATTGCACTACAGCCTGGGCAACAGAGTGAGAGTCTATCTCAACAAATAAAGAAAAAATAAATAATGAAGAGTAAGCAAAATGAGAAGGAAAAAAATGGGATACATGTGCAGGTTTGTTACATAGGTATATGTGTGCCATGATGGCTTACTGCACCTATTGACCCATCCTCTAAGTTCCCTCCCCTCACTCCCCCAACCCCCCAACAGGCCCTGGTATGTGATGTTCCCCTCTCTATGTCCATGTGTTTTCATTGTTCAACTCCCACTTATGAGTGAGAACATGCGGTGTTTGGTTTTCTGTTCCTGTGTTACTTTGCTGATGATGATGGCTTCCAGCTTCATCCATGTTCCTGCAAAGCACATGATCTCATTCCTTTTTATGGCTGCATAGTATTCCATGGTATATATGTACCACATTTTATTTATCCATTCTATCATTGATGGGCATTTGGGTTGGTTCCAAGTCTTTGCTATTGTAAATAGTGCTGCAATAAACATACATGTGCATGTGTCTTTATAGCAGAATGATTTATATTCCTTTGGGTATATACCCAGTAATAGATTGCTGGGTCAAATAGCATTTCTGGTTATAGATCCTTGAGGAATTGCCACACTGTCTTCCACAATGGTCGAACTAATTTACATTCCCACCAACAGTGTAAAAGTGTTCCTGTTTCTCCACATCTTCTCCAGCATCTATTGTTTCTTGACTTTTTCATCATCGCCATTCTGACTGGCATGAGATGGTATCTCATTGTGGTTTTGATTTGCATTTCTCTGATGATCAGTGATGCAGAGCTTTTTTTCATATACTTGTTGGCCATGTAAATGTCTTCTTTTTAGAAGTGTCTGTTCATGTCCTTTGCCCACTTTTTGATGGGGTTGTTTGCTTTTTTTGTGTAAATATGTTTAAGTTCCTTGTAAATTCTGGATATTACACCTTTGTCAGATGGGTAGATGCAAAAAATTTCTCCCATTCTGTAGGTTGCCTGTTCACTTTGGTGATAGTTTCTTTTGCTAGCACCCTCATCTATTTTGCAATTTTACCAAAGGTAGGAATACCTCTACCAGGTATCTGGCTATGTCCTAACATGCCAGATGGAGATTAACTGCCAATGAAACAACTTTGTTTTAAGTCAGGGATTCACGTCTCAGAGCCCACAGAGAAACAAGCCCTCTAGTTTTGAAATCCATGAGACTCTACCTTTTGCTCAGTATCAAGCTCAGTGGAAATCTTAAACTCCATGGAGTTAAACTTAAAATAACACTAAGATCAAAGTGTTTAGACATAAGTAAGCCAAAGAAAACCTCACCTACTCACCCACACTTAGATTCCCAGGTGCCATGTAAACAACTCTGTGCTGCTGATACCCAACGTACTACAAGAAAGGCTCAAATTTTCAGAGAAATAAGTAATTATTCCACAGTTTGGGAAATGAAGTTTGTTCGTATCAAAAAGTGTAGATTGTACACTTTTCTGTTTCTTGAAGACCTGAAAACACTGAGAGACTCAGGTATGAAATTGAGAGAATAGATCCCTGTGGAGTTTGTTGCAACTGTAGGTCTAGTTAAATGTTGGCTGGAAATATGCACAAAATACACTCCCCACCCCCGCAAAGAAAAAAGATTTCCCAAAGGAATAGAGTGATGTGAAAGCTCACGGTCTATTTGTTGGAGAGTTTCCCTCAGATACAGAGCCCCTGATTGAAATTTCATTGCCCAGTAATTTCAGATTCTTCTATATTAAGCAGGCACCAAACCATTCCAACCAAGAGCTAAGATATGTGAAATGTTCTAACAATTTTAAATTGCTCTCCTCCACTCATGAAATGACTTCCCAATCAACCTCCCATTCCAGAGCATATTAAGATGGCAGGAATTTTGTGAATATTAAATCATTGCGAATCATGCATGGTAATTTAAAACTATTGCAGACTAATGTTTGGTTGAGAACAGTATTCTAATTGGAAAAATGATGAAAAGTTAGTCTAGTTCAATGCTCCAGGACATATTGAAAGAAACTGTGGCTAAAAAGAATTACTCAATTACACAATAATTCTTGCCTCTGTGTCTACCTCCTTGTTGACAGAGGAGGACCCACCCTCAACCCTCTTCATGGGGCATTAGGCAATCTGGAGGGGAAGCTACTGGGAGTGAACCCTGCTGAAAGAGAACATCCTGGAGGCAAGGATGGACCACTCAGGTGGCTGAAGAATGGTAAGCAAAGGAAAGACTGAAAGGCAAGAGATAAAAAGACCAATCTTGAGAAGCAATTGTAACCACAGGAGGGGAGATAGAAGCAAGAACCTAACTAGGGATACACACAACTCAACAAAAGCCAACAGGAATGACAGCCAATCAATATGTCAAGTTGGAGATGGGTCAGAGGAAATGATTCAAAACTAAGTTCAGGAACCATACAAGTGGTACCTTCACATGGTCCATGTAGGGGATAAGGAGGTGAGTTGGGTGGCTCACAGTACCAGTGCAAGTTGGGTAATAACCCCCAGTGGCTTAGACCAAGGGATGCAACCCAGGATTGGCCCAGGATTGCACTCTCAAACTGTGTTTGTGTGCCCCTAATGTGTCAAAGTTTATGCAAAATTCCAAGATAAACATGGCACGTAAAGTGCCAATTGTCCTAGGCACATAATTTAAACACTATACTCATTTTAAAACAATCCAGGATATACTATGCAGCAGAATCCAAAATTTGCACTAATTTCTAATAAAATAAGTGGCTCGTAAAACTGTGGTATTATCAGAAGACAGGTATGTATTGGGCTCTGTCTTGAAGTTCCCTGGGAGCACTAATTCTATTTTACCAAAAAGGGAAGTTTACTCTAAGACTGGCCAAATGTGTGAATACAGTTGAACCCACTGAGGTCACCTTTTCTCAAACAAACAAGACTTCAGTAAACAACCCCTAATCTCCCACGATCTATTTTCTGCCTTAGACAGATGCACATGCCTCTTTTATTTGGATATTAATTGAAAACCAAAGTTTGGAAAGCAGGTGCTGAAGCCCACAGAGCCTGGAGCTCATGATGCTCTCTGAGAGACTGTGTTTGCAAGGATGCCCCCTCCACCCCATCAAGAGTCTCCAGCTTTAATGGTCTATAGAAGTTGAATAGAATTGCCTAAGGGAAAATTCTATTCTTTTGCAACACAACACACAGCTCCTCTTTCATTTGAGATTTACAATGTGTAATTATATAAAGATCTACAGCTAACACTGTGTGGAACTGCCAATTGTCACTTTGTGGATTTTGCGTAACCTGTGATGGTTATAGAGTTAAATCATTCTTGGCATAAAAAGGGTTAAATTCATGAACTAGTCACATGATGTTTACTAAGTTGTCTCTAGCAAATGCTATGTAAGAAAATAACATGAAAGGCCGGGCGCGGTGGCTCAAGCCTGTAATCCCAGCACTTTGGGGGGCCAAGACGGGTGGATCACGAGGTCAGGAGATCGAGACCATCCTGGCTAACACAGTGAAACCCCGTCTCTACTAAAAA
>NW_012107008.1:420963-437571 GCF_000951045.1 Mandrillus leucophaeus | reverse complement strand
GCGGAGCTTGCAGTGAGCTGAGATCCGGCCACTGCACTCCAGCCTGGGTGACAGAGCGAGACTCCGTCTCAAAAAAAAAAAAAAAAAAAAGAAAAAGAAAATAACATGAAAATTAATTTCCCCAGCTAGAAATTCAGATAAAAAGGGAAGTCTTCCACAAGAAGTAAGGGGAGGGGGGATTAACAAGGATGCTTCAGATTAATCCCTAAGAAAATGCCATCTCTTTCTAATCTCTAAGCTGATGGGGGTTGGGTAGAGAGAAGAGACAGAAGGACAAACCAGAGCTGTGCCAGAAGAAAGCCAGTTTCTATTCTTGTTCTGCAAATCAGTGAGAGCAAACACCTTAAAAGTCACACACCAAGAAACAAAAAGTGACCACTTATATTTACCCAACCCGGGACCGTAAGGAAGCTAAGTTCTATGCACCCAGTTTGAAAAAATATGAGATTTCCAAAGCTGCTCCCAGATTTCATGATGTGTGGAGGAGGCATATGAAGAGGAATTTTAGTTCAGACATTGCCTAGAGGAAAATATAGGCACTTTATAATAACCCAAAAGGAGCACATGAGCTAAGTCTGAGAAAAGTAAGTCTGAAGAACTATATCCTGCCTCAGAAATTCAAAACAGCTAGAAGGAAACCTCAGAGTAGATCAGTTTCCAGGGTCACTTTCCTGGTGAACCCATTTTCCTTATTAGACCCGCCCTTGAAGAACTCAACAAGGAAAGCGCTGTGAGCTGTCCTCCACTGTGGTGCTGAAATATGAAGGCTACTCACCAAGACACCAATATACCATTGAAGGAGATGGGAAACAATGAGGAGTTGTTGTTGTTAGAGTCCACAGAGGTTTCCAAAAGGAGCTGTGATCACAGAGTGCCACCCCCTCTCGCCTCTGAGCTGCTGTCGCTGAGAACAAGTGCCAATAAATCAGCAGGCAGTCCCCTCAGCTGGGAGCTCCCACAGGCTGGATTGTCCCTAGAAGCAGTAGTTTCAGGCTAAGCAGAAAAGGAGAGGACATTTATTCCTGATGGATTTTTTCATCTCTCCCTGCCACAGCAATACAATGACATTCTTCTAACATCCAAAAGGAAAAGATCTTCTGATATGTTTATTGAGGGTCTTCTGATAAATTCACTAAAGGAAAAAGACAATTTTACATTAAATAATTCCACTGAGATTAGAGACCCCAAAACTTTGGGGAAGTTCTACCATATCTTGAGTATATTAACTCAAGCTCCTGACTCCCTAGGGCCCAGAATGTGACACTGGAAAAGAACATTATACATAACAAGACATGATAAATGGACCATTACTTTCCTAACTGCTCCAAACCTCATCTGTAAACAATGGGTAATAGTAAATTGTGGTGATTAAATTAATTTATTTTTAAAATATTGGACAAAAGTCCCCATCATATTGACTGGACAATAGTAGATGCTTATTAAAGATGCTTATTAATAGAGAACCAAAGGTTTCTTCATATACATCTTTATTATAACACTTATTACAATATTTTTCAATTATAATGATCCAATTGTATGTCTCCTTTATGAAAACAAAATTCATATTTATTCAAATTCCTTTGCCCTGCTCCTAACATTGTTTATTGCATCCTTAGTATCTATTGAATTAAGTTTACTTGCATTTCCTACTATTAGACTTGAAGCATGATGAAAGGACAGCAGCCACACAATTATCTGGGCAGTCTCCAGTCTTCCTGCCTAATACTGAGAAATTTCAGTAAACTATAACAACAGCTACCCCTCACCATCTCTCATTTCTTTAGACATCTCTTTGGCATTAGCAGACAGTCTAACACATCTGGTCTACCGCACCCTCATATTGCATTACTACTGTCCACTTGCCATGCCTCAAGGCTAATCATAGAAAAATACTCCATTCTTTAGATGTGCTTTCTGTATTGCCCATAAGCCAAACAGCAGCCAAGGGAAGAAGTAAAACAGAACAAGTGAGAAAGGAATGTATTTTTTTCTGCTCTCACACTTGTAAGCACAGCTGCTGGACACTTCAGCTATAATTATTTTTTATTTCTGTACAAAACTGAAGTTTCACTGAAGGAACAATGTAATAACTTTCCTATAGATTTCCATTTGTAGGATTTGAAGTTTTTTTAATGTTTACTAATAAATTAGTTTAAAAATATATATATACTCCAAGGTAAACCAGAGATCAGATGATATTTCCAAAATACGTTACTAGCTTTTGCAAAAACTTAAGTCCTGTTAAGTTCTGGAATTGCTCATTATTTCACAGAAGTTGATTTTACAGTTCTGTATATTGCCTCTAAAGTGACCATCTCTAGACACATCTTCCTTTTAATTATGTTACCTATGTATAATTCCAGATTGGTAGACAGGCCTGTAGAGATGGTACTAAATGAATTACCCAGACCAAAATGAACCCTCTTGCTATGCTCATATTTATTATCACATACACTTGCAGCTTCTAAGCCCCACACAAAAAATTGTTAATATGTAGGAGGTGTATAGCAACACAGACCATACAAGAGCTAAGTCATTAGTATGCATGACTAGAATTGAGAACAAAAACATGCACTATTTGATCTTGGACCTAGACATAGCTTCATAGTAAAAGGTAGGTATTTTTGGATCTTTGATGCAGATAATCAAAGGGAGGGAAAAAAAATTCTATGGTGTTTGATCAGGTCTCAAAAGGAAATTAACCATGGCTGCTCCATTAAATAACTTGGGGAAAAAACTCGTTTTACAGAAATATATAGCCTATATTTGATGCTAATTTCAGATGCTGCTGTAAGTATCTGTGTTGTTATGACTAAGCCATTGTAGAAAAGAAAGGTGAACAAGAAATGAGTCCCTACCATGGTAAAAACTGAACAAACATTGAGAAAGAGCTCCACCTACTGGAATGTTTTTCTACAACTGAAGAACTATAAAGTTACCCTCAAACTTTTCTAAAATAAAAATAGGGTCGTAGGTCAAATAACAGGTAACATTCTTTGAAGCAGCTTAACCCTCTGATTTCAGGTTGCACTGAAAGGCAGAGCATTTTTCAAGAAAGTCAAAGGAAATTTTTGTAATTAATTGACTTATTTCATCTACTGGTTCATAGATTGTATTATGGCAACCAGATCAATATTATATAGAAAAAAGAGGGGATTTTTAAATTGTATTTCTATGTGGCCAAATAGAGCTAATAGCAGTAGTGCCTAGTATTTGTATAAGTCTTTAGTTCATAAAGCATTTATATATATATCATTTAATAATATCTAGCAACTACATAGTTTGCACAATTAATATTCAGCGAATCACACCAGTATTACACACTTAAAGCATTCATCCTGATTAGTGAGTGCCTATTCAGTGCAGCTGTTAGATATTTTTAATATTGCCCTTGACTTTATTACATCTTGATTCACATAAAACTGAACAGAAAAGGGAATATTTGAGTAATTTTCAATCAACAGATAAGCATTTTCTTTACTCTATCCTCCCAATACCAACCCCTCATACATGGCCCCTAAATCAATGTTTGCACTGGGGAGCGGAGGAAGGATTCTGCCCTCCAGTTCTAACCATGCTTCCCCTCAGTCAAATGGAAATATCCGTCACAGGATTTACATACACACATGTTTCCTTTCCCTAACTCTGAGGAAATCTCAACTCTTTCATTCAATTGCCTACTGAACACTACTGTGTGCCAGTTACATTCCAGAAATACAAAGAAGATGATAAGGAAGACAGTAAAACTGGAGCCCTGTCCCAGTACCACATGCAAAGCCTGACATGGACTCTAATAAGACCCATTACCTAAATGCAAAAGTCAAAGCTGCAAAGCTAGTAGAAGAAACTGTAGAATGTCTATGTGACCTAAGGATGAGAACTACTTCTTAAACAAAATGCAAACGCGCAAACAAAAAGGCAAAACATTGACTAACGAGGTTTCATAAAAACTGAGCTTTTCAGTTCCACAAAGGATATTATGGACAAAATTAACAAAGCACTGACAGAGTAGGAGAAGATATTTATAATGCTTTACCCATTTTATTTGTTTTTTTAAAGTGAAAGCAAGTTTATTAAGAAAGTGAAGGAGTAAAAGAATGGCTACTCCACAGGCGAAGCGGCCCTGTGGGCTGCCAGTTGCTCATTTTTATGGTTATTTCTTGATTATATGCCAAATAAGGGGTGGATTATTCATAAGTTTTCCAGGAAAGGGGTGGGCAATTCCCAGAGCTAAGGGTTTCTCCCCCTTTTTAGACCATATAGGGTAACTTCCTGATGTTGCCTTCGCATTTGTAAACTGTCATGGCACTGGTGGGAGTGTAGCAGTCAGGACCACCAAAGGTCACTCTCATTGTCATCTTGGTTTGGGAGAGTTTTAGCCGGGTTCTTTACTGCAAACTGTTTTATCAGCAAGGTCTTCATGACCTGTATCTCGTGCCAACCTCCCATCTCATCCTGTGACTTAGAACGTCCAAGTTCCTGGTAATGCAGCCCAGTAGGTCTCAGCCTTATTTTACCCAGCCCCTATTTAAGATGGAGGCACTCTGGTTCAAATGCCTCTGATATTTCTCCTCTCCCTTTTATAAGAGAACCCTTAATCCTAAGGGTTGTAGAAAGATGAAGATACATCTTCTGTAACTTCTTCAGGCTGCATAGGGATGATGATATTCCTGCCTCAGTATGGGGATTTCTTGTATTCAGGGTAGAGAGGAGCTTAATTAGAAAACATCGGTATGCACTTTACCCATTTTAGAGTAATATCTAGAATGTCTAAGAAATTCCTAAATCCAAAATAAAAAGACAGCAATCTCAAAGGAAAAATAGGTAAAGGATGACAAAATGCAATTTACAGTGAAGGAAACCCCAGAGGACTACCATGCTTATGAATAGACACTCAAATCCGTAAGTAATCAGTGAAATGAAAATTAAAACAACAATGAAATGTAATTTTACAATTACACTGCCAAAATTTAGAAATCTGGAAAATGCTAGGTGTTGGCTGGAGTATGAGACTATAAAACCCAAAGGATCACAAAAGATAAATAAGACCATTACCACAATAATGACTAATACCACAGAAATTAGAAGTATCTTTAAAAAAAAAAAAAAACTAGTTTTGAGCACCTACTCTGAGCCAGTCCCTGCCCTAGCAGTCACCTTAATATGCATTATCTTCTTTATTCATGATAGTAACAGTTATTATGGTCCCCATTTTATAACCAGAATAAGAAAACTAAAGCATACAGCCATTAAGGGCACAATCACACAGCTACAAACCATTGAATGAACATTTAAACCAATGTCTTCTGACTTAGAGACCAAGGTTCTTTCAAAACCACAGAGTCCTCTTGAGGTTTTCCCTACACCTAACTGCCACCCCTAGAAACACTCTAGTAGGCCAAGGAAAGAGAATTTGCTCTTAGAATTAAGTTAGTACCATTGTTTCTGAAGTACCTGCATAAGTTAACAGTAAAATCAACTCCTTTGTGTGAAAAAAAAATTAATAATCTTTTCTGATTATGCAAAAATAGGACTCCACTCTGGGATACAGATTAAGGAATTTTGTGCTTTTCACTGGCAACCTCAAAAGAATGAGAGAGTATGAAGTGCCCAGAATTTAAAGATAGCAGGAGAGGAAATTGGCATGGGGGAGAGAAGGGATCCAGTACCATGGCAGAGTCCAAGCAAGGATTTGCAACAAAGAGTGACTGTAGTGGGGAGTGATAGGGACATATTTACAAAGGGATACTGGAAACCAACATGAGGTAGTTTCCCATTCTATTCTGAGCTGGCCCTCCAGGATCCCCCAGTCGTCATACATCACAGCCAGCCTCAGTGGCCTTGCTCACCCTCTACACTCTCCCTCCAGATTTCCCACAAGGCCACAGTAGCATCAAGCAGGGCATGTGAGGCAATGGGGACACACATGTATTCAGTTGATTGTCTATACTGACCACAGCTGAGCCTGGAAGGATTGTTTTACCCTTTTTATACACAAAATCAATATTCTTTCCCTTATGACTGCATTTGTGTTGTGTGCTGCTCAAACCCCTCTGAAATTCTTTCCCAGACAGTACCTATGGATGGAGCTAGCTAAACTGTGGGATGCTGCTCCTCTACTTACTATTTCCTTTACTTACTTGGGGCTTTTCTTACCATTATTTCTTTATCATAGAGGAAAGAGGAAGACAACGCAGCCAAGCCAACCCAAAGAAATGTGCGCTCCATTCAGTCTCACTAGATGCCCTGGTCCATTTGGCCCATTTGGCATGGAGTAAGGGGAAAATCAGGGAAGCCCTTCTGGAGGAGATGATGCCTAAACCCAATCTTGAAGGTTAAGTAGTAGTCAGCAGATGAAGAAAGGGGAGCAGTACATCCAGACAGAAGAAAGCAGCAGAGGTACAGAAGGAGGAATGACAAGTGCATGTGTGAGGTAAAGGGAGTGTGGAGGGACTGAGCATAAAGAACAAGGCAGGGCTTGGTGGAACAAAGGACTGAAGAGGGCAATGAGCAGTGTGCACTATATTCTGAGGTTGAGGGGATGCAACTGAGAGGTGTCAAACTAAAGAATGGCAGGATCCGATGTGTGCTTTACCTAGCCTGACAAAATGAAAAGCCTAACAAAGAATTTATCCTAAATTTTTAATCAATTGATACAAAATATTTACAAAGGTTTTAAAATAGATTATACTTAATGATTCCTTTCTCAAGTTATTAAGGATATCCCAGAAAAATCTATGATACAGACATCATATTAATTTCTGGAATGGCAACAGAAAGATAATTCTTATTCCAAAAAGCATAAATCTAATTTTTAAAGGACATGGGAGTAAAACTTCACATCAAAATGATAAGATCATCTGCAGAAACCCAGGAAGCCAGGACATGATATTGAAAACAGGTTACCAGGTTGCAGAAGGAAGTCCAGCTAGGCAGGCTAGTGAATGGCACCCAGGAGACCCAATGAGGAGTGGCAGGTCTCCAGAGGGTGTGACTTCCACTGCCATGGAAAAAATATAAGGAACTGAGCAGAGATGTTAGCATTTCAGAAAGGCTCTTTTTCCCTATAGTCTACATTTATAGGGATAAATATAAGGTCAAGGAACCCAACTGCACAAACTATATCCCACACCTTACCTACACCTAAAAGAATCCCCTCAAAGTGGTTTTTATCCATGCTCCTCACATGGCATTACCAACCTTTTCTTCCTATCCTCCCATAAATCCTGGTACATAACCTTCTCTCAGTTGCATATGCTCAGTTGGGTATGTGGCTATTTCCATGAGCATGCATGTGTGCACACAGGCACACACACACACACACACACACACACTCACACTCACACACCATACTCTCCAGCAACAATGTACCTGTCAAGCATGTTGCCATCACTTCCAAGTTTCCAAGTTCCTGTCATACACATGGCTCCCAGCTACCCTGGCTATCATCAGAATCAATCAGGAGCCTCGTGCTGGTCAATTTTTTAATGGTTAACCAACATGCAACCTTTCAGTAACATCAACTCAAACACAAGCTCAAACGGTGAAACTCGCCAATGATATCTTCCTCTCTTATCCTGATGCATCCAACATTTCTGTCATGAAAATGAATGCTTCCTCATTCCCTTTACCATATCTTAACATCATGAAGACAAGCAGGTGACACCCAGCTATATTAAATATATAAAGTAAGGATCTAGGGAGAGTAAATCAAGTGGGCAGTCCAGCCTCAGGGTGATCTGACAGCAGATATCCAGGCCCCTACACTACTGGAGTTGAGTTTGAGAAGCAGGGCTCCAACACTTGGAGAAAATTATGAAAAGAAAATAGAGCTCAAATAACTGATGGGTAAAGGTGCTAGACCAGTTTTTTGTTTGCTTGTTTTTTTGTTTTGTTTTGTTTTTTGAGACGGAGTTTCGCTCTTGTCCCCCAGGCTGGAGCACGATTTCAACTCACTGCAACCTCTGCCTCCTGGGTTCAAGCAATTCTCCTACTTCACCTCCTGAGTAGCTGGGATTAACCTGTCTTCAATATCATGTTCTAGCCTTCTGGGTTTCTGCAGATGAACTTATCTTCTTGATGTGAACTGCCACCACACCCAGCTAATTTTTTTGTATTTTTAATAGAGACAGGGTTTCACCCTGTTGGCCAACCTGGTCTCAAACTCCTGACCTCAGATGATCCACCTGCCTTGGCTTCCCGAAGTGCTGGGATTATAGGCATGAGCCACCGCACCCGGCCTAGACCAGTTATTAGAGCAGGAAATCAAGTGCAAGGAAATGAGACTAGAGACAAGAAATGAGACCGTCAGGTACCCAGTCAGAGCAAGTCTATCATCAAATCTGACTTCATGTTGCATCTCCAAATCTCCTTAAATGCCGCAGGACATGGTGCTACAGTCAGCATAATATTACCTTCCCTGTAAGGAAAAGTCAGGAGGGCCCACTGTGAGGATCAGAGACTTCAGAAGCAAAGAGGCAAACAAGTACCCACAATGAGAAAGAAGCTGGTTAAACCAAAATATCTCAAAGTTCAGGTTCAGACAAATTAGGTCCCAGGCTACTGAACACATTTTCAGAGTTACGATCACAAACCACCATCAGAAATCTTGGAAAGTTCACAGTAAAGGCTTCAAGGAACAGAAGAGGTGGGCAAATATTGTTGCAAATTTTTGGACCATGAACACCAATCTCTGGCAAAATTATAAAACACATTAAATAAACAGCTCGTTATAAAAAAGAAAAGACACTATGCTTAGGAACCTGCCTGAGTTCACTGAGAATAAGTCATTTAAACCTCATCTTTCCCTATTTTTAATGGCTACTAAACTGATGTTGCGGCAGAGATTATCAGCTGTTGGTCTGATTTCCACAATGAACTTGTCAAAATCTTTTATAAAATCCTCATAGAAAAGATGGAGAAATACACACCAATTAAATTTTTAACTATTGGACAAATGTCGACCTAGATAGAGGACTTTTGTAGTGCACCACAATAGTAGCATCCTCCAACCCACCTCTGATCTTGGCCACAGCTACAGGAGATATTCTGGGCAAGCTCATTTGTGCTGTGACAGCATTCTACCCCAAGCTGGGGGGCCACTATGAGTCATTCCTTTTCTTTCTCAGGGACTTCTCTGAAGCAGAGAGAGTCCACTGGCCCTATTCACAAGCACACCCTGAAAGGACAGAGATGTCAATGCCCCAGGGAAAACACATAACCAACTAGAGATGGATACCAGTGGATATATGCAACACACATCCATCCTTCTAGACAATCTGGGAGGCATTCAGTGCACCTCTCAGGAGGTCTCTCTAGAATTGAGCCCCAATGCCTATAACAGTCTCAAATGGCTTTTTCTCCTTCCCTGCCTTTCTCTCCCCACCTCCGCACTCCTGCTTTCTGGGATCATCTTCCAAATAAACATCTACACTCAAATCCTTGAGTTGGCTATGTTTATGGAGAACTACAGTAAGATAGTCACTAAGTTCTTGCCATTGTCCTAGAGACATTTTTAAAGACAGAAATGGCATGCATGGTAAATTTGTACATGACTAAAAATAGGATGAAATACCTGAGAATAAAGACATGGATAGGTTGGAAAGACAAGCTCCAACAAAAAGTATGCAATATTACATAAATAAATTGATCATTCTAGACCCAAGTGTAAAACATCAAGAAGACAACTGCAGATGGAAGACGTCTGGCTTAAAAGCTGTTTGTGTTGAAAAGACCCTTGATACAGATGATCTCATGTGCTGTTAGAGGAAGTGTAAATTAGTCCACACTTTCTGGAGCTCTGCATATTCTGATTTATCCAATCTGGAGCTGTGCATATTCTGACATAAGTTCCTGCCAGGAATTTGTTAAATAAGTACGCAAATGTGTATATACAAGCATATTCATCACAGCATTTATTATAGAAAAAGAAATGTTTAACAGCTTAAATAACCGTCAATAGAGAAATAGTTAAACTATGGTGCATCCACACAACGGAATACTTTAAAGAGATTAAGTATAATAAAGGTATTTCATAACTACTGGCATGGAAAAATATTTTATGATATAAAAATGTTAAAAAATCAATTGCAAAGTAGCATGTCTGGTATTGTTCACTTTCATAAAACATACAAACAAATATATGTATATATAGGTATATACATTTTTAAAGTATGAAGGATTTACCTAAGTGATTTTTTCTACTTTTTTATCTATCTTTTATAGAGTTTCTACAATAACAATATTCTATTTCTGTTATGAGAAACAGGTTCTTTTTTAAAGAAGAAGACCTCTGGATTTTATTTGCCATCACAATATGAATCAATAATATGATACAAATGATGCAAATGTAACTTTGTTAGTACTGTTTAATTCTATTAAGAGTTAATAGACGGCCGGGTGTGGTGACTCATGCCTGTAACCCCAGCACTTTGGGAGGCCGTGGCGGGCAGATTGCAAGGTCAGGAGATTGAGACCATCGTGGCTAACACGGTGAAACCCCGTCTCTACTAAAAATACAAAAATTAGCCGGGTGTAGTGGCTGGTGCCTGTAGTCCCAGCTACTCAGGAGGCTGAGGCAGGAGAACGGCGTGAACCTGGGAGGCAGAGCTTGCAGTGAGCCAAGATCACGCCACTGCACTCCAGCCTGAGCAACAGAGCGAGACTCCGTATCAAAAAAAAAAGAGTTAATAGACGTATACTGTTCAGAAGGACTTGGAAGGCATAGGTCATTGTCCAGACCACTGATCAGACCACATCCAGACCCTTTTTTCCAGGCTGGATTCCAAGTATTGAGAGTTACTTTGATAAACTCAGAGAAGTGTTCCCAAGGGCATGAAGGGCCAAAAACCTGTTGTTGACGAATGGGTGATGAAATCGGGATGTTTATCCCTGACACCAGACATGCTGAAGCTAGTATAAGAGTTAGTATCAATAACAAAAAGAGCTAATGTGTAGAAGAAAGATCTGGATCATTCTGAATAGCTTTGGAGGACCAGTGGGTGAAAGTATAAATAAATCAGATTTTTCATTTACAACAAAGAAAGAAAACAAGAAAAGGGGATAGAAAGAAAAGAAGTAAAAGAAACTTCTAACAATTCAAACTGTTTGAAAACTGAATAGGCCAAAGTGATGAGTTAGTTCATCACTGAATATATGCAAAATGCATATTCAGGTCCATCTTTCAGAAATAATATAGTGGGGTCTTATACTGGGGATGATCCCTAATGTTCTTTCCAATTCTAGGGTGTTATGAAAATTCACTCACCCCTAATATCCTCCAATATGCAGTCTGCAAAACAGATGACAGGAAATAAATCAAATGCTTGAGTTCAATAGCACATAGAACTAAGGATAACGTAATTCCCTTGAGTACAGCATGACTCATCCAGAGCATTCACATTTCTGTAGAATTTGGAAAAATTGTTATGAAAATATTAAGTATGTAAGAGGTGAATGTCACTTAAAGTTAGAATTGTTTCTTGTTTCCATACTGCAGTAGGAACAGCTTCTCGTCCATGTTCCAGGCCTAGTTTATCAAAATGAAAGTTAGCTTGGGGATTTGTGTAACTGTATGGTCCTTCAACTGACAAGACTCACAGTGGTAATCCTTTCATAAGAAGTTTTTCTCATACAAGAAGTTACCTCACTACAATAAATCTGTTTCCTCTTTTCAAAATGAGTGGAATACTTACCTATCTCACACAAATATAAGGGTAAATAATAATTTTAAAATTATATTACTTATCTAAATTATATGTAAACTATAATAAAGTGCATTCACTAAGCATAACAAATACCATTACAAAATAGGAAATAACATATAAAATAAGACATATTTGCCCATATGAATCACACATCAGACCTTGCAGTTGCTTCTTGTGAAAGTGTAACACTGCCTCTTGAAAGTGAACACCATCTGCATGGTACAGCACCCCCTAGAGAGGTAGGGTGTGGTCCTTTGTCAAGAAGAGCTCCCTGCGTCCCCAAAGTTCTTCTGAGCAGGGTTCGGAGGACAAGCGTGGTGGAGTGGCTCAAGGTCAGAGTCCCATTTTCCCATCAGACAGAGGTCCTAGGCTAGAGAGATAGCATGTGTGTTGAAGAAGACCATGGTATTTCTTACAGTGTTGATCCTCAAGAAGGGATGAAGGTAATGTCAAAGTGAAGAGCAGAACTGGTCATCAGATTGATAGCAATCTGAGGCAAAGTAAAAGTAACACACAAAGCTCTAGGTTTCATCCAGGAAGTTCCTAGTCAAAGCTCAGACTCTAATGTGGAGGCCCCAAAGACAGGTCAGACTGAAACATTATTCCAAGTTTTGACTAATTAGCACTTACTGAGAATTTAACATGAATGTTGTTACATATTCATTGAGTCCTCACAACTCTCCATTAGGCAGAAACTACTATTTTCCCATTTTGCACATTAGATGACTGAGATTTCAGTAATTTTCACAAAGCTAGAAGGCTAACTCAGGTCTTTCTGACACCAGACTCTATATAAAATATCTCATGCAGGCTGGGTGCAGTGGCTCACACCTGTAATTCCAGAACTATGGGAGGCTGAGGCAAGTGGATCACTTGAGGCCAGGAGTTTAAGACCAGCCTGGCCAACATGATAAAACCCCATCTCTACTAAAAATACAAAAATTAGCCAGGTGTGGTGGCACACCTATAGTCCCAGCTGCTTGGGAGGCTGAGGTATGAGAATTGCTTGAACCCGGGTGGTGAAGATTGCAGTGAGCCGAGGTCACACCACTGCACTCCAACCTGAGGAACAGAGCAAAACTCTGTCTCAAAAAAATAAAAATAAAATAAAATAAAAAATCTCATGCAAAAGGTGAATTGGTCCATGATGAAACAATCCCACTATTTCTCAAAGCTGATTGTAGTTCAGGATTTGGATATTGTGACTATATGAATTTGTACTATTGTTTCCAGTCAGGTTCCTCAGGCTCAGCCAGCTCCCTGAATGCTTCTTCCACATAATTCCAATTATTTAAAAGCGTAATCTATTTACAAACATCAATTGAGAACCTACTAGTACAGGAAGCTATGCTGGATTCTGGGATACGTAGGTAAGAACCAGACATGCACCCTGCCCTGAAGAGGCTCAGAACAGTCTAGTAGAGATAAGGTATATGCAAAGAATGAAATAAAAGTTTAAAAGGCACTGACAGAAAAAGAGAAGCTGGAAAAAGTAAGACTGTCTCCAAATCCAGGAATAAAGAAAAGGAGAGGAGAGAAGAGGACAAAAAAAGGATGAAAACAGGCAGGGGAAATAGCATGATCTGAGGCATATTTACAGAAAATAAGGGCTTTGGCTAAATGTAAATTATGTAAGAGACATGAGAAATAAATTTCCAAAAATAGGTTTGGGCCAGATCTTTAAAAGCCCAGATTTTTGAAAACTAAGGAATTTGGACATCATTCTATAGACCATGGCTAAAGAATTCAATCTTGAGGAGTTTAACCTTGTATGGTCCTAACCACATCGTATCTATGTTAATAAAAAACAATGGGGAAGGAGCAGGAGAAAATGGGGAAATGTTGGCCAAAGAGTACAAAGTTTCAGTTAGACAAAAGAAATAATTTCTGCAGATCTACCATACAGCACAGTGATCATAGTTAATAACAATGTACTGTGTACCTGAAAATTTCTGAGAGTAGATCTTAAAATATTCTCACCACAAAACAGTTAAGTATGTGAGGTAATATTGGGGGAACCCAGCCCCCAATATTTCAGTGTAGGTTCTTTCTATTTTCCCTAAGTGTTTGCTGGCTGAGAAATAAAGAGGAAGAGTACAAAGAGAGGAATTTTACAGCTGGGCACCTGGGGGTGACATCACATATCAGTAGGACCGTGATGCCCACGTGAGCCACAAAACCAGCAAGTTTTTATTAAGGATTTCAAAAGGGGAAGGGGTGTACAAATAGGGAGTAGGTCACAAAGATCACATGCTTCAAGGTGCAAAAAGGAGAACAAAGATCACAATGCAAAGGGCAAAGCAAAGATCATAAGGCAAAGGACAAAATCAAAAACTCCTGATAAGGGTCTATGTTCAGCTGTGCATATATTGTCTTGATAAACATCTTAAACAACAGAAAACAGGGTTCGAGAGCAGAGAACTGGTCTGACCTCAAATTCACCAGGGTGGAGTTTTTTCCCAACCCTAATAAGCCTGAGGGTACTGCAGGGGACCAGGGTGTATTTCAGTCCTTATCTCAACCACATAAGACAGACACTCCCAGAGCAGTCGTTTATAGACCTCCCCCCAGGAATACATTCCTTCCCCAGGGTATTAATTATTAATATTCCTTGCTGGGAAAAGAATTCAGCGATATCTTCCCTACTTGCACATCTGTTTATAGGCTCTCTGCAAGAAGAAAAATATGGCTCTATTCTGCCTGACCCCACAGGCAGTCAGACCCTATGGTTGTCTTCCCTTGTTCCCTGAAAATCGCTGTTATTCTGTTCTTTTTCAAGATGCACTGATTTCATATTGTTCAAATACACGTTTTACAGTCAATTTCTACAGTTTAACACAATAGTGGTCCTGAGGTGATGTACATCCTCAGCTTACGAAAATAACAGGATTAAGAGATTAAAGTAAGACAGGCATAAGAAATTATAAGAGTATTATTAGGGAAGTGATAAATGTACATGAAATCTTCACAATTTAGCTGGTGCTTCCGTTCAGGGTCCCTGACTTCCCGCAACAAGGTAAGAGATGATTAATATGTTAATCTTCTTAATTTAATTATTTCACAGTATATACAGATATCTAAACATCACATCATATATCATAAATATATACAATTTTTGTCAATTTTACCATAATAAAGCTAGAGAAAGAGAAATAAATAAAATAAAAGCAATGGGCCCAATGCAAAGTAATAAATTGTAATCAAGTTTACTTGAGAGACATGCTGTTTACCCTGTGAGATCCTGAGAAGATATTCTCTCCAGACTACTCTTTGTTTTGTATTTTTTACTTCTGAACAACACTGTTTTTAAATAAATAAATATGTAACTATTACTGTATATAAAAAAGCTTTGATGACTGAAGAAAATTAATTACAAAAAGCCTCTCAAAACTCAGATGAACTAGGCCATGTACAGTGGCTCACATCTATAATCCCAGCACTTTGGGAGGCCAAGGCAGGAGGATCACTTGAGCCTGGGAGTTCAAAACCAACCTGAGCAACATAGGAAGACCCCATTACTACTAAACAAATTAATTAATTAATTAAATTTTTTTGGAGATCTTTACTTTTCAAAATCTGGGCTCTTTAAGATCTGGCCCAAAGCAATGTTTGGAAATTTATTTCTCATGACTCTTACATACTTTACATTTTAGCCAAAGCCCTTATTTTCTGTAAATATGCCTCAGATCATGCTATTTCCCCTGCCTGTTTTCACCCTTTTTGTCCTCTTCTCTCCTTTCCTTTTCCTTATTCCTGGATTTGGATACAGTCTTATTTTTTCCAGCTTCTCTTTTTCTGTTGGTGCCTTTTAAACCTTTATTTCATCCTTTGTATATACCTTATCCCTACTAGACATGCTAACTTTTTAATTAGTTAAGCATAGTGGCTGTGATCCCACCACTGCACTCCAGCCTAAGTGACAGAGATCTTATCTCAAATAAAAATAAAAATAAAAATAAAATAAAACAAAAACTTCTGATAAACTAAACACAGGCTGAATGGCCTTTAAAATACACATTGGAGATGGTTCATGGCAGAGTCTCACTGAGTTCACCATATGTTTTAAAATAGTTTGAAATATTAGCCCAACTAACTTTTGTTAGAAACCCAGTTGATCTCAGGAAAATAAACAGAAATATATTAACTTGACACAAAAGTGATGCTGTTAGAAGACAACCCCACTTGGTTCATATAAGGCAGCTCATTCTGACAATAAGTTTCACCTACATTAAGAACAGGCACAGGTTTACCCAGGTCTGTATGCCCAAGGAAACATAGAAACCAGCACTACAAGCTCATTGCCAAGATAGGGGACATAATGAAGAGTGGCAGCATAAGTACATTCAATGCTGTATTCTAAAAGGAAATCAGAGTAAAAATAGTTTTCCAATGTCAATAATTTCCTATATGATGCTGCTTCTGGCTCTCTCTAGGAATGTTCTGTACAAGTAGTAGTCATATCCAAGTACCTTAATTTAGTTGTTTGACTGAGACAGAAATCTGTCTTCACCACAAAATAGAACTAGCCATTTATATATCTAGCATTCACTGCTTTGGGGTTTCTCCAGGGCTTCTAGAGCTTTAGTGAGTCTTTTAAATACTATTGATGATGATCACTAAATTGGTCAACTGACTAATGAAGTTGATTTATTTATGTATTTATTCTGAAACTTCATTGAGTACCTACCGTGGTTCAGGCACTGGATGCTGAGAATATAATGGTGAACAAGATAAACAATTCCCTCTCTCAAGGTTATATACAGCAGCAAAAATGACATTAGTGCCTGTTCTGTGATATGTTAAAAACTATGGGCATAGTTAGTTGGGGAGATACAGGGACAAAGAAAGGAGAAGGAAGGAAGGAAGGAAGGAAGGAAGGAAGGAAGGAAGGAAGGAAGGAAGG
>NW_012107008.1:394125-420754 GCF_000951045.1 Mandrillus leucophaeus | reverse complement strand
AAGGGAAGGGAAAGGAAGGGGAAGGGAAAGGAAGGGGAGGGGAGGGGAGGGGAGGGAACATATACCATGATACTGTCCTATCCTTAAGACTTTTTTTAACCTTTTTGGAGACACAAGACATAACATGAACAAAAGTGAAACATTAAAGACTTGGAAACAAAAATTTTGGTTTCAAGAATATCATCCAAAAAAATCACACATATACACACACACACACACACACACACACACACACAAAGGTTTGAACTTCAGTATCATCTCAGTAATGTGTCAGCAGTTTTCCCTGTCAGCAAAGGAATTTGTCTGAAAAAGTCCTAATTAATGAGTCTTCTTTTGAAATCTGAGTTGAGATGCTAAAAGAGCTCTCCATGCTGGCACAAAGCAATTTGTACACATTTGAGAAATGATTCTGTAAAGAGAAACTTCAAGAACATCATTATATTTGGAGTGCACCTGCTGGGGAGCCAATTGTTGGACATTTTTAGATGCTACCTCAGCAGTCGATGAGGTTTGAATGTGTAATTATTGTATTTATATTCTTACACTCCGCAAAGTTCATTGTAAAATAGTGTCATTTTCCATATGGTTTTTGACCTGTCCTTTAGACCCAGGTCCATTTGGTTTTCTAGTGTGATGACTTTAAGTTGGAGATTGTGAAGCACAGAGTCAAGAAGATAAATAGAAGTTGCATCTCCACTCCAAGGCAAAGTTCTTAAAAATGCAAAACTAATAACATGAGCTATTAGGATATATCTATGCTAAGTGAAGCACAGAAAAGTGATGTGGAGAGAGGTTACCTCTTGACATCACAGTTTGGGCTAAAGCAGTTTTTTCCACAATGTAGTTATGGTTCATATCACAATCTTAAGTATGAAATAATAGACCAATTTTTTCTTGTCTTAAAATGAATTTATTTAAACAGAGAACATCTTCTGATCCTATTAGCAGAACAGTCAACCTCAACCATTATTGGAGCTTGCTGCACACTCTCACTCTTGGGGTCATGGAGATGTCTCGAGGTTTTGTGATGAAAAGAAGAGCACGTTGGAAGAGACCCCTCTCATGTTCAGTCCACAGCAGTTACTGCTGAGATGGCATGTTCCACGCCCATCTCCCTTGAAGTATGGCAGCTCTCTGATTCCTGATTTTGATAGGGGCATGGGAAGTCTTTGTGGGACGCTGAGAATTCTCAGCCTGTGTCAGCTTCCCTGCTGCTCCATGTCACCCTTTTCCCTGAGGTCTGGCCACCTATACCTGGTGCAGCTGAGAGCAGAGATCTGCGCTCAATACATCTTCCTTTCCTCTCTCCCCTAATTTCTGACCAGCGTAATACCCCCACAAAGAACTCAGGCTTCCAAGGGGAAAAAAAAAAAATCCAGGAAGACAAATTGTTTATTTTTTTTTCAACCGTCAACAAACCCTCCTTGATGGCAAATGAATGTAAGAGCCCAGTAACCTGGAAGGAAATGATGAGCACAAAATCAAGGAAGAACCAAAACACAATCAGTATCTCAATACATCATTCTGCCACAATAAAATAACATCATTCGAACTTCAGGAGAGCTAGAAATGGATACGTTCCAGTAATGTTAGGATTCGGGAAATGCTTCTCAGATTTTTTTCCATTAGTCAATGCAAAATGGAACATGAATGTCAGAAGTGTGAAAGCAGCTCCTAGTTTCCTCGTGGGAATAGAGATAGAATAAACAAAAAGACATAACTCCCTTCTCTCATTCACACAGAAAAGCATCGCAATTAACACAGACCAGAGCAGGCCTGGAGCTATTTTTCCTATTCAACAGCATGCAATGTGTTTACATTTCATTAAGATCTATATTCACACTGGTGATGACATGACACAAAGTCCAGGGTTACTTTGCCCCTGAAGTAGTACCCCAGTGTGACTGCAGTTATTAGAGTGTTCTGGGATAGCCATCTGTGATTTCGTACTAGAGATTAAGATCTTTGAGGAGAGAGGGATAGAAATAGCACCAACACGTCTAAACTCAAATTAGTACGTACACTTGCCAGATACAGCACAGAAAAAAATAATTAATGACCATTTTAATGTGAATTATGGATGTGTGACCTAGGTCACACTCTGAGTACCTATCCTCCAGTTCTGAAACTTTTTTGGGTAGAAGAATGAAATAATATCAAAAATATGATAATGTGAAACTGCCTGAAGCAAAATGACTGAGTTGGCTGTTTACCTGGTCTCTCCAGGTTTTCAGCAACAACCTCCAGAGAAATTTTGTCTTGGCTGATATGCAAAGTTGATGGAGCCAAGGTCCTACCTTTAAAACATGAGCATAAATGACATGCTGGAAGAACATTTGTGCAGTCTTCACAGACAAATTCCTCTCAGTGGTTGGCATTCCTATTTGCAACTTAATGAATAATTGTTGAATGAATGGATGATTATGTGAATGAGTAAGTAAATGAAAGGTTGCAAAGGCCCTTGGAATGAAAGCCGCTTTAGGGATTGCTTTTCACCAAAAGCAGAGTGAGCAAGAGAGAGAGTGGTGTGAGACAAGGATGAAGATGAACACAAGGGCCAGATAACTCAGCATTTGGCATGCCATGGTAAGGAGTTGGACTGTATTTTTGATAATATTGGAAGCTTCTGATGGATTTTTAGCAGCTCAATGATGTGATCTGTGCTTTAACTCTGAGTAATACATTTAGAATGAAACAGAATTGCAGTGGCATATACAGGACAGGTAGCGTGATACAAAATAGTCCAAGAGAAAGATGATGGAGGCTTGGACCAGAATGGGGTTGACAAAGGAAAAGACAAGCAGATGGGTCCAAGACATTTTAGAAAGAAGAGTCAAGGACAACTACCAGATTTTTGTTTTAGTGACTAGAGGACAGGGAAACCATTAACCAGGATGGAGAGGACTGCATATGGCCAGGCTTAGAGAGGAAAAGCAAGAGTCCAGTTTTGATGCTAAGTTTAACAGGCAAGTGAGGCATGCAAAGGGAGATGTTGAGAAGGCAATTAGAGATGAGTCCTGCACCCAGCACAACTAATTAGAGATCAAAAGCTTGGAGTGATCAACATAGACATGGTACTCAAAATCATGAAAGGATCAGATTACCTAGGGAGAGAGCACAAGCATGAAGAGGGTCCAGGGTCCAGCACTGAGGGACTCCAATAGGAAGGGGCTGGCTAGAGCAGAGAGGCCAGGAAGGAAGAAAACCAAGAGAGGATGGTGGTGTCACAGAAACCAAAAAAAAGAGAGAGAGAGAGAGAATGTTACCAGAAACAAAGGCACAAATAGCTACATGGAGTAAAGGAAGAATAATATGAAAAATGTTTCACTGGATTCAGCAGGAGTCATTGACTTTGATGAGCAACTCTAGCAGAAATCAGATTGCAACACAGAGCACAATGAGAAGAGATTACAATGTAGACTACTCTTTCAGGAAGTATATTTATACCTTCATTATTTCCATCAATGCTTTCACCTTTTTAACCCTAAAAAACAAACACTTCCATATTTGCCATAAAAATTAACAAATCACTTACAATGAAATAGCTTCAGCCATCAAAAGGATAAGATATCAGATGTGTGTATATATGGAAAGATGAAGGAACCAGATGTGTGTGTGTACCAGATGTATATATTAATATATAGACATAGAAAGATGAACAAGATATATAGTTAAATGGAAAGAAATTGAGGGTAGAAAAAGAGATAAAATAAAGAAAATACACATATATGTTTAAAAAAAACAATATGTTGAAGAAATACATACCTAGCAAAGTAATAATTGTGATTATTTCTGAGGGCAGGAGTGTGAAGCATTTTCATACTTTGTGTCATACAAATTTTATACAAGTATAACTTATTTTTATAATTAGAGAAAAATAAGGGTTTTTTTTAGGACCATTACAAAATGCTGTATCAAAAGAAAATACTCTTAACCCACAGGAGCTCACATTTACTGGGTCTATAAGGTGTGGCCTAAAAGAGCTAACACATCCTAACTGCTCTGCAGAGGAAAAGACCATCCATCTTTGCCACAGAGCAGCCGACTTTTGGTTGGGGCTCTTCATAAAACATTCTATGAAAAAATCTTCTAAAAGTCAGTTATAAACTTCCAAACTTTCCAACAAAGAAATGTGCTTTAGTGCAAAGTAGAATCTGACTTGAGAAGTGCCACAGATGGAAGACTGCCTTCAAACACAAGTTTGAATTATCTTCCTTCTGTGTCTGCTTTAATGGCAAGCATTTGATAAGTTTCTTTTTTCTAATACATTACCAATAAGTAATTTTAAAAATGCAATGTTTTTAAAGCAAGTCGGACAATTTACAACTGATGAATCAAAAGATCTGAAACTATGGTAACATGGTCAAAGTCAATATTAGCCGTGTTTATACATCAAAAGTGTGGATCTAGCCAAATGAACAATGCTCCATAGGGAAAAATGTTTTATTGACCTCAAGGGCAACAGTTGGTTTCCAAGAAGGAAATTTCATTACTTTGTGTTATGTGTTCTACTACAGATCCTGCTTTGTTGTAAACTTGTCATTTTGAGTCTGAGTTCTATATTTGTTGCTGAAATACAGGGGCAGTGAATCTACATGCTGAGAACCCAGAGTGGAAAGTGGTTTCCTTCCATTTGTTCTAACTCACCATCCAATCAGCACCAGTGACCTACTGAACTGGCATGAGGGAACACACATGAAGAGGAAGATACTCAATTAGATCTATGCCCTTCACAATCTGCAATTTGTCAGTCAAGCCACCCTCTAATTCATATCTATTCCTGGATACATAATCTTTCTGTTCCAGAACACATTGTCTGTTTTAGCTTTACAATCCAAAATAGAATTGGCTGGCTTTTGTTTTATCAATTTGCAAAGTGTCTCTAATTTGCTGCTACCCATTTTCACCTTTCTTTTTCCTACCAAACATCTGTTCACTTTACATTTTTTTCTGATCATTCTATCCTAACATTCTATTCCAACATATAATTTCCTGACACTCTCAAAAACAAACAAAAACCTCTTGGGAGTCATTCATTCAATTGTTCACATTCAAGGTTATTATAACTCAATTTGGGAGAAATATGAAATCCAATTTTATTAATAATTTAAAGAGATTTCAAGCTCAAAATGTCCAACCCCCTAATTCTACAAATAAGAAAATTACTAAGGCCGCTAATATCTGGTGGCCTGATCAGAGCACACTAAGAGATGGCTCAGATCTATGACTGCTACCTAAAAAAGCACTGGAGACTTTTTTACATGTATAGGTCAGTAATAACAATGGTAAAGGCAGCATCACATTGGTTTTATATCACAATTATTTGGGACTATTTATCTTCCCCAATAGATCGTAATACTGTAGAAAGCAGAAATGATGGTGTGTTCATTTTACTCATAGCAGCACACCTTGGACATAGGAATGCTTAATAAATATTTGCCATCTTCAATGTGTTGAGTGGCTTTGTAGTTGACCTCCTGGTAACAAGATGGTTGCTGGGTAACTAGCATCACTTACAAACACAGCAATATCCAGCAGAAGAAGAACTGGTTCTTCTGGGTCACCTGAGTACATCTGGACCAATCATTTTTAAGGGGAATGGAGTCACCATGCCTGGTTTTATGAAGTCACCAGCAATATCTATGTAACACTAATAATGCTTTATAACAATGTGGGAGCTTGCTTGTAGAGACATATAAATAAAAATGCAAACTGCAAAGTTATGTGTACTTTACAATTCAACTTCATAAAATGTTTGCACATATGCCAAAAATCTCTGAAATATATACCTCTTAAAATATATTTGCTTGACAGGATAAAGGCTCTTTTTCTTCTGCTGTCAATTTCTTCCTTAATATTGTCAGATTGTTTTAGAACTTTTTAAAAAATCAAGTGAACTTTAATATTCACATACATGGCCCACTTTAATGAGACAAAAGTCTTTAACCTCTGATCTTCCCCTTCAGGACTGACTACCCAAGAGATAGATGCCCCTCCCAGGGCACATCTATTCCAGGAGCAACTGAGACAGGTTCCCCAGGTGATGAGCATTGACAGCAGCTTCACTTTTCTTGACGATGTCCAATGAGACTGAACTGAAGGTTGCTGAGATAAGTGGCAACACCTGCTATGTGTGGAAATTTGGGAAGGACGGCAGAGTTAGGGAGAGCTCTGAGTCATCCCCTGGCTCTTCTGTTGGCTTCTCAGAAGCTGACTTCAAAGGATGATGGTGACATCCTGGAAGATGCCACAGCAACTGCACCCACAGTGTGGTGTGGTGTGATGGAATGAGAAGGGAGGAGCTTGAACTACCCAAGGAGCAGGTCAAATCAGGAGATCATGCCTGCTGGGACACGTCACTGAGGGTGAACAAGCAAAGAAAAAGAGACCACAACAGTGAAATTTTACAGTATTGGCTGTTGGACAGTTTTCCAGGGTGGGAGGTTATACTGTGTGTTAGTTGTAAAATTTTTTTTGTATAGGTTGTGGCCAGGAAGCTTGCAGTGAAAATAAGATGGCAGCCTACCAGTGCAGAGCAGGACAAACACTTTCTAGGGCTTATGGATGGGGCTTGCTCCAGTGAGCACTCCTAAAGAGACAGGTGCCATGTGCTTCAGAACAGCTCCCTCCATTTTCCATTCTCAATCTCCTCCAACAGGCACAGAGTACTGAGTGCTGAATCTATTGAAATAGTTTACTTTGTAATAAACAAATATTTCCATTTTGACTTTCTGAAGAGATTTTTATATCATATATAAAAAATAATAAATTGTAACCATCAAATATCAAATAATCATTATAGATGGCAAGTAAACATGTTCAGAAACAGTCCATGACCAAATAATCTAAGAAATATTAATTAAAATAATACAGAATGTTTTTCATTCATTATACTAGAAAAAGTATTTAACAATATTAAGTTGAGGAGAAGGAGAAGTGAAATGAAAATGGATACACTAGTGCCATGTAAATTAGAATCACCTTTTATAGAGAGTAATTTATCATACAAACAAAATGAACATTTCATTGGAACCAGCAAATGTATTGCAGAAATCTAATTCAAGAAATAACCGAAAAAGAAAATAAATCTGTAGACCCAAAGATGTTTGTCATAGTTTTCTTTATATTAACCTAAATATAAAATAATTGGGGGCCATTAAACTAAATAATAAAATATAACATCAATCTACTATTGTGCCACCCTTATCAAACCTAGTTAGGAAAACTGTGTTGAGGTAGAGAAAAAGTACAATTTAACTCATGGTTTAATTTTGAAACACAGAGAAAATGTATGCTTATCTTGTCTGCAACTAATTCAGTCATCCTGCTGAGCCCCCATTTAATATGGTTTGGTTCTGTGTCCCCACCCAAATCTTATCTTAAATTGTAATCCCCACCTGTCGAGGGAGGGACTTGGTGAGAGGTGATTGGATCATGAAAGCAGTTTCTCCCATGCTGTTCTCATCATAGTGAGGGAGTTCTCATGAGATCTGATGGTTTAAAAGTGGCAGTTTCCACTGCCCACTCTCTCTCTCCTGACACTATGTAAGATGTGCTATGTTTCCCCTTTGCCTTCTACCATAATTGTAAGTTTCCTGAGGCCTCCCCAGCCATGCAGAACTGTGAGTCAATTAAACCACCTTTCTTTATAAGTTTTCCAGTCTCAGGCAGTTCTTGATAGCAGTATGAAATGGGCTAATACAGGGAATTGGTACTGGCAGAGGAGGGTAATGCTATAAACTGAAAATGTGGAATCAACTTTGGAACTGGGTAATAGGCCAGAGGCTGGAAACGTTTGGAGGGCTCAGAAAAAGACAAGAAGATGTGGGAAAAGTTTGAAACTTCCTAGAAATGTGTTGAATGGTTTTGACCAAAATGCTGATAGTGATATGAACAATGAAGTCCAGGCTGAGGTGGTCTCAGATGGAGATGAGGAACTTATTGGGAATTGGAGTAAAGGTGACTCTTGCTATGCTTTAGCAAAGAGACTGGTGTCATTTTGCCCCTGTCCTAGAGATCTGTGGAATATTGAACTTAAGAGAGATGATTTAGGGTATCTAGTGGAAGAAATTTCTAAGCAGCAAAGCATTCAAGAGGTGACCTGGCCAATTCAGAAAGCATTCAGCCATATGTATTCACAAAGACATTATCTGAAACTTGGAACTTTTATTTAAAAGTGAAGCAGAGCATAAAACTTTTGAATATTTGCAGCCTGACCATGAGGTAGAAAAGTAACCATTTTCTGGGGAGAAATTCAAGCTGGCTGCAGAAATTTGCATTAGTAACAAGGAAATGAGTGTTAATCCCTAAGACAATGAGGAAAATGTCCCCAAGGCATTTCAGAGATCTTCACAGCAGCCCTTTCCATCAAAGGCCTGGAAGCCTAGGAGGGGAAAATGGTTTCATGGGCCAGGCCCAGGGCTCTGCTGCTTTGTGCAGCCTTGAAATTTGGTGCCCTGCATCCCAGCTGCTCTAGCTCCAGCCATGGATAAAAGGGACCAAGGCACAGCTCCAGCCATTGCTTCAGAAGATGCAAGTCCCCAAGCCTTGGCAGCTTCTATGTGGTGTTGGGCCTGTGGGTGCATAGAAGACAAGAGTTGAGGTTTGGGAACCCCCACTTAGATTTCAGGGATGTATGAAAACACCTGGATATCCAGGCAGAAGTCTGCTGCAGGGGTGGAGATGTGCCTAAACAGAAAAGAAGTCCAGAGGTTTCTGAGTTAGTTCATTTAGTGGCTTATTAGTATAATCCTAGGTTCTTTTTATAAACTGGTTCTCCCATCAACAAGCATGAACCTGGACATGGTGCAAAAGAACCATCTCATCCATTGTCTTCTTAAAAGCAAGGGAAGACTTCCCACCTTCACATCTTACTGGCAGAGGAAGAATTAACCCTCAAACCACAAATAGAGCACCTCACCTGAATCATGTAGAGAAAAAAAACACCTGGACACAATCAAGGTTCTGTTAGCAAATATGACCAGTGAAATAGGTATACAGTAAATAACCAGTAAACAACCAGCAAGTGTCTGATCTTCCAGTTTGGAGCTTGGCATTTATCATATACCAGCCTCACATTTTTGTGTGCCATGGAAAGTTGGGTAAAAAATTTGGATACTCATTAAAGAAATGAAGGATGTTAAACATTTTTAAATTATAATTCTTGTTTTTTATATTTATAATGAAATGTTGAATGACAAAAGCCAATTGAAAAAACATGCATTGACTACAACTAAAACTATGTTTTTAAATGCACTTTAATATAAGAAAGAAAACACACCAAAATAATAAAAGTGATTGTGATTAAGGTCTTGGGACTATTGATGGTTTTTCTCCTAATTTCCAAGTCTTTTATAATATGCATAAATTCTTATATAATTTTTTAATTATAAAAATTCCAAACTCCATTCTATTTTATAAGTTTTTCTTTTAAAATTCTCATTATTATTGTACTCCAATTTTCTTTAACATCCTATAAAAGGAAATAACCTGCATAGCCTACCTGTATTCATTTTACATATGAGGCACAAATACTCTACATGAACAGGGTAATTAAATGAAATAGTCCTCTGTCATAAATGCATGCTCAATGTATCTAAACTTGCCTTTAAATGTACTCCCTCATTAAATCTGAAGAGATTATTTCTACTATTTTTCCCACAACCACTGTAAAATTCTAATGGGCTCCATAATTATTTCCTATTTTTCAAGGCACTTTCAAATTTGTACATTAGTGACACTGAAACACTTAAGCTACTATTTTTGAAGTATTATTCACTCCTAAAGCACCTTTAAAAGGGAACTCTTAATTCTACTCTTTTTATCTCCTAATTTTTTCAAGCCCAAGAGTTAGCTTGGCTTCCAGAGTAGTTATTTGGTTTGAAATATGTCAACTCCCATTTAAGCATAAGCTGATTCTGAATATAATGTGTTTACCTGCCTTGCAGTCATTTCCCCACCACCCAACCTGCTGGCTCCACTGCTGATGCTGCCATTGCATGTCTTTTCCCTGTTGGTTTGTGAGTAGTGCCAAAGTGTTCAAATCAGCCTGTCATGTGCTTTCTTCTGCTATATCCAGCCTTTATAATTTATTGTTATAGAAAACCAAGAGTGGTATTGTCACATGGTCCTTAGTTGTCAGTTCACCAGCTGGAAACCTCTGTGGCCAGCAGCACCTCTGCTTGCATTTTGCTTGTGCCCACTGGGTTCACTCTGCCCACTTGGCCCAGCAGGCTGCACTCAGCTTGCACTACTGACCCAAATCCCACGTGTGCCAAGAGTGAGCCAGGTGCAGAGTGGTGAGGGGTGTGTGAGTGAGCACAGCATCCAGTCACTGCTCACAGCCAGGCATGCTGGCTGCGGCGGAATGGGCAGCTCTAAGTGCCAGCACAGGTACTGGCTCTGTGCAAGGCTGTGGCTGGACCAGGTGTACTACAAGCAGCTTCCCCTGTGGGAGCCAGGAAACACAGTGGCACCCAGAAACTTAGAGACACCAGAAACTGCAAAGTCCTAAAGAGGTTGTCCCAGCCCTGGCTCAGGGAGACCCTGGAGCTGAGCTCCCCAAAGGGCCACAGCTCTTTTCTTCTCATTGCCCACAATATGGTAAATGGGGAACATGTTTTGGCCCTATTTGTGTTAAAACTATTTCAGTCCCACCTTTCAGTGGGTCCTGAGTTCTTGTCTTGCATCCAGGAAGAATGAGATACACAAACAACTGGAGGGTGAGCAAGACAGAGAGGAGCTCCACTGGGTCACAAAACAGCTCTCAGGAGACCCAAGGTGGGTAACTCCTTTCTGCAGGCAGGTCATCCCAGTGAGTATCCAGCTGTCAGTGCAGAGGAGACCTGTGGTGGGTAGCTCTTTCCCATAGCTGGTAGTCCCAATGTCTATGTGAGTCTTGCTGGGTCTGGGGTTTTTATGGGCTCAGAAGTGAGGAAATGCGTGCTGATAGGTCCAAGGGTGGCCATGGGCAGGCCTGAAAATAGCACTATAAGTTCTCACTCTGGGTCACAGACTCCACCCAGAACTGACAGCCCAACACCCAGACTTCAAGCTGTCCCTGGCTTGAAGGTGAGGCTTCACCAGAAACCTGACCTTTTCCACCCAGGAACCTGCCTTCCTCCTGGCACCATCAACATGTCCTCCACAGTACCCAGGCTGTTTGTGTCTGCAGGCCCAAACCAAGCCAACCTCAGCCCCTCCTCAGCTACCCTCCTGTGCTCATTGGCACCCAAAGTCCAGAGGTGGCCAAGGTGGCAGGGGGCTGGTGTGTCAGTACAACCCCAAGTACATGCACACCTGGCCAGGTCATGACAGCACACTGGCTCGGCCACAGATTTTCTCTGCCCCAGAGTGGGCACTGGGAGCAGGGAGAGGCCAAGCAGTAGAAGCAGGCGTTTTCAAGCCAGCAGGGTCAAGGGGCTTCCTAGGCCCCCAGGAGCCCAGGGATGCCCAGGTCCATAGTCACAGCTGGGTGGCTGAAGCTACCCCCAAGAGCATAGAGTTCCTGCCCCACTAACTAGGCAGGGGGTGGGGCTCCCACCTGTTGCAGCCCCTGCTGGCTCCATGGAATGCACAGCCCCAGCTGTGCTTCCCCTGCTTCAACTGGCGTCTTCACAGCAGCCACTCCAGACAGACTACCACTACCATCAGAATGATGACTAATGCACCTTTATTCTTGTCCTACTATAGTAGTCCATTTAGTCTTCTATAACAAAATACCATAGGCTGCATGGCTTATAAACAACAGAAATTTATTTCTTAAAGTTCTAGAGGCTGGGAAGTCTAAGATAAAATCGCTGACAGATCTGGTGTCTGGTGAGGACACACTTTCTGGTTCATAAACAGAGCCTTCTAGCTGTGTCCTCACAAGGGACAAAAGGCAAGGCCACTCTTTGAGAACTCTTTTGTAAGATCATTAATCTCCATTGTGAGAGTTCTGCCCTCATGACCTAATCATCTCCAAAAGGCCTACCTTCTAATACCATCATATTGGGGATTCAATTTCAACGTGTGGACATGGACATACAGACCCTAGCAATTTTCATCTTTCTCTCTACAGTTCTAGAGTAGAAGAGCCTTGGAAGAGATGGAAGCAAATGTCTTCTATCTAACATGGCATTTTCTAATTCCTCCATTAAAAAACATCTTCATCACAAACCGAAATCTCTTTTCAATTCCCTTTTTTCTTTCCAATTAACCTGCCAGCCTAAGGCCCATTTTTAAAATAGCTCTTTTAATTTACCTCCTCTCCAAACCATATTTTTTGTGGTACTGTGTACTTATTGTTTTTCATTTCTCTTCAACCACATTGCCCTCTGCTTTTTTTCTTTCTTTTTTTTTTTTCCTTTCTATTTTTTCTTTTCACTTAGACATCACCACTATGAGTTTCTTCTCTAAGATTCTTAGTGGATCAATTTAAAAGTTGGAAGTTGTTTTGGGTTTCTTAAGTAGTCAGACCTGTTATTTAAGTAGTCAGACCTATTACTGTTAATACCATAAAACAGTAAATGTAAAACTTTTTTTTTACCATTTTAGACAAAAAAGTATTTTCATGTTAAATGCTTTCAAAGAACCAAAAGCCTACACTTGTATAAAAGAAATAGAAGTATGCACAATTTCTCACAAATATGATCTTTACCAAAAATTTAGGAAAGAAACATTCTTTTATCATATAATGCTTATTTCCTTGCCAGTATGGATGGAAAAATTCCCTTTGTTCCTGTTGAATGGGAAAAATATGTGCAAGCTATTCATCTGACAGGGGACTAATAGCTAGAATATATGAGGAACTCAAACAACTCAACAGAAAAAAAAATTTCATTAACAAGTAGGCAAAGAACATCAATAGACATTTCTCAAAAGAAGACATACAAATGGCCAACACATATATGAAAATATGCTCAACATCACTAATCGTAAGAAAATGGCTATTATTAAAAAGACAAAGATGTTGGCAAGGATGCAGAGAAAAGGGAACTCTTTTTAGTGTAATTTCAACTTTTATTTCAGATTCAGCGTGTACATGTGCAAGTTTGTTACCTGGGTATATTGTGTGACACTGAGGTTTGGAATATGAATGATCCCATCACCCAGATAGTGAGCATAGTACCCAACAGTTAGTTTTCAAACACTTTCCCTTCTCCCTCCCTTCCTTCTATTAGTCCCCAGTGTCTATTGTTGCCATTTTTATGTCCATGAGTTCCCAATCGTTAGCCCCCACTTATAAGTGAGAACATGCAGTATTTGGTTTTCTGTTCCTACATCAATTCACTTAGGATAATGGCCTCCAGCTCCATTTGTGTTCCTTAGTAACACTTAAACACTGTTGGTGGGAATGTACAGCCACTATGGAAAACAATATGGAGATTTCTCAAAAAACTAAGAACAGAATGACCATTCAATCCACCAATCCCACTGCTGGATATTTATCCAAATGAAAAGAAATCAATATATCAAAGATATACCTGCACTCATATGTTTATTACAGTACTATTCACAATAGCAAAGACATGGAATCGACCTAAGTGCCCATCAATGGTGGACTGCATTTTTTAAATGTGGTATATACACACCACGGAATACTATACAGCCATAAAAAGCAATGAAATTGTGTCACTTGGAGCAACGTGGATGAAGCTGGAGGTTATCGTCTTAAGTGAAATAAGCCAGGCACAAAAGACAAATATCACATGTTCACACTTACATATAGGAACTAAAAATAATTGCATATATCTAGGTAGAGAGTGGAAAAACAGATAACAGAGTCTGAGAAGGGTGAGTACAAAGGAGGAGGAGAATGAAGAGAAGTGTGTTAAAGGGTGAAAACATATAGTAAGATAAAAGAATAAGTTAAATTTTTTGATAGCAGAGTGCCTATACTTTTAAAAATGCACTGTATTTGTGTGACAGACATCCTAAATATCCTGACTTAATTGTTACACATTAGATACATGTAAAAAATATCTCATGTACACCATTAATTTGCACAAAGGAAAAAAAATAAGAGAAGAAATTTATTATTAATGTTACATAACTCTGGGTTTAACAAAAGTTTAACAAAAGAGAAAAAAAGAAGAAATTTCCCTTTACTGTTCATGAATACTGTATGTAC
The DNA here is from genome assembly GCF_000951045.1 of Mandrillus leucophaeus. Classification (NCBI taxonomy): domain Eukaryota; kingdom Metazoa; phylum Chordata; class Mammalia; order Primates; family Cercopithecidae; genus Mandrillus; species Mandrillus leucophaeus. The sequence continues at coordinate 406,641 of NW_012107008.1, read as the reverse complement.
ACACTAATTTGGAAAGTGCTAGAAAATATAAGCACAGAACATGATTTGCTACTGCTTAGGAACTTTTATCTGTGGAATGGAATTAATACTGAGCAGAAATTAAAATTCTAAAAGGGTGGTAGGTTGTTTGTAAAACTGGCTGCACTAGTTCTTCCTATGCACTCAGTGGAGTGCATTGAGACTCCATGCCCTCAGGTAGTCTCAATGCACATCGACTCTGGGCTTTGCCATTTGACTTGTTTGAGCAATGGGGCGATAGCAAACATGATACAAGCAGAAACACAACGTGCTTGCCTTTCTATGCTGCCTTTTAGGAACCTACAATCATCTCAATGTAAGAAATTCAAGCTGGCCCACAAATGATGACAGACATTTAGTCATCTCCATCACTCCATAGACATCTAGGCAACTTCCAGATATGTGAGTGAGTCCATCCTACACCTTTCAGCCCAGCTCACCAACCCAAATCAGAAAAACTACCCAACTTACCAAAGGATTATGAAAAATAATAAATGTTTATTGTTTTAAGCCACAAGGTTTGCGGGTGTTTTGTGATAAAGAAAAATACAGCTGAGAAAGAAATTTGTTCTAACGTATAATGAAATCTAAAACAAGTAGCACTGACTCTAAGACCAGGTAGCAAGCAGAGCCTGGAGAAGAAGCAAAGAAAATTTTAGCCAAGTCTAAAAACTGGCAAATAAATAGTTAGCAGAGGCTGGAAATGCAATGAAGAATCTGCTCTAGCAGGCTGGAAAATGAATCCCACATTATGTAATAAAGAAATAATTGGCAAAACTATCACATATGGTAAACTAGGAAGATAGTTCTAATGAACTAATGAAATTGCAGATCTTGGTAGGATGATTTGCAGGTACTGAGTGTCAATTGGCTTATTTTAGCTGATTATGATATGGTAAGAGAAGAGATGGATGAATTAGTAGAACTGTTTGGTTTCAAGAGAATTTAGACGTATATAGAGGAGCCAGAACGTACTGGATGGGACAGTAAAACAATAAAATTAGACAATGTCTCATTTCCAGTCTCTTAAGCCAGTAAAAGATCCTCAAAGTACTAAAACAGCCTCATGATAAAGATCAAATCAAGATGCCCCTGCAAGCCCATTTGTAAGATTTAAGGCAGTGATTAATGGGTCCTCTCAGCTATGCAAAGTGCTTTCATTAAAATAATTGTTCCACAGCAGCCTGACAGGGCTCCCAAAATAAAAGAGAGGCTTGTCTCAGAATTGTACATGGAACTTTCATTAAATGGAGTAGATCTGAAACAGACCCTTATAGAAACCCACAGAGATTTCAGGAGAGTTGTGCTAATGAAAGTTATGTCAACTTGGACTAAAATAGACTTGAGACCCCCAAAAATAAAGAGAGGCCTCTGGGCTCCCAGCTTTCTATGAGAAACAGGCTGAAAAGGTTACTCAGCTGCAAATACTAGCCATTTTTATGGAAATCAAGGGCATCTTAGGAAGTGACACTAAGAGACATGAAGAACAATGGACTAGGGAGCCACTCCCAGGAAATAGAACCTAGCTCTGATCCCAAAGGCAAAGCTCTGTGGCAGCACATGTCTATTTAGATTTCAGAACTGCTGTGGACTGGTAAGTGCTATGTGATTCCTGTTATTCTCTTTTCTCTTTTGAACATAAATATCTATTGTGATTATCCTGGTTCTATTTATTGTTTTGTTTTTTTTTTTTTTGAGATGGAGTCTCACTCTGTCACCCAGGCTGGAGTACAGTGACGCGATCTCAGCTCACTGTAACCTCCTCCTCCCAGGTTCAAGTGATTCTTCTGCCTCAGCCTCCCGAGTAGCTGGGACTACAGGCGCCCACCACCATGGCTGGCTAATTTTTGTATTTTTAGTAGAGACGGGGTTTCACCATATTGGCCAGGCTGGTCTCAAACTCCTGACCTCGTGATCCACCCGCCTCAACCTCCAGAAGTGCTGGGATTATAGGCATGAGCCACCGTGCCCAGCCTCCTGGTCCTATTTTACCAGGGGGCCATATGACCTGTCTTTTTAATTCCTAAGTCTTTGGATCACGAAGCTCTCCGCCAAAGGAGACTATCAACCCATCCCAGGTCCTGAACCACCTTCTGAAGATTTTTCACTGAATCCCACTCCTCACATTTCCTCGTTCCCAGCTTCAACCCTGACCCTTACTCCTGCCAGATCCTCCCAGCTCTCCATGGGCATTTAGAAGTTGCTATCTCAGAAGATGCCCCAATACGCCTCACACCTTTAGCCTCTGAACCTATTCCAAGCCCACTGATTTGACTTGATGTCCAGATACCCACATTTTGGCTTCCTATGAGACTCATGGTAACTCCACCCTTCTTCGACATGTGAATCAATGTAACTAATGACTATCAAACATTTGCTTTGTGAAAGGCCTAGTGCCTGTGGCACGGCATATCAAATAAGATTTCCTCTCTCTAAAGCTTAGGGACAAAGCCATGCAAGTGCTATAGATGCTGTGGTGGATTATTTGCAAAGATGGCATCAATAATTCCTCCCATCCCTATAGGCATGCATCCTATGGAATGAGACCTTGTAGCTCCTCTTATCAAGCTCCTCCTTGTAGCTCCCCTTATTTTGCCACCCCTTAAATTTTGGCTGGCCTGTGAGTTACTTGGACCCACAGAATGCAACAGAAATGGCATTGCAAGACATCCGAGCCATGACATCAAGAGGCCTTGCAGATTCTTCTCTCACCCTCCTGGAAGGTGATGCTACCATGTGGGGAAGCTCAAGCTAGCCTGCTGGAGGATAAGTTCACATGCAACAGAGATGAGCCAGCCCAACTTAAGCCAATGCAGATAACTAAAGATACATGGGTGACCCCAAGTGAGACCAGCAGACCACCTGTCTGATACTAGCCCCAACTTCTGACACAGAATCATGAGCAAATAAAATGATGGTTGTTTTAGACTATTAAATTTGGGGCGGTTTGTTATACAGCAAGAGGTAACTATTACAGAAGCATAGAGGAAAAAGAGATTAACTCTGTGAGAACATTACTTATGCTTTCAAGAGTTGATTGCATGTTTTTAACAGGTTTTTATTTAACCAAACGAGTTTTTTACTGGTTAGGTCTCAGGCTGGATTACAAAGGGAAAGAATGGGGGCTGGAGAATCAACATTAAATAGACCAGTCCTGCCTGGGAGCTAGCCTGGGGTAGGGAGGGAGTGGTCACTTCCTGAAAGCTGCTTCTGATTTTCACCCTTCTCACCCCCAGTTGTGGACCCACAAATTATCAAGCTTCTCTCCATCTCACCCCCAGTTCTTACACATTATTTTCAAGAACTAGTGTAGCGTATTAACAATGACTCCTACGTTAGTGACAGCCAAGCAAAGAAGGGACAGGACTGGGGTGGAGGCTTCCTGCAGAGAAGTAGATCCATTTGACGTACATAAAAGACACCAGCATTATTTTAACCAGGTAATAAGATTTGGCATAAAAAAAAAAAAAAGCTTATCTCACTCATTCCTTTACTTTCCAAATAAAGGTTTTTTTCTGCTCTCTGCTGAAATTTGTTTTCTGTCTTAAGCACACAAAAGGAAGAGTATCTGCCATCTCCATCAAACAATATGAAATGAATATTTTAAAGTTCATGAAGCAAGAAAAAGTCATCATCCTAGTCTATTCTTGTACCAGAGTTTCAAACAATAAGCCCATTCTGTCCAGAAGTGACAGAAGAACTACTATTGAAGATAATTAACACTAGAAATAATCTACAAAGAATGCACAGGGTAACATAAAAGCCCAAAAGAGGAGTCATGCCCCAAAATCTAGGAAGGGAGCAACACCGCTCTTTATAACTGAAAATAATGGTAACTGCCTTCCCAAGAAGTGCTAGCCAGGATCTGAGGTCCATAAGTTTGGCATGAACCATCTATAATTTTCCCAAAGAAAGGATAATATGCCCATAGAGTAAATTCTAGACAAAGGAAAAATAAAGTACTAACTACAGGCAATTGCCTTCTGCCTTTCAAGTAGCTTTCTTGGGCTTTTCTGAGAAAGGTGTGTAAACTGTGAAGGGAGCTGAGGTGGTCAGGGTAATGGAAAGATTCTGGATATGGAGTGGGTATAAAAAAAGAATTGAGACAAGGTGAGTCCTGAGTTGGGAATATTTTGCATGTTGGAGGAATGTGAATCACTGATGATTAGAAGGCAGGCTGTGGGTTGACTGCAATAATGAACATAAATTCTTTTTATCCCAGTATGCATGATCCTTTGCAACATCTCCTTAGAACAGAGAGGTCTAATGGAGAATTTTTAAGCCATATGAATCCTCTTTCCTGTCTCCTTTTAAAGCCTTCAGCAAACCTACCTTGTTATCTGATTATTTGAATATTACATTAGAGTTTTTATGGAAATACATGCCTCAGAAAGGGTATGGGACAAAAGCATAGACTACTCAATTACATTTGGGTTGAATTAATTATGGTTTTATCCATAAATCCCTCTCTAGTCTCCTGTAACTCTGGATTAGAGTGCCTAGGTCAGAAATAGGCCCCAGTTACCTGACCCTTCTTCCTTTGCTTCACTTCCTCTAGGCCTCCTGCAGCAGGGAAGTGGGGTGAGGCTCCTCTTCCTGGGCATGGGCCCACCTTTCCCACTGCATGAGACGGAGGATTGAAAAAGAACAAAGCAGAGAATTTCAAACAGAAAGTGGACAGAGGAAAAAAGGAAGAACTTGAAACTTCTTCACACCTTTCTTTCCCCACTTTTTTTTTTATGCCACTTTCTCAAAAGTCTAGCCTTGACATATACCTCGATCTTCTTAGAACTCTCTGTCCTTTTCCATTAGGTGTACTTCTCTATTCTTACACAAGAACCTTGCTGTTTTTATTATTACAGCATTGTAATATGCTTTAACTTCTGATCAGACAAACTACCTCCAACTTTGCTCTTCTTTTCAAAGTTGACATAGCTTTTCTTAAAATCTTATTCATTCCTCCATTCAAATTTATTTTTAATTGAATTTATATTCTACTCTATTTTTATGTGTATTAAGCATTTGGTGTCCTAAGGAAACCTTCTTCACAGAAGAGAATGCCTTGGGTAGAACAAAATACACCAGCACATTGAAGTGGATAAATCAGAAACATGGAAGTTTGGCTACCACCCAACAAAAGAGCAATAAAATTACTTTTATGAACCTAAAAATCTAATTCTAGAGCACGGTGAGTCCACTGAGGTGCAGCTGCCCCATGAGATCCTTCCACGAACAGCTTCTCCCTTACCTTATTGTACTGCAGTTCCTAGCATATTGAACAAAAAACTCCTCAGGGTCTGAAGGAGAGCTTAGTGCCAGTCACCACAGGCCAGCTCTATGGTGGTGGCAATATTAAAGGACCTTATCTGAGCACCCTTTTAGACTTAATTACCCTCAGGGGAACCTCAGTCATAAAAGGAAAATTCTGATGTACTTACTCTAAAATACTTTATTTTGTGTTAGTTGCATTTACTGCTTTTAAAGCAAATTTTCCTTCCTAGTTCTGCTTGGCTTAAGGTAACTTGCGTATGCTTCTTTTTCAGAAGATCTATGGGGAAAAGTGACTTGGGTTCAAACCTTAACTAACAGTAGTATTTTCCTTCAGATTTTCAGATTCAAGATGGTAACTTGAGCCCACAGATTGACCTCTAAACTCCATTAGAAGAACCAAGGATATCTAAAAACTAAAATACCTGTAGCAAAGCTGGAATACAGAGGAGGGTGCCAACAGAAAGTTAAAATGCAGCAGAATAGGATCAGATTGAAATAAAAGCCCATCAGTATGGAAGAGGAAACTCCTTACACAGGCAACAAGGCCCCGGTGAGGAGCAGTGAGTCGCTTTCTCCGACAAATCCTGAGGAGGCATGGGAATCTTGTAGAACCCACAACAACCATTGGTTTCTCTGACGGAAAGAATATTTTTCTACTCTCCCCTTTGGTCCCCGTTTTGCCTTCCTCAACTGTTATTAGTATTTATTTGTTTGATTGCTTATTCAACAAATGTTTGTTGAGCATCTCTTCTGAGCCAGGAACTGTTCTGAAGACTGAGGATACAGCAAGGAACAAAGAAGACAAGGTCCAAGCTCTCATGAAGAAAATATTCTAATGGAGAGACAAACAATAAAAATACCAGAAAACACCTGATGATGATAAATATTCTAAAAACACTAAGAGTGATTTGTTAAAGCTTTTCTATCAGGCTTCCCTACATTAGTTAGTCAGGAATAACCACTCTGAGGAGGTAATATTTAAACTAAATATCAGAGAGCAAAGGGAACAGCATTCCAGGCAGAGGAAACAGGTGGTGCAAAGGCCCTGTGGCACAAACCAGCTTGGCATGTTTCCAGTCTCAGCCTAGATATCACTTCCTCCAGTGCATTTTCCCAGTCCAGCGCTGTACCCACCCCCCACCCACACACACACACACACACACACACACACACACACCAGGCTGGATTCTGTGTTCTCAAAGCACCCTGTTCTTCCTTTACTCCAGTATTATCACATTCTGCTAAAATTGCTTACCATCTTGCCCACAATGCCCTGTGGAGTTACTCTCTAAGGGCAGAGACTACATGGTATTCTCAGCACCCAAGAATGTCTAGACATGGAAGATATCTAATTAATATTGTCTAGCAAATGAATGTCTAGAAAATCAGTTCCTCTGAGTCCAAGTCTAGTCCTCTTTCCACTGTGAAACATCACCTCTGCAATAAGTGAAGACCACTGTTGGAGTAGAACCTCATTTTTATTACTTTATGTTGACTTCTTCTATCTTGGAATTTCCACCTGTTCATACCTGGGTAATAATCACATTTCTGTTCTCCTTATTAGGCTCTTAAATATTGTTGGGAACAATGTAGAGAGATGTTGCCTAGTCTACTTTTATGTTTTAAATTTTCAAGAAATAACTTCCCTAGTTTCCTTAATATAATTTCCCCCCATCATCACCTCTGTAAACAGCAGCCAAAAATACCTCCATACACTTGTCTCTACCAACTAAATGACATATTTCCCTCATGCTTCCTTCTGCTTTTTCCCTTCCTTTGATAAAGCCCAATTTATGACTTTATTATCATGATTATTCTGATTTTTGAATCCCCAGTCACTTTCCTCAGATAATCATGCTTTTATCATTCCACTCTGCTAGCAACTGCCTATATGTTGACTTTACCCTTGGTACACTAAATTCAAACTCATTCACTCTGCAGTCCCCAGACCAAGTTATGCCACATTCAGACACAGCAAGCAGAGTGCTCCCAGGTGCCTTCTGCAATAAACACTGCAATCAAGTCATTTGATTTTACTTTCTCAGGTTCCTAGGCTCATAACTCTCTTCTGCATATACAAGAGTCTAATAAAAGAAAGATATTTGCAATGCCTACAGCATTACAGCATAGATACTCAAAAATGAGAGAGAGCTGTTATCACTCCACAATCTCAGAGCTTGCACCATCAATGCTTTCTGCAATCTCACGCACCTCCACAAACATTGTCTCATTTGCCATTCATAGCATTTCATGGTGCATCTAAATGGTATTACTTGATCCCTATTTAAAAAATCAAAAAACTGTAAAAATCAGAGAAATTAAGAGAAAGGGCCAAATGCAGCTAGAATTTGATGACATTTATTCATGTATTCAACAACATTCATTAGCACCTACTGTAAGCCAGACCCTAGTCTAGGTGTTGGAGATAATTTCATTGAACAAGGCAAATAACATCCCAACTCTCATAAAACTTACATTCTCCTGGAGAGACAGCTTATAAAAAAGTAATCACACATTCCATAAGGCATTTTCACAAAATGCTAAGTGCTATTTTTAAATGTGTATACTATGATAGAGTGCCAGGACAAGAGATGGAGGTGGGTGCTACTTGAAATTGGATGGTCAGAAAGAACCTCTTTGAGGTGAGTTGAGACCTGGAGGAGCCAGTCATACAAAGATACGAGAGAAAAGAGTTCCAGGCAGAGGGAAAGCAAGTGCATGGCCTGGCCTGGAGGTGGGAGAAAGCTGAGTGTTTCAGGGACAGAACTAAGAGACTGCTTTTGAGGCTCAATCATTTGAGTCAAAATCTCTGTGATTCCCTAGGTCTTTTCTTCATGGTCACAAGATGTCTGTGGCGGTTTCAGCAGCATCTACATTCATGGCAGAAGGAATGGAGAAGGGCCAGTGATCGCCACATCATCTCCTTTCAACAAAAGATTTTTTAAAGATTCTCAGAAAGCCTCTTGCAGAATTTTATTTGGTGTTATAGGCCTGAAGTAGTTAATAAACACTCCCCACCCACCCATCCAGCAGTGAATTAGGCAAGGAAAGTACAGTCATGACTGGCTTAGATTACTATAGCTCCATTATCTGGGAATATTGGTGCTCTGGAAAAAAAACCAAAATTATGTTGGGAAAAGGGGAGGAAATGACTATTAGGCAGCCATAATAGTGACTACTATGGTGGAAAGGAGAAGATGAGGTCAGAGAGATATGGAGGTAACAGATAATATTGGGCCTTGTAAAACCACGGTAAAGAGTTTAGATTTTTTTCCACGTGCAATGTAAAATCATGAAAGAGGTAAGTAAAAGTGTGACATGGTCTGATTTGCATCTTTAAGAGTGTGGTTGCCATTTAGAAAATAAATTGTAGAAAGCAAGAATAGAAACACGGACTTTGATTAAAAGACACTTGCAATGCTATAGGCAAGAGATGATGGTGGCTTACTAGGGTAGTAGCAGTAAAGGTACAGAGAAGTGGTGGACTCAAAACATACTTTTTAAGTTATAACTGGAAGGACTTGCTGACATCATATGGGGGTTTAGGCAAGAAAGAAACAAACCAAAAGCTATGGTCTGATCCTCACAAATCCTTTATAATAGTATTTGCAAAGACTGATAAGCAGACTCAGAGAGAAAAATAATAATAATAAGAGCCATGCTTTGGATATGTTAAGCCTGTGATGCTATTAGACATCCAAGTAGTGATCTCAGACCACAACTATAGTAGATGCTGTGATGTGCTGCCCAGTTTTCTCTTCAAGATCAAGATAGTAATTCCCTCAGCTTCCAGAAGTGATTTGCAGATGACTCATAGCTGAGTTCCTACCTGGATATCGCACTTGGCCCAAGGAAACTGTTCTGTCCAAGGTTACACATTCTCCCTGAGAGTGGTCCATATCCAATGGTTAGTTGATGCAGGCAAGCATTGGATTGACTCCTTTGCTTCAGTTTGTAACTACTTTGAAGGGACATCCAATGCCAGAGTTCCTCATGGGGATGGCTGAGGTTTTGCTGTGACTGTGTTGTCTCTCATCTTCTCCCTCTGCCCAAATCTGCTTCCTTCATTTTTTCAAAAGTGTTCTTCCCAACATCATTCTCCAATGAACTTTGTGCGTACCTGACCTAGGACACTTGATGTCAGGGGCAATGGAAAAAAATAGAACCTGAGGCCGGGCGCGGTGGCTCACGCCTGTAATCCCAACACTTTGGGAGGCCAAGATGGGTGGATCATGAGGTCAGGAGATCAAGACTATCCTGGCTAACACGGTGAAATCCCATCTCTACTAAATATACAAAAAGTTAGCTGGGCATGTTTGTGAGCGCCTGTAGTCCCAGCTACTCAGGAGGCTGAGGCAGGAGAATGGCGTGAACCCAAGAGGCAGAGCTTGCAGTGAGCCAACATTGCTCCACTGCACTCCAGCCTGGGCGACAGAGTGAGACTCCATCTCAAAAAAAAAACCAAACAAACAAACACAGAACCTGAAAATGGGATCTTTAAGCTGGCCCACTTGCTAACTGGCCAGCCATAAAGACCCCATCACTAGTGGCAGATGCGTTACTGAAGTCCCTGGTCTTTGGTAGGGGTTAGTTAACTTGCTTAAATTTTCACTGGTAGTGAACCAGGAGGAGACAGTGGCAGAAAGGAATGCACTCACAAGTCTACTATATCTCAGGCATTTGAGAAGTAGTAATTATAAGGGCAATGGAATCAGATGGCTATTGCTGAGTGCTATCAATGAGTAGAGAAAGACAGTGAAAAGCTGAGGGTAATTAATCACCAATTCCAGGTGAATTATGAAAATCAAAGGGTCTAACTGATAACATATGAAAACGTTGTTATATCCTGCAGCCAAAAAGTAGAAAAGCTGAGAATTGGGTTCAGAAGTTAATTACAAGGTTAGAAGAGCTCAAGACAAGGTTGAATTCTCAACCTTGCAAGGTCTACTGTGCCGAGAGTTCTGGCTGGGGAAAGTCCTAAAACTTGGGATCTAGACATCTAAGCTGATGTACTTTAAAACCTTGGAACCCCAAATTCCCCTCCAGAAGTGTCCTACTATCCCATGTTGAAGGTTAGAACTTCCCCATTTCTTGCAAATAAGGGAAGTAGAGAGGCCACTACCTTGCAGGACAATATGAACCCCACTCATGATTCACCCTGGCACCTTCCTTCCTAGTCAGTAACTAAGACCAGTAATCAAGTCAAAATATAGCTCATTTATGCTGGGTGTGGTACTTCAAGCCTGTAATCCTAGCACTTTGGAAGGCTGAGGTAGGCCGATCTTTTGAGCTCAGGGGTTTGAAACCAGCCTGAGCAACATGGCAAAACCCCCTCTCTACAAAAAAAGTACAAAAATTAACTAGGGGTAGCGGCTCACACCTGTAGTCTCAACTACTTGGGGGTGCTGAGACAAGAGGATCACTTGAGCCTGGGAGGCGGAAGTTGCAGAGTTGCAGTGAGCCAAGATCATCACACCACTGCACTCCAGAGCATGGGTGACAAAGTGAGTTCCTATCTAAAAAAAAAACAAAACAAAAAACAAAACAAAACAAAACAAATATATATATATATATATACACACACACATATACATACACATATATATATATATCCCATCCAGAAAATAGTGGGCCTGTTATTAGGGAAAGGCATCACTCCCTGAAGGAACTACAGGACATAGTCAACATTTACCAGCAGGGGCCAGGAGCAGATATATGGGGCTGGATCCAAAGGGAGCTTTATTGGAAAAGACTGGGGAATAAAACATAAATCTGTATAAAGGATATAGGATTTAACACCCTTTCAAGGATCCAAGGATATGAGACAAACATGCTGAGCTAGCTACTAGATGCTTAGAAAAACTGATGACTCACAGAAATGTTAGAATTGCCATGATAGATGATAGACAAATGGATCAAAAGACTCAAAGAAATGGACATGCTGGAGTGGATATACCACTAAGGCCAGTAACTTGTCAGCCAAGTATATTCTGCTTGAGCACCAGAAGAACGCTCTATTTAAAGCAGTAAGGAGAGGATTAAAAATGCTGGTGAGAAAAGAACCAGCATTGTGGAGAAGCACAATGATGGCTGTCCTTCATAAGCCAGGGGTAGCAGAAAGATATACCATCATGTAACGTGGCTCCCTAATGACATAGAGGATGATAGAATCCCCAAACAATCAAGACCAGGAGGTACACGTGACGCTTAATCAGAAGCAATGCAGGTGGCATGGTCAGAGTGAGATCCAGAGGAGCTTCATCTATGGAGAGCAATGGGAGATGGTTCACAGAACACAGAGTCCTTGCGCCTGTGCACAAGATAGATAAGCAGCTAACAGACATATTTGCTATGAAGTCAGGGGAGAAAAGCAAGAAGGAATCAAGAGGACAAGAGAAGCTACTCTAATAAAAACATTATGATCTCTTTTCAATTTCAATTTCTGGATCTGAGTCTGTTTTTCAAACACAGAAACTCATTGACTGAAGGAGAGACTGGGTCTTCAGGAGAAAAGACCCTGAAACACCAAGGCAATTGTATATAGTATGATTATGTATATGATTACCCAGATCATTTGCCAAGTGGACCTATGATCATATATTAAGGTAACCATACATTGGAGAAAGGGAAATACCAGGACATTTTGAGTCCTACTAGACATAGGCTCCAAGTCATACTGGGCCCCAGTGAAATGTTGTATTGACCCCACTTCTATTCCAGGTCTACCTAATGATGAATACATTAGGTTCAAGAACCCCCCTAATGGTAATTTCCTCAGTCCTACCAAAATACCAACATAGGTCAGGCGCAGTGGCTCTCGCCTGTAATCCCAGCACTTTAAGAAGCCAAGGCCAGCCCAGGAGCTTGAGATCAGCCTGGGAAATGTGGTAAAATCTGTCTACAAAGAAATACAAAAATTAGGGACATGATAGTATGCATGTGTAGTGCCTGCTACTTGGGAGGCTGAGGAAGGAGGATTGCTTGAGCCTGGGAGATCGAAGCTGCAGTGAGCTATGATAGCACCACTGTACACCAGCGGGAGTGACAGAGCAAGACCCTGTCTCAAAAATGATGATGATGATGAGAAGAAGAAGAAGAAGAGGAAGAAGAGGAAGAAGAGGAAGAAGAGGAAGAAGAAGAAGAAGAAGAAGAAGAAGAAGAAGAAGAAGAAGAAGAAGAAGAAGAAGAAGAAGAAGAAGAAGAAGAAGAAGAAGGAGGAGGAGGAGG
>NW_012107008.1:380528-393980 GCF_000951045.1 Mandrillus leucophaeus | reverse complement strand
AGGAAGGAGGAGGACAAGGAAGGAAGAGGATGAGGAAGGAGGGGGACGAGGAAGGAAGAGGATGAGGAAGGAGGAGGACGAGGAAGGAGGAGGACGATGAAGAGGAGGAGGACGAGGAGGAGGATGAGGAGGAGGAAGAAGAAGAAGAAGGAGAAGGAGAAGGAGGAGAAGAAGAAGGAGGAGGAGGAGGAGGAAGAAGAAGAAGGAAGAAGAAGAAAGAAGAAAGAAGAAGAGGAGGCAGAATTCCCACATTGGTTTCTTGGCCTCAGGGTTAAGTACTTCCACAATGTGGAAGGCCAAGTGGGAGCCTCTGAGCACCCCAACCTAAACCAGCTGAATTTTGTCTTGCTGGGGGAAAGTCTGTCTTTTGTTCTATTCAGGCCTTCAACTGATTGGTGAGGTGCACCCACATTATGGAAGGCAACCAGATTACTCAAAGTCTAACCATTTAAATGTTCATCTCATCAAAAAAACACGCTCACAAAAATATCCAGAAAGATGTTTGACCACACATCCAGGCACTGTGGCCCACCCAAGTTAACACAGAAAATTCACACCCTTTATGAAATTTGTGCTTCCTATCTCTGGAACCTTGACTCCTGCAGGTTCAGAAGAAAAATCATGTACCAGAGGACACAGCAAAAATGACATTAATCATTAGGCTACAGCTGCAACTCAGCTTCTTCAGGTTTCCTGTGCCAAAAGACTAGCAGGTAAGGAAAGGACATCATCCTGGCAGGAGTAATTGGCCCTGATCAGTGGAACAAGTGAGGGGTGTCCTTAGACAAGAGAGACAGGGAAGGACATGTCTGACATCCAGGTGGTCCCCTAGGGTGTTTCGGTACTCTCTTGACTAACTTTGATGGTAAATGAACAAGTGCAGCTGATATAAGATATGAAAGGAATGGTGACCAGAGGTTCAGACCAGAGGTCCAGGTCACCCCACCTGGTAAACCACCTAGAACAGCAGAAGTGCTGGGGGTGAAGGGAATATAGAGGAGGAAATGATGAGTGGCATTTGCATCACTGAGACCAGCTGCAGCAGTGGAGGACGTAGTTCATGTCACTAACCTTTCTCTTGTAAGTTTCTCAAAAAAAAAAAAAAAGAACCAAAGAGAATCCTAGAAGAGCTATTCCTGGAAGGAATAAATTTATTATATCAAGGAAGTGGACCCAAGGGCACAACAGGTGGATTCTGACATGCTCTGGTGAACCATCTAGATATTCCCTCCTGAACCAAGGTGCTCAATTTTGCAGGTGACAAGCATTTTGCTTGCTCACAGCAGGATATCTAAAAATTGCTCTTAGCTGAAGGAGCTGCTTGGCTTCCAGTTTACTCCTCCTTCAGCTCCCATCTAATGACTGGTCAGTGCAAAGACACAAAGGCCAAACCCCTGCCTCTACTAAGAATACTTCCAGTGGGGCATGGCGGTTCACACCTGTAATCCTGCTCTTCGAGAAGCTGAGGTGGGAGGATCACTTGAGGCCAAGAGTTCAAGACCAGCCTGGACATTATAGCAAGACCCTGCCTCTCAAAAAAAATAAAAATTAAAACTTAGCTGGGTGTGATGGTACACAGCTGTGGTCCCAGCTACTTGGCAAGCTGAGAAGGGAAGATCAATTGAGTCCAGGAGTTTGAGGCTACAATGAACTATGACTGCACCACTGCACTCCAGCCTAGGCAACACAGCAAGACCCTGCCTCAAAAAAACAAAGAAACAAACAAACTTCTGGAAGCGCTTTCTAGCTCCAGCACTGGGCTGAGGCTTTTGTTGTAATTACATAGTTCAACTTCTCCCTCTGCACGAACCTGCTTTCTTCATTCCCTCACAGGAGTTATACCCAAGAGCACACCTCGATGAACTTTCTGCACGCAAATCTCCATTTCAAAGTTGTTTCTCGGATAACTTCTCCTCCCTCTTTCCTCTCTCCGGCCCCTTCTCCTTCTGCACCTCAGGAAACACCGACTCACTTCTTAGGTTCAAAGTTGCAAAATCTAACTTTTAAACACGAACAGTAATGAATAAACTGTTGGAAGAAATGGCAATAGTGTTTGATTAAATTAGACTAAAAAATGAAGAAAAGTTGCTATTGCTTGCATTTTCCATGACAAAGTAAACAGCAAGCCTGTTAAAACCAGAGATGACCTAGTTACCACTGTGTGTGTACATCCAAAAACAAGAAGCAGCCACCTCTCTCATCCTTCTTTCTGTGGTAGAAGAACTTTTAAACCCAAGAGAAAGCAGAGAGAATGCAAAGAATTTCTAATTACATTTTTAAAAGTGGGAATTAAATAAGGACTCATTAACAGTTTATGGAGAAATTAGCTCAGAAGTTCTAGAAAAACAACACTAAAAATGTTAACTCTTGTTTATTCTGCATGCTAAGATTTAAAGTGACTTTATGCTATTTGTCTTCGTGCTTTTGAAAAATGTTTAAGACCACTATAGTCATAAGAGCCTCTTTAACCATCATTTGCACAAAGTTGTCTATCTCTTTTCATAAAAGAGCATTGATATAAAAGGCCTAGGAAATTATATATACACATATATTCATATATCTTTGATGACTAAGATACCTTGAAATTCATCCTGAGGGTTCTCTTCTCCCTCTCTAATTTGACCACGTCTTTTTTTTTTTTTTTCTTTTTTGAGATGTAGTCTGATTCTGCCACCCAGGTTGGAGTGCAGTGGCACAATCTCCACTCGCTGCAACCTCCACCTCCCGAGTTCAAGCCAAACTCATGCCTCAGCCTCCTGAGTAGCTGGGACCACAGGCTTGTGCCACTATAACAGGCTATTTTTGTATTGTTATTAGAGACAAGGTTTCGCCGTGTTGCCCAAGATAGTCTTGAACTCCTGGCTTCAAGTGATCTGCCCACCACAGCCTCTCAAAGTGTTGGGATTACAGGCATGAGCCACCACACCCAGTGACCACGTATCTTTCTACCACTGTGGCTTTTATTCCTGCAGCTCTGGTTCACAACCCTCCCCACCCAGCCTCCAACACCACTAACTCCTCTCTTCTTTAGTCCCACCCCCTTCACATCTACTATCCCCACAGCCATAGGTGACTTCCCCTCAGGGACTTCTTCAAGATCTCCCTGTCTTCCTCTCCAAGGTCACCCTCAACCCTCTCTGGAGGGTAAACTGCTTACAGCTCCACATTGCAAAGCAATCTGTTGCTCCCAAGTTTCAATAGTGAGTCTGCTTTGGGAGGCCAAGCCAGGCAGATCACTTGAGGTCAGGAGTTCGAGACCAGCCTGGTCAACATAGTGAAACCCCGTTTCTACTAAAAATACAAAAAAAATTACCTGGGTATGTTGACACCTGCCTGTAATCCCAACTACTCAGGAGATTGAGGAAGGAGAATCGCTTGAACCTGGGAGAGGCAGAGGTTGCAGTAAGCCAAGATCACCACACTGCCCTCCATCCTAGGAAACAGAGCAAGACTCCGCCTCAAAAAAAAAAAAAAAAAAAAAAAAAAAAAAAAAAAAAAAAAAAAAGAAAACTGTGAGTCTACTGATTTGTCAGTTTATTTAAGTTTGTATTCTGAAAAGGAATTAAAGTGGGCACTTTTTTTATTAAAGTTCTGGGATACATGTGCAGAACGTATAGATTTGTTACATAGGTACATGTGTCCCATGGTGGTTTGCTGCACCCATAAACCCATCATCTACATTAGGTATTTCTCCTAATGCTATCCCTCCCCTTGCCCCTCACCCCCTGATAGGCCATGGTGTGTGAAGTTCCCCTCCCTGTGCCCATATATTCTTATTGTTCATCTCCCACTTACGTGTGAGAACATGCGGTGTTTAGTTTTCCATTCTTGTGTTAGTTTGCTAAGAATGATGGTTTCCAGCTTCATCCATGTCTCTACAAAGGACATGAACTCATTCATTTTATGGCTGCATAGTATTCCATGGTGCATACGTGCCACATTTTCTTTATCCAGTCCAACATCGGTGGGCACTTGGGTTGGTTCCAAGTCTTTGCTATTGTGAACAGTACTGCAATAAACATACATGTCCATGTGTCTTTAGAGTAGAATGATTTATAATCCTTTGGGTATATACCCAGTAATGGGATTGCTGGGTCAAATGGTATTTCAGGTTCTAGATCCTTGAGGAATCGCCATACTGCCTTCCACAATGGTTGAACTAATTTATACACCCACCAACAATGTAAAAGCGTTCCTTTTTTCTCCACATCCTCTCCAGCATTTGCGGTTTCCTGACTTTTAATGATTGCCATTCTAACTGGTGTGAGATGGTATCTCATAGTGGTTTTGATTTGCATTTCTTTGATGACCAGTGATGATGAGCTTTTTATGTTTGTTGGCCACATTAATGTCTTCTTTTGAAAATGTCTGTTCATATCCTTTGCCAACTTTTTGATGGGTTTTTTTTTTTTCTTTTTTTCTTGTACATTTAAGCTCCTTGTAGATTCTGGATATTAGCCCTTTGTCAGGTGGATAGATTGCAAAAATTTTCTCCCATTCTGTAGGTTGCCTGTTCACTATGATGATAGTTCTTTTGCTATGCAGAAGCTCTTTAATTAGATTCCATTTATCAATTTTGGCTTTTGTCGCAATTGCTTTTGGTGTTTTAGACATGAAGTCTTTGCCCATGCCTATGTCCTGAATGGTATTGCCTAGGTTTACTTCAAGGGTTTTTATGGTTTTAGATCTTACGTTTAAATCTTTAATCCATCTTGAGTTGATTTTTATATAAAGTGTAAGGAAGAGGTCCAGTTTCAATTTTCTGTATGTGGCTAGTCTGTTTTCCCAACACCATTCATTAAATAGGGAATCCTTTCCCCATTGCTTGTTTTTGTCAGGTTTGTCAAAGATCAGATTGTTGTAGATGTGTGGTATTATTTCTGAGGCCTCTGTTCTGTTCCTTTGGTCTATAAATCTGTTTTGGTACCAGTGTCATGCTGTTTTGGTTACTGTAGCCTTGTAGCATAGTTTGAAGTCAGGTAGTGTGATGCCTCCAGTTTTGTTCTTTTGGCTTAGGATTGTCTTGGCTACATGGGTTCTTTTTTGATTCCATATAATATTTAAAGTAGTTTTTTCCAATTCTGCGAAGAAAGCCACTGGTAGCTTGACAGGAATAGCATTGAATCTACAAATTACTTTGGGCAGTATGGCCATTTCCATGATATTAATTCTTCCTAGCCATAAGCATGGAATGTTTTTCCGGTTGTTTGTGTCCTCTCTTATTTCCTTGAGCAGTGGTTTGCAGTTCTTGAAGAGGTCCTTCACATCCCTTGTAAGTTGTATTCCTAGGTATTTTATTTTCTTAGTAGCAATTGTGAATGGGAGCTCACTCATGATTTGGCTCTCTGTTTGTCTATTATTGGTGTGTAGGAATGCTTGTGAATTTTGCACATTGATTTTGTATCCTGAGACTTCGCTGAAATTGCTTATCAGTTTAAGAAGATTTGGGGCTGAGACGATGGGGTTTTCTAAATACAAAATAATGTCATCTGCAAACAGAGATAATTTGACTTCCTCTTCCTATTTGAATACCCTTTATTTCTTTCTCTTGCCTGATTGCCCTGGCCGGAACTTTCAACACTATGTTGAATAGGAGTGATAAGAGAGGGAATCCTTGTCTTGTGCTGGATTTCAAAGGCAATGCTTCCAGGTTTTGCCTATTCAGTATGATATTGGCTGTGGGTTTGTCATAAACAGCTCTTATTATTTTGAGATCTATTTCATCAATCCCTAGTTTATTGAATGTTTTTAGCATGAAGGGTGTTGAATTTTATCTAAGGCCTTTTCTGCATCTATTGAGATAATCATGTGGTTTTTGTCATTGGTGCTGTTTATGTGATGTTGTTTATGTGTCGTTATGTGCTGTTTATGTGATGGATTTTATTGATTTGCATGTTTAACTAGCCTTGCAACTGAGGGATGAAGCCAACTTGATCGTGGTGGATAAGCTTTTTAATGTGCTGCTAGATTCGGTTTGCCAGTATTTTATTGAGGATTTTCACATTGATGTTTATCAGGGATATTGGCCTGAATTTTTTTGTTGTTGTTGTGTCTCTGCCAGGTTTTGGAATCAGGATGATGCTGGCCTCATAAGATGAGTTAGGGAGCAGTCCCTCTTTTTCTATTGATTGGAATAGTTTCAGAAGGAATGGTACCAGCTCCTCTCTGCACCTCTGGTAGAATTCGGCTGTGAATTCTTCTGGTCCTGGGCTTTTTTTGGTTGGTAGGCTATTAATTATTGCCTCAATTTCAGAACTTGTTATTGCTGTATTATTTAGTCTTGGAAGGTTGTATGTGTCCGGGAATTCATCCTTTTCTTCTAGATTTTCTAGTTTAATCATGTACAGGTGTTTATAGTATTCTCTGATGGTAGTTTGTATTTCTGTGGGATCAGTGGTGATATCCCCTTTATCATTTTTTATTGAGTCTAGTTGATTCTTCTCTCTTTTCTTCATTATTCTGGCTAGTGGTCTAACTATTTTGTTAATCTTTTCAAAAAACAGGTCCTGGATTCATTGATATATGGAAGGGTTTTTCATCCCTTCCATCTCCTTCAGTTCTGTTCTGATCTTAGTTATTTCTTGTCTTCTGCTAGCTTTTGAATTTGTTTCCTCCTGTTTCTCTAGTTCTTTTAATTGTGATGTTAGGGTGTCAATTTTAGATCTTTTCTGGTTTCTCCTGTGGGCATTTAGTGCTATAAATTTCCTTTTAAACACTATTTTAGCTGTGTCCCAGAGATTCTGGTATGTTGTGTCTTTGTTCTCATTGGTTTCAAAGAACTTATTTATTTTTCATTATTTACCCAGTAGTCATTCAGGAGCAGGTTGTGCAGCTTCCATGTAGTTGTTAGTGAGTTGCAGTGAGTTTCTTAATCCTGAGTTCTAATTTGATTGCACTGTGTTCTGAGAGACTGTTTGCTATGATTTCCTTTCTTTTGCATTTGCTGAGGAGTGTTTTACTTCCAATTTTGTGGTTGATTTTAGAATAAGTGCAATGGGGTGCTGAGAAGAATGTATATTCTGGTGATTTGGGGTGGAGAGTTCTGTAGATGTCTATTAGGTTTGCTTGGTCCAGAGCTGAGTTCACATCCTGAATATCCATGTTAATTTTCTGTCTTGCTGATCTGTCTAATACTGACAGTGGGGTATTCAAGTCTCCCACTATCATTGTGTGGGAGTCTAAGTCTCTTTGTATGTCTCTAGAAACTTGCTTTATGAATCTGGGTGCTCCTATGTTGGGTGCATATATATTTAGGATAGTTGGCTCTTCTTGTTGCACTGATCCCTTTACCATTATGTTATGCCCTTCTTTGTCTCTTTTGATCTTTGATGGTTTAAAGTTTGTTTTATCAGAGACTAGGATTGCAACGCCTGCTTTTTTTTCTTTCCCTTTGCTTGTTAAATCTTCCTCCATCCCTCTATTTTGAGCCTATGTGTGGCTTTGCACATGAGATAGGTCTCCTGAATACAGCGCACTGGTGGGTCTTGACTTTTTATCCAATTTGCCAGTCTGTGTCTTTTAATTCGGGCCTTTAACCTGTTTACATTTAAGGTTAATATTGTTATGTGTGAATTTGATGCCATATTTTGATCCTAAGCTGGTTATTTTACCCCTTAGTTGATGCCGTTTCTTCATAGTGTTGATGGTCTTTACATTTGGGTTTGTTTTTGCAGTGGCTGGTACTGGTTTTTCCTTTCCATATTTAGCGCTTCCTTCAGGAGCTTTTGTAAGGCAGGCCTGGTGGTGACAAAATTTCTCAACATTTGCTTGTCTGTAAAGGATTTTATTTCTCCTTCACTTATGAAGCTTAGTTTGGCTGAATATGAAATTCTGGGTTGAAAATTCTTTTAAGAATATTGAATATTGGCCCCCACTCTCTTCTGGCTTGTAGGGTTTCTGCAGAGAGACCCGCTGTTAGTCTGATGGGCTTCCTTTTGTGGGTAACCTGACCTTTCTATCTGGCTACCCTTACATTTTTTCCTTCATTTCAACCTTGTTGAATCTGACAATTATGTGTTTTGTGGCTGCTCTTCTTGAGGAGTATCTTTATGGTGTTCTCTGTATTTCCTGAATTTGAATGTTGGCCTGTCTTGCTAGGTTGGGGAAGTTCTCCTGGATAATATCCTGCAGACTGTTTTCCAACTTAGTTCCATTCTCCCCACCACTTTCAGGTATACCAATCAAATGTAGGTTTGGTCTTTTCACATAGTCCCATATTTCTTGGAAGTTTTGTTCATTCATTTTCATTCTTTTTTATCTAATCTTGTCTTCAGGCTTTATTTCATTAAGTTGATCTTCAATCTCTGATATCCTTTCTTCTGCTTGATGGATTCAGCTATTGATACTTGTGTATGCATCACGAAGTTCTTATGCTGTGTTTTTCAGCTCCATCAGGTCATTTATCTTCTTCTCTAAACTGGTTATTCTAGTTAGCAATTCTGCTAGCCTTTTATCAAGGTTCTTAGCTTCCTTGCATTGTGTACAACATGCTCCTTTAGCTTAAAGGAGTTTGTTATTACCTACCTTCTGAAGCCTACTTCTGTCAATTCATCAAACTCATTATCCATCCAGTTTTGTTCCCTTGCTGGCAAGGAGTTGTGATCCTTTGGAAAAGAGGTATTCTGGTTTTTGGAACTTTCAGCCTTTTTGCACTGGTGTCTCCCCATCTTTGTGGATTTATCTACCTTTGGTCTTTGCTGTTGGTGACTTTTGGATGGAGTTTTAGTTTGGTCATCCTTTTTGTTGATGTTGATGCTATTGCTTTCTGTTTGTTAGTTTTCCTTCTAACACTCAGGCCTCTCTTCTGTAGGTCTGCTGGAGTTTGCTGGGGGTCCTCTCCAGACCCTGTTTGCCTGGGTATCACAGCAGAGGTTGCAGAACAGCAAAGATTGCTCCCTGCTCCTTCCTCTGGAAGCTTCATCCCAGAAAGGCACCTGCCAGATGCCAGCCAGAGTCCTTCTGTATAAAGTGTCTTGCTGTCAGGATGCACGGGGGGTCAAGAACCCACTTGAGGAGGCAGTCTGTCCCTTAGCAGAGCTCGAGCACTGTGCTAGGAGATCTACTGCTCTCTTCAGAGCCATCAGGCAGGGACATTTAAGTCTGCTGAAGCTGTGCCCACAGCCACCCCTTCTTCCAGGTGCTCTGTCCCAGGGAGATGGGAGTTTTATCTATAAGCCCCTGACTGGGGCTGCTGACATTTTTTCAGAGATGCCCTGCCCAGAGAGGAGGAATCTCAGCCCTTTTTCCTTCACAAATAATCAGAAAAATAATCAGGGGCGATGAGGGTAGCACTGGTGAGGAAGAAGGAAGAAAGAAGGGGCTGGGAAGTGGAGCTCTGGGGAGTGAGAATGGTAGGAACAGAGTCCCCATGCCACAGGCTTGCAGCCTTTTCAGGAAGATATCTCTGAGTAGGGATTCATAACATATTGCAGTTAAACCTTAAGCTCAGTTGTCAGCTAAACAGAATTGTGACGTAAATACAGCTTGTTTTAAATGCTCGTCACCTTTTGCACTTCCTCACAACCACCAATTCAGCTTGAAATTTCTCAGACTCTCCTCCACAGAACAGTACTGCTTTGGGAGTAGTTAGGGGTTTGTGAGAAGAGGGTTCTGTTTTAAAGTGTGGGAAACATTGCTTACCACAGACATGCTCCTAGAAAGACACACTAACCTATTAAGAGCTCTGAAAAAGTTATTTCCTTGTTCAACATACAAAAGTATAGGTGAGCATAACTAGCAAGGAGTCTCAAAAGTCCTTAAAATATTTCTATTCTGTGAACCAGCAATTTCAAATACAAAACTTTATTAATAAACAAAGAATCATACACATGCACAATCTTGCTACAAGGATGTTTATCCCACTGTATCATGTGTTTAATAGATTAAAAAGGAATTACATAAAAGCCCAATAGTAAGGGATTGGTTATATAAAGTATAGCATACCCACATAATGGAATATTATGCAGAAAATATAATACATAGACCATTTAATGATGTAGGGAAATGTTCGCAAAATATTAAGAACTTACAACTAAATATGAAAGGATACTCTCTTTTTAAAATTAAATATTTTCCAAGAAAGAAAAGATCAGAATGGCTTACAATTGGAGTCTCAAATCCAAAAACCTCAGGGTGTAGGCAGATAAACTAGGACAAGGAGTTTTCTTTCCTAGCGAGAGCAGCTCCCATTCAGCTCTGAGCTCTGTGATGCTGGAACGCAGGCTACTTGATGCCCACTGTCAATATTCAGAAGACACTAGAAATGTGTGCGTTTGTGAGAAATCATTCCAGTTGTAAATAAATGCTGGCATTGTAATTCAAAAAATGTAAATATTATACAGCCAAATAAAGCACATATTTAAACTACTCTTAGCAGCTCTAATTTATGCAGAATGTCAACAGTGGTTATCTCTGAATATCAGGATTTTGGGTGATTTTTATTTCTTTCATTTTGTTTTTATTCTTTTCCATATTTTATATAATGAAAAATAAACTATTTTAAATAAAAAATACATTTTGTTTAAATTTTTAAGAGTTCAATTGTTACCTTACCATTACCACTGAAAATAGAAAAGGAAAGTTGTAATTTAAGAATTAAGGTTAGAAATAAAGAAAGTATAAAACAAAATAAAATAAATAAAAAAAGAAATAAAAAAGTATCTGTATAACAGCAATACGAAACATAACATTCACAGGAAGCTTGGAAAATTAATGTATTTCCTTCTCATCCTTGGAGCTATCTGAAAAAGAAAAATCTTCCCTCATATTTTTGCAAATTATTTGCTTTTATTCAAAACATTGGCAACATTACAAATATAAACAACCTAAGGTTATAGGAAATGGTGACAAAGTAATTTTTCTGTAAAAACATTCCATAAAAAGAAAAGGCATCTATCCAGGATACCATTTCCCAAACTAGGTTCTTTGGCAGCTCCGTGGTCAAATCAGTTTGTACTTCACTGCATCAGTATCTCCCTCAAGAGTCCAGTGCATATTGATTAGACACAGACAAGGCTCTGAAATGTCCTGCAGTTTAATTCTGTGTGCCCACACACACACATGCACATGCACACTTGCACATGCACACACACACACACAACAAGGTGCCTTTGTTTAGCCAGTTTCAAACAGATTTGTCCACAGAATTATTTTATGGAGCACCTATTAACATCCCATACACAGTATTCTTTAGAACACAAATCTGAAAATATAGAATCAAGAATAGAAAATAATTTTTTTCCTTAGAAATGTATTCCGCATGTTATACTAAAAATTGTTTTTTTATCTGAAGCTCAGATTTAACTGGGCAACCTGTTTGGAGTTTTGTTTTTTGCTAAATCTGGCAACCCTAGTGACAGGACAATATGGTAGGTGAACTTCAAAATTTCTGAAAATGGTGTTAAAGTAGTAGGACCTTGTTGTGTGTCAGCAGAGTTGACAACTTCCACAAACGGTGCTGAATCCTCCAGGATCTGAGATTTGGTTACTAATTCCCAGGTGACAGTCCCCTCTCCAAGTACTGAGTCCCTCCTTACTCTAGGAGCTGTGGGACAAAAAGAGAAAATAGGAGTTCGCCAAACAGGAACAGCTCTGATCTACAGCTCCCAGTGTGATCAACGCAGAAGATGGGCGATTTCTGCATTTCCAACTGAGGTACCTGGTTCATCTCATTGGGACTGATTGGACAGTGGGTGCAGCCCACAGAGGGTGAGCTGAAACAGGGCAGGATGTCGCCTCACCTGGGAAGAACAAGGGGTTGGGGGATTTCTCTTTCCTAGCCAAGGGATGCTGTGACAGACTGTACCTGGAAAATCAGGACACTCCGTGAAAATACTGCACTTTTCTCATGGTCTTAGCAACTGGCAGACCAGGAGATTCTCTCCTTTACCTGGCTTGGAGGTTCCCATGCCCAAGGAGCCTTGCTCACTGCTAGCATAGCAGTCTGAGATCAACCTGCGAGGCTGCAGCCTGGTGGTGGGAGGGGTGTCCGCCATTGCTGAGGCCTGAGTAGGTAAACAAAGTGGCCAGGAAGTTCTAACACCACAGCTCCATAAGGCCTACTGCCACTATAGATGCCACCTCTGTGGGCAGGGCAGAGCTGAACAAAAGGCAGCAGACAACTTCTGCAGACTTAAATATCCCTGTCTGACAGCACTGAAGAGAGCAGTCATTCTGCCAGCACAGCATTTGAGCTCTGAGAACGGACAGACTGCCTCCTCAAGTGGGTCCCTGACTCCTGTATAGCCTAACTGGAAGACACCTCCCAGCAGGGCCCAACAGACACCTTATATAGGTGGCTGCCCCTCTGGGATGAAGCTTCCAGAGGAAGGATCAGGCAGCAATATTTGCTATTCTGCAGCCTCTGCTGGTGACACCCAGGCAAACAGGGTCTGGAGTGGACCTCCAGCAAACTCCAACAGACATGCAGTTGAGGATCTTAGAAGGAAAACTAATAAACAGAAAGGAATAGCATCAACATCAACAAAAAGGACATCCACACTAAAACCTCATCTGTAGGTCACCAACATCAAAGACCAAAGGTAGATAAAACCACAAATATGGGGAGAAACCAGAGCAGAAAAGCTGAAAATTCTAAAAACCAGAGTGCCTCTTCTCCTCCAAAGGATTGCAGCTCCTCACCAGCAACAAAACAAAGCTGGATGGAGAATGACTTTAATGAGCTGACAGAAGTAGGCTTCAGAAGGTCGGTAATAACAAACTTCTCTGAGCTAAAGGAACATGTTCTAACCCATTGCAAGGAAGCTAAAAATCTTGGAAAAAAGTTAGATGAATGACTAACTAGAATAAACAGTGTAGAGAAGATATTAAATGACCCAATGAAGCTGAAAACCATGGCATGAGAACTTTGTGACACATACACAAGCTTCAGTAGGTGATTTGATCAAGTGGAAGAAAGAGTATCAGTGATTCAAGATCAAAGTAATGAAATGAGAAGACAAGATTAGAGAAAAAAACAGTAGAAAGAAACAAACAAAACCTTCAAGAAATATGGGACTATGTGAAAAGACCAAATCTATATTTGATTGGTGTACCTGAAAGCGATGGGGAGAATGGAACCAAGTGGAAAACGCTCTTCAGGATATTATTCAGGAGAACTTCCCCAACCTAGCAAGACAGGCTAACATTCAAATTCAGGAAATACAAAGAACACCACAAAAATACTCATTGAGAAGAGCAGCTCCAAGACACATAATTGTCAGATTCACCAAGGTTGAAATGAAGGAAAAAATGTTAAGGGAAGCCAGAGAGAAAAGTCGGGTTACCCACAAAGGGAAGCCCATCAGACTAACAGAAGATCTCTCTGCAGAAACCCTACAAACCAGAAGAGAGTGGGGGCCAATATTCAACATTCTTAAAGAAAATAATTTTCAACCCAGAATTTCATATTCAGCCAAACTAAGCTTCATAAGTGAAGGAGAAATAAAATCCTTT
>NW_012107008.1:372494-376038 GCF_000951045.1 Mandrillus leucophaeus | reverse complement strand
AAAGAAAATGTGGCACATATACACCATGGAATACTATGCAACCATAAAAAAGGATGAGTTCATGTCCTTTGCAGGGACATGGATGAAGCTGGAAATCATCATTCTCAGCACACTATCACAAGGACAGAAAACCAAACACTGCATGTTCTCACTCATAGGTGGGAATTGAACAATGACAACACTTGGACACA
Organism: Mandrillus leucophaeus; assembly: GCF_000951045.1. Taxonomy (NCBI): domain Eukaryota; kingdom Metazoa; phylum Chordata; class Mammalia; order Primates; family Cercopithecidae; genus Mandrillus; species Mandrillus leucophaeus. The sequence goes on along the minus strand of NW_012107008.1, from coordinate 375,847 downwards.
GGGTGGGGAACATCGCATACCAGGGCCTGTCGGCAGGTGGGGGACTAGGGGAGGGATAGCATTAGGAGAAATATATAACGTAAATAACAACTTGATGGGGGCAGCAAACCAACACGGCACATGTGTATCTATGTAACAAATCTATGTGTTGTGCACATGTACCCTAGAACTTAAAGTATAATAAAAAACAATAAAGAGAGAGAAAATAAATATTCAATACACACTGGCAAGACTGGCAATAGCTCAGGGGTTTCAAACAGGAGGTCGCAACTCTTAGTGGGATGTGAATCCAGATCATGCCAGTACTGGGGGCAAGATAGAAAAAAATAGAATAGGCAGAAATGTGAGATGGGGCAAGGAATCAGAGTGTATCACCTGTATTTTTCTCCTAAAATAAACTATGTGTGTATACTGGCTAACAATACTTCTTACTATAGTCATGGTCCAAAATCTTGGAAAGCCACTGATATGATGTTGAGACTTGCCTGGCATTATTGTGAAAACTGTGTTGGATCGACAGTGAGGGTGTTAGTTTTACACTCACGGGTGAGGGTAAGCTTTGCTTTGTTCTGGAAATATTACCCTTCTGGAACCACCTTATCTCTTTTTGGATTCTGCAATCCCTGCAAACAGATGCCAATGCTGCATTTAAATCAGAGGTCCTAGTTTTGTTTCATTTTGCTATAACCACTTTCTGGAAGCACACATTGGAATTCAACATTGTTGCATCTAATCTTAGGCAATAAATATAAGTGATATTGTGGGACCAAAAAAATCCATTCTGTGTAATTGATCATCTGCAGTGAATTTACAAATTACATAGTCTCAATATTTTTTAAAGAAGAAGGTTTCTGGTACTTAGAAATTCAAGGGACAAAACTGGCTCTCAAAACTCAGGAGATTAACCCAGTCATTCACAGTAAGGTCTATCTCGAAAATCCACACATTAAAGGATCCCTTGAGGTCAGATTTTTGAGTCTAATAACAAAATGATACTGAGCTAAAAATCAGTGGGGGTCAGCCATAGGGCAAAAATGAAAGACTGCCTGAAATGACTCTCCTTTTTCAACAATTTAACTTAGACCTCAGTTAGCAGGAGCAGTGTCATGGTAAAAAATAAACTGCATCATTTTATTTTAAAAGAAAACTATTGGCACTCCATGTCAGTCCCAGACACTCTAGCTAAACTTCAAAATGGAATCCCGAGTCAATTGTTTTAAAATAGACTCTACCTTCCAAAAACACCTGATATTTGACTATTAGTTTCTTCACCCACCATATCTGCATCAAGACCTACCTAGGGTGATTAGAGAGTGGCATCTCTTCATCCCTCCTCCTCCCCCTATCCTCCCCCTAAATCTCACATGAACAGGGAAGCAGGGCAGACTAATCTGCTTGTGAGGTTTGTGCTTGCATGTGTCGACGTGCGCTATGGGATCTTCATATTGATTGCTATTTATTTTTATGTGTATTGGTTTGTCTGCAAAGGATAATATATCATGTTGATATCTGACAGCTTCCTTCCAACTAAGACCTTGCAGCATGAATCCAGCCCAGCCCACTTGCCCTCCCGGCTAGACTCCAGCTGTTACTCCTCTGCCACTGAAAATTGGCAGCACCCTCCTCCCCACAACAGATTTTGTGTGTGTGATTGATTGGGGTTTTATTTTGGTTTTTCCTGTTTTTAACTTTTCCAGGAGATAACACGATTCCCAGATGATTCTTCACTAGCTTGCAAAATTCCGAAAGTGGCCTCTGCAGGAGAACTCTGCCCCTTTGCTTTTGTTTGCTTGTTCACTTACTCTAAAGAAAATGAACTTCTGGTCAATACCCACTTGCTCCAGAAAGGGCACAGCCACTAAAGTACACCAAAAAAATCTAAAAGACATTAAAACTATTTCAGGACCAGAGAAAACAACTACCTTTCTCAAGGATCCCAGCACATACGGACAGGCAAAATACAAGAACCCTACAGTCTTTGTCTGATAATAAGCTTAAGAGAAAGCAATTTTCCAACCCAGAGCTCTCTTCCATGGTTTACCTCACAAAAAGCCTAGGGTGGGATTTTTTTTTCCTTTGAATAATGTTCCCCTTCACATTCAGTTGATAAGAAGCCTTCTTTTGTGAGAGCCATTTGATGTTCAAAGGGCTCTTCAAAATGCATGTGGACAGCCTTTGGAGAATTCTTAGAACACCAATCTAAATTTGGGTCTTAATAACAGGAAAGTTTTGTCAGCTGTAAACAAACTTCAATGCCAAATTCTAAAAAGTAAGAACAGTTGTCATCGGCCCCTGAAGTCAAGGGTAGGTTAGACATCGACAGTTCACACACTTCCATCCCTCACCATTTAAATGTCAGAAACAGCCACTACTGGACAGAGGATACTGTCAGGCTGTCACAAGTAAATCCAATTCTCTGCTGGGCTGCTGTCCAGTCATAACACAATAGTGCAGAAGTATCCATTCTCCATTTTTCAGAAAATTTCTATAATTAAGACACTGCTCTGGGCTTCCCATAAGCATATGAAGCTCCAGGAGCACACAGGGGAAGATGTAACTAAGACGTGAATCCTTTTCCCCAATTACTTCTTTGTAAGACATTTTCCAGCAAAGAAACAGACCTTAAACCCCTAGGAAAAGTAGGCAGGAACTGAGTCAAAGGTAACAGACGAATTGCTGCTGTTTTGCATTCCCACCACTTGGTAAAACTCTAAAAACAAACCACTTTTAGTTTGGGTTTTATTTGGGGTTATTCTTTTCACTTTCAAGGAGATTCATTATTTCTCAGTCCAGAAGAAGGAATCTCAATTGTCTTGCAAAAATTCAGAATATGAACTCTAGAGAGCTGCCTTTTTGCTTTTTTTGTTGGTTTTTTTGTTTTGTTTTTGTTTGCTAATTCTAAGGAAAATGAATTTCCGGTAAAAACTACTTGTCCTACAGCCACTAAAATACAGTGAAACACCTTTACAGTAACACTTACCAGTCGACCATTTGATTCCCCTGTTCTGATTTACCTTAGCCTCTAGTTACCCATAATAATAAAACTAACCAAATGAATTGGGCACTTACTAGATACATCTTACTGTTTCACAAAACTCCATTTAATCCATATGAATTCTCCTTCAACTGGGAGTAGGGGAGTGCAAGACTAGTCCCACCAAAACATAAATTGTGCAATGAGTTAACACAGAAGCTGCTGGCTGGGCACGGTGGCTCACACCTCTAATCCCAGCACTTTGGGAGGCCAAGGCAGACAGATCACCTGAGGTTGGGAGTTCGAGACCAGCCTGACCAACATGGAGAAACCCCGTCTCTACTAAAAATACAAAATTAGCCGGGCATGGTGGTGCATG
>NW_012107008.1:371025-372187 GCF_000951045.1 Mandrillus leucophaeus | reverse complement strand
GGCAAAATAACCAGCTAACATCTTAATGACAGCATCAAATTCACACATAACAATATTAACCTTAAATGTAAATGGGTTAAATGCCCCAATTAAAAGACACAGACTGGCAAATTGGATAAAAAGTCAAGACCCACCAGTGTGCTGTATTCAGGAGACACATCTCACGTGCAGAGACACATATAGGCTCAAAATAAAAAGGTGAAGGAAGATCTACCAAGTAAATGGAAAGCCAAAAAAAAAAAAAAAAAAAAAAAAGCAGGGGTTGCAATCCTAGTCTCTGATAAAAAAGAATTTAAGCCAACAAAGATCAAAAGAGACAAAGAAGGCCCCTAGTCTCTGATAAAACAGACTTTAAGCCAACAAAGATCAAAAGAGACAAAGAAGGCTATTACATAATGGTAAAGGTATCAATCAACAAGAAGAGATAACTATCCTAAATCTATAAGCACCCAGTACAGGAGCACGCAGATTCATAAAGCAAGTTATTGGAGACCTACAAAGAGACTTAGATTCCCACACAATAATAATGGGGGATTTTAACACCCCACTGTCAATATTAAGACAGATCAACAAAACAGAAGGTTAAGAAGGATATCTGGGACTTGAACTCAGCTCTGCACCAAGCAGACCTAATAGACAGTTATAGAACTCTCTACCCCAAATCAACAGAATATACATTCTTCTCAGCACCACATTGCACTTATTCTAAAATTGACCATATGATTGGAAGTAAAACACTCCTCAGCAAATGTAAAAGAACAGAAATCACAACAAACTGTCTCTCAGACCATAGTGCAATCAAATTAGAACTCAGGATTAAGAAACTCACTCAAAACCGCAAACTACATAGAAGCTTAATAACCTGCGCTGGAATGCCTATTGGGTAAATAATGAAACGAAAGCAGAAATAATGATGTTCTTTGAAACCAACGAGAACAAAGACACAATGTACCAGAATCTCTGGGACACAGCTAAAGTAGTGCGCAGAGGGAAATTTATAGCACTAAATGCCCATGAGAGAAAGCAGGAAAGATCTAAAATTGACACCCTAACATTACAATTAAAAGAACTAGAGAAGCAAGAGCAAACAAATTCAAAAACTAGCAGAAGACAAGAAATAACTAAGATCAGAGCAGAACTGAAGGAGATAGAGACATGAAAA
>NW_012107008.1:367157-370975 GCF_000951045.1 Mandrillus leucophaeus | reverse complement strand
CAGATTGAATAAAGCACTGCACCCTGGCGTAGGCGCGAGTGTTTCATATCTTTAGTAACTGAACTTCTTAACTGTCTGGAAACATTGCTAATAATAAACAATGGCCTAGACCTCTAACATGCCTGCTCATATGGCATATTCCACATACATCACTGTGCTCCTTCTAGGCATGTATAAGCATGTAATTTTATCAGAAAAGACAACTAATTGTCCTTGGCCCATTATGATCATGTGCGCATGTGAGTGAGACTGTCAGTACTAAGTAAAACCAAAATTAAAAAATAATACTATTGAAGTAAAACTTCCTCTGTGTCTTAAACTAGGTAACATTAAACCTACTATTCCCTTATTATTGACTGCCCCCAAAATTTCATTCTTCTCAAGGACTAATTTTTAGTTTTGCATTTTATAAATCAATGACATTTATAATATTTGAAATGTTATATGTAATTTTAATCGTTATAGTGTTTACAATTTGATACTCTATAATTATAGCATTTATAATTTGATATTTTTTTCTCTGTACTTTAATAACAGCATGGGGCTTTTAAATTTTATTATTGCAGTTATCTTCTATTTGTGATAAGAAACTGGTTTTTACTGGTAGCAATAATATAACATTTCCTTTTAAAATGAATTTAAAGTTAAAATGGAAGAAGTCTACTCAAAGAAAAATCATAAGAAAATAAGAGGACAGAGGACAGGAAGACATGAACATGGCATAAAAGACGTGCTTTGAAAACACTGTCCTAGGGAAAAGCCCTTTACAGAAGTAAACACTGTTCCACAGAAAGTAAACAACTCACAGTTTTGCCACTGCCAGTTCCTAAACCTGGAAGCACATGAGCAGACAACCATGAAGAATGTTGCTCTGGAAAACATGGATGAAACTTAACATGTTTTTAGAGCATTTGGTTTTTTTGATTGTATGGAAAAACTCTAACAGAGATGAGTAATTTTTTTTGTTGAATCAACACCCAGATAACACAGTTAACAGTTTAGCCCTTTTTATTTTTTTTTTTTTTAGATGGAGTTTTGCTCTTGTTGCCCAGGCTGAAGTGCAATGGCGTGATTTTGGCTCACCACAACCTCCGCCTCCCAGGTTCAAGTGATTCCCCTGCCCCAGCCTCCCAAGTAACTGGGATTACTGGCATGCACCACCACGCTGGGCTAATTTTGTATTTTTAGTAGAGACGGGGTTTCTCCATGTTGGTCAGGCTGGTCTCGAACTCCCAACCTCAGGTGATCCACCCACCCTGGCCTCCCAAAGTGGAGTTTAGCCCTTTTATAAACCCTCAACTCATTCCTCCTTTATGTAATGTAAGATCTCAAGCTTCTCAGTGAGACTCACCACTGGAGGGTGAAAAATAAAGAACCACTATCTCGCAAGTATCCTCACCAACCAGAGAAATATTATGTTGTGCATTATCTTTCTTTGTTGGTATTTTAAAAATAGGGCTCCATACACACATATTTGAAGCTATGTTCTAGTGCATATGTTTTTACAAACCCAAACTCTCCATTCTGGAGATTTCCTGAGACACATCCCTTATGGAGTCAGGTATGATAAGCTGGGAGTTACTGTCTCCTTTATCACCATTATGAAAAGCAGAAGCTGCTCTCAGCAACGGAGACACTATTCGTTACTCCCTACATGGCATGCTATAATTACTTCAGACTGTCTAAATTTTCTCAATGATAGTCAAATGCAGTTAGAAACCGTAGTTAACTTGCTACAATAAAGATAAATTGTAGAGAAACACAATTAAACTAAGTTATTTCCATTCTTATTTTAATAACATCAGAAAAGAGAGTTTGAGGTAACGGCAACTCCATAGTTTGCAATATAAAGTAGTAGTAGTAATATGATTTTTATAATAAAAAAAATGGTGTGGCAGCAATACAAGCCTATCCTGATTAACATTCCTAACCTTGCAAATATGCAGGAAAAAATCTTTTCTACAATGATAAATTCCAAGATTAAAAATGGTTCAACTATACTTTGACAGATATTACATTGATACTGTGTATTATCAAGCAAAAAAGTAAAACAGGTTATAAAATAAAATCACAAACTAGGAATGTAAGGAAGTAACACCGTAAGGTACACTTGGAAATTTCAGTGTTCTTCTAGTACTTTTTCAGTAGTAGAGAAGTCATCAAGAATTTCTAACGCACCCAAACTGCCTAAAAAATAAAGGAGACCACTGAGAAGATTATTGTAGATATGCAGTATGGAGCATGCCACTAGTTGTCCTTCAACAATCATTCTCCACTTCTTTTATAATAATAGAACCTCCTATTTTCAATTTAGTACATGGATAAAGACTACATTTCCCAGACACCACTGAAGAGAGGTGTACCAATATGACTTCACTTCTAAACGATAAGATGTAAGGGAAAATATCAGCTGAAACACCCAGAACGTGTCCTTAAAGGAAAGGGTACAACCTGCCACTTTCCCTTTCTCCTTCCTGCTGGCAGGAGGACAAACCTGATGACTGGAACAGGAGCTCTGTCTTCAGCTAGGAGATGGCCTTATGCATAGAGCTATAATGTACATATTATGGAATGATAAAGTGAGTTTATCTGAGAAGAGAGGTTGGTAGATCCAAAAAGGGGTCTACCTCCTTTTCATTTAATAATGTTCTGTACTCTTCCAGCTTTTTCTTTTTCTTTTTACTGCGGACAGGAAGAGGAATGTGCAAGAGGGACTGAGGAAAAGAGTTAAAGATGTGTCAGAATGAAATGAACTGAAGGAGAAGCGAGAAGATCTGAGCAGTATAAGGGGTGTACTTTAGTGTGTGCTGCTGGTGCTCCACGTATATCCCCATTACAAGCTGGCACGCCAATCCCTACCTGTGAGTAAGTACGGTTATCCCTCAATTTCCATGGGGAATTGGTTCTAGGACCTCTAGCAGTTACCAAAATCCACAGATGCTAAAATCCCCGATATAAAATGGTGTGGTGTTTGCATATAACCTATGCACAGCCTCCCATATACTTCAGATCATCTCTAGCTTCATACCTAATACAATGTAAATGCTATGTAAGTAGTTGTTATATGGTATTGTTTAGGAAATAATAAGAAAAAAATCTGTACATGTTCAGTACAAACACAATTTTATTTCTGAATACTTTCCATCTGCAGTTGGTTGATCCCAGGGATGCAGAACGCATGGATGCTAAGAGGGCCGACGGTATTGCCTGAAGACAACTTAGAGCTGTCCCCTTCAAGAGAATTTACCTGGGCCAAACGGCAATTGCCTTGCCCAGGAAGCCTACCCACCACCCTAGGAGGCAGATCTTGACCAATGACTGAACAGAATATGCTTTAAGGTAGGATCAATTTCGTGGCTCACGCCTGTAATCTCGGCACTTTGGGAGGCCAAAGGAGGTCAGATCACTTGAGCCCAGGAGTTCAAGACCAGCCTGGGCAAGATAGTGAAACCCCATATCTACTAAAAATACAAAAATTAGCCAGGCATGGTGGCACACCCCTGCAATCCCAGCTACTCGGGGGAACTGAGGCATGAGAATTGCTTGAGCCTGACAGATGGATGTTACAGTGAGCCAAGAGTATGCCACTGTACTCCAGCCTGGGCAACAGAGCAAGACTCTGTCTCAAAAAGATGTAAACCTCGTCTCTACTAAAAATACAGAAAATTAGCTGGGTGTGGTGGTGGGCACCTGTAGTCCCAGCTACTCAGAAGGCTGAAGCAGGAGAATGGCCTGAACCTGGGAGGTGGAGCTTGCAGTAAGCCAAGATCGCACCACTGCACTTCAGCCTGGGCAACAGAGCGAGACTCTGTCACGGG
>NW_012107008.1:365951-367107 GCF_000951045.1 Mandrillus leucophaeus | reverse complement strand
CAAAAACTAGCAGAAGACAAGAAATAACTAAGATCAGAGCAGAACTGAAGGAGATAGAGACATGAAAACCCCTTCAAAAAAATCAATGAGTCCAGGAGCTGGTTTTTTGAGAAGATCAACAAAATTGATAGACCACTAGCAAGACTAATAAAGAAAAGAGAGAAGAATCAAATAGACACAATAAAAAATGATAAAGGGGATATCACCACCAATCCCACAGAAATAGAAACTACCATCAGAGAATCCTATAAACACCTCTATGCAAATAAACTAGAAAATCTAGAAGAAATGGATAAATTCCTGGACACATACACACCCTCCCAAGACTAAACCAGGAAGAAGTTAAATCTCTGAATAGACCAAAAACAGGTGCTGAAATTGAGGCTATAATTAATAGCCTACCAACCAAAAAAAGTTCAGGACTAGATGGATTTACAGATGAATTCTACCAGAGGTACAAAGAGGAGTTGGTACCATTCCTTCTGAAACTTTTCCAATCAATAGAAAAAGAAGGAATCCTCCCTAACTCATTTTATGAGGCCAGCATTGCCCTGATACCAAAGCCTGACAGAGATACAACAAAAAAAGATAATTTTAGACCAATATCCCTGATGAACATCAATGTGAAAATCCTCAATAAAATACCGGCAAACCAAATCCAGCAGCACATCAAAAAGCTTATCCACCATGATCAAGTCAGCTTCATCCCTGAGATGCAAGGCTGGTTCAACATACGCAAATCAATAAACATAATCCATCACATAAACAGAACCAATAACAAAAACCACATGATTATCTCAATAGATGCAGAAAAGGCCTTTAACAAAATGAAACAGCCCTCATGCTAAAAACTCTCAATAAACTAGGTATTGATGGAATGTATCTCAAAATAATAAGAGCTATTTATGACAAACCAACGGCCAATATCATACTGAATGGGCAAAAACTGAAAGCATTCCCCTTGAAAACTGGCACAAGACAGGGATGCCCTCTCACCACTCCTATTCAACATAGTGTTGCAAGTTCTGGCCAGGGCAATCAGGCAAAAGAAAGAAATAAAGTGTATTCAATTAGGAAAATAGGAAGCCAAATTGTCCCTATTTGTAGATGACATGATTGTATATTTAGAAAACCCCATCGTCTCAGCCCAAAATCT
>NW_012107008.1:359973-365901 GCF_000951045.1 Mandrillus leucophaeus | reverse complement strand
CCTGAGGTTGGGAGTTCGAGACCAGCCTGACCAACATGGAGAAACCCCGTCTCTACTAAAAATACAAAATTAGCCGGGCATGGTGGTGCATGCCTGTAATCCCAGCTACTTGGGAGGCTAGGCAAGAGAATCACTTGAACCTGGGAGGCAGAGACTGCAGTGAGCCTAGATCGCACCATTGCGCTCCAGCCCAGGCAACAGAAGCAAAACTCCATCTCAAAAAAAAAAGCTGCTGCTACTAGTTCTGTATTTTCACTACACCTAAACCTACCTCCCAAACCCTCCCAAACCCTCCCAACACCACTGCTGAGTCACAGACCCATACATCCAACTGAACTTGGATATACGAAAAGCATTACAAGCTCAGTCTCTCCAAAACTTAATTTGTCTTTTTTACCAACCTTCTCTTCCTCCTGTTTTCTCTACAGTGGTAGCAAATGACATCAACATCCACCCAGAACCTAAGCCAGAAACCATTCTAGACTCCAATCATTCTAAACTCCTCCCTTCCCCTCAACCCCCAGATCCATGTCCACTGACCAAGACAGCCTTCACATTCCCCTCAGCTTGACAAAACTTTAGAGAGGCTTCTTGACTCTAGGCCCTGATCTCCCTTTTCTTAGAGCATTTACTTTGGGAAATACATAAATTCTTTCTCGTCCTTTTGAGATGTGTGTAAATGTTTTTAGAAGCCTCTTGCCAGTTTTTCAACCTATGCCTGTTTTTCTCAAGGACTTGAGAACCATCTCTTTGAAAATGCAAATGTCAAGGAAGATAGTCCCAGGCTGTGTGGGAGGGTAGGAGCCTAACTTCAACCAGCACCTTGCTCTAAGTTGTAAAACTATCTCCTGTCCATAAGAGAAAGTTGACTTTTCCTTTGGGTAAAGCCAATGAGCAAACACAAACCACCTCTGTTCTCCCTCTCAATCCAGCTGTTAAAAATCCTCCCACCCTCCATTTCCGTAGAGTTGAGTTCAGAGTTCTGTTCTCTCTCCCCATAACAATATCCTTGAAAAAAGTCTGTTGTCTTGTCTGTTTAATTTTGGCGCAATATTTGCTATGACACCAGCCAACCCAACTCCTTGACACCTGTCAAGTATTGTTTCTGGTTTTTTTTTCCTGTCTCATTCTAGGGCCAAATCTTTAATTCAAGTTGCTGTCTCACTCATCTAGATGACTACAGTCATTTCCTAATCAGCTTCCCTGATTTCAATCTTTCTCCCTTCCAATCCCTTCCCTACACTGCTGTAGCTAAAATGGTTCAAAAACCAATGTTTAGTTCACATACTCCCCCTACTTAGAAACCTTCAAAGCTTCCCCACAGTTCCTATGATGGTGGGACCACACACATCCAGGTTTCCCCGAGACAGTCCTAATTTACACATGTTGTACCAGGTTAATTCTCAGCTTCCTTTTACTCTAAAAATGTCCCAGTTAGAAGATAATAACACCCTAGTATAGTGTCTAAGGACTAACCTCCACAATCATCTAACATTGCTCTTCTACACACATCATACTTCAAACATAACAAACTGCTTATGGCAATGGACTTCAACCCTGGCTACAAATTAAAATCATCTGGAAAGTTTTGTAAATGCATCTGTGATCCAGCTCAATACCAGACTAATTAAATCTGACTTTCTGGGGGTGGGCATTAAGCGTTGATAGATTTTTTTTTTTTTTTTTAAATGGACTCTCACTCACTCTGTCACCCAGGCTGGAGTGCAGTGGCGCCATCTCAGCTCACTGCAACCTCTGCTCCCGGGGTTCAAGCGATTCTCTTTCCTCAGCTTCTCAAGTAGCTGGGATTACAAGCATGTGTCACCACACCTGGCTGATTTTTCTATTTTCAGCAGAGACAGGGTTTCACCCTGTTGGCCAGGCTGGTCTCAAACTCCGGACTTCAAGTGATTCTCCCACCTTGGCCTCCCAAAGTGCTGGGATTACCGGTGTGAGCCACCGCGCCCAGCCTGATAGATTTTTTTAAGTTTCCCAGGTGACCCTCATGTGAAACCCAACTATAATAAAAACTGCTGACATGTGGTTGCCAGGTCAACCATCTGTGAAGCTTTCTCTGGTCTTTCACAGTAGCCTGTACATGCCTTTATTACAGAACTAACACTGAATTACCATTATTTATTTACATGTCCATCAATAGCTAAGTTCTGTTGATTCTGTCTCTTGAGTCTGTATCTTCATCTCGTTTTCCTTCACTAGTTCATCATCACCTCTCACCCAGGTGACTGCATAAGCTCCTGATTGGTTTTTCTGCTTCCAATCCTCCCCACCCAAATTGCTCCCAGTCATCTTTTGTAAAACCAGTTGAATGGTATCATTCCATTATTCAACTTTGTGATGGCTCATCACCTACTATAGGATAATGTCCAAAGTCTACGGTATAGAATTCAAAAACCTTCCCAAGAGATCCCAACATGCCCTAGATTCCCCTCACTTCTACCAACACCCGCCTCAGTCCCACAGGGTGACTCATTCATCTTTGATCAAGCCACCATGCTTCTACCTCAAATGCCTTATTCTCATTTTCCATCAGGCAAACTCCTTATTTTTAAAAGTTCCACTGAAGTATTGCTCCTGCAAAGCTGTCCCCAGCCAAGAATTAATTGCTTCCTCTTCTCTCCCACATTTTCCCACTTTAAATAGATATAGATCATTCATCACCATTTGGCTTGCATTATGTAAATGCCTGCCTCTGTCACTGGATGTGAACATCTCTAGGGCAAAGGTCAGTGATACTAGCAACTATCACCCTCAGTAAGTGATTGCTGAAGTCATTTCAGAAAACATTTTTAAATCCCTAGCTGGTAAATTGAAGATAAGCATCTTTAATCATTTCTGTTGCTTCATCCATTGAAGAAAGTGGCAGTGGAAATAGCTTAGATCTCCAAGTCCCAACATTACAAGAATTGGAGAACTCAAAGCAACCTTTGGAAACTGGGTCCAATATACATTTTGCTGGCAAAAAAAAAAAAAAAGGCTCTTTCCAGACTAAAATACTTCCAAACATAAAATCTATTAAGCTATTGCCTTCTACCTTTTAAATTTGGATTTTGAGTTTCAATCATGTTTACTGAAAGGTCACTTATTGATAGAAATGACAAAGCCAAGTGGTTTCTTACAAGATCTTAAGAGTGTTCAAGGATGGTTTCTCACTTCCAACCTTTATAGTATAGTTTCAAAGCCTCTGTTTTTATGCTAACACAAAATGAGCTGCAAACTTGACAGCAATAAACACTTCTGTCCCATCAAAAGACTGATACTGCACTAGAAAATCTGCTAGTTCCCTAATTCTGGGTTAGTAATGGTTTATTTATATAAAAGTAATATCAAATGACAAAGTCTCCCAGAAACTTCCAGGAATTACTTCTACTATTTTACCAAATACCAACGTGGAATCTGCCTCTGCATTTTGGGTAAATGCAGTCTTAAAAGAAATGCACTGGGGTGGGATGTATAATTTTATTTTTCTGAAATATCCCAAAACACATACTTTTCTCTGAAAAATCTCAAATTCAGAAACGCAAATAAATACCTTGTGCTACAGATGAAAATATCTTACTAACTCCTTAAATCATCTCTCTTCTATAAACAGATTGTTACTTGGACCAAGTGTGTGTGGATCTCCTCCCTCATGGGCAATATAATGAGGTGGTGTCCACTGAATTAGAATTTATGCCAGCAAGCATTTTTTAATAATTGTGTATTTATTTTATTGTATCTTATTAAAAATATATATATATATACCTAATATAACACACCCACAGATATTGTGGCTTAGAATGAGATAATAGTTGTTACGGCTGGCTGCAGTAAACCATCTTATTCAGATTGAATAAAGCACTGCACCCTGGCGTAGGCGCGAGTGTTTCATATCTTTAGTAACTGAACTTCTTAACTGTCTGGAAACATTGCTAATAATAAACAATGGCCTAGACCTCTAACATGCCTGCTCATATGGCATATTCCACATACATCACTGTGCTCCTTCTAGGCATGTATAAGCATGTAATTTTATCAGAAAAGACAACTAATTGTCCTTGGCCCATTATGATCATGTGCGCATGTGAGTGAGACTGTCAGTACTAAGTAAAACCAAAATTAAAAAATAATACTATTGAAGTAAAACTTCCTCTGTGTCTTAAACTAGGTAACATTAAACCTACTATTCCCTTATTATTGACTGCCCCCAAAATTTCATTCTTCTCAAGGACTAATTTTTAGTTTTGCATTTTATAAATCAATGACATTTATAATATTTGAAATGTTATATGTAATTTTAATCGTTATAGTGTTTACAATTTGATACTCTATAATTATAGCATTTATAATTTGATATTTTTTTCTCTGTACTTTAATAACAGCATGGGGCTTTTAAATTTTATTATTGCAGTTATCTTCTATTTGTGATAAGAAACTGGTTTTTACTGGTAGCAATAATATAACATTTCCTTTTAAAATGAATTTAAAGTTAAAATGGAAGAAGTCTACTCAAAGAAAAATCATAAGAAAATAAGAGGACAGAGGACAGGAAGACATGAACATGGCATAAAAGACGTGCTTTGAAAACACTGTCCTAGGGAAAAGCCCTTTACAGAAGTAAACACTGTTCCACAGAAAGTAAACAACTCACAGTTTTGCCACTGCCAGTTCCTAAACCTGGAAGCACATGAGCAGACAACCATGAAGAATGTTGCTCTGGAAAACATGGATGAAACTTAACATGTTTTTAGAGCATTTGGTTTTTTTGATTGTATGGAAAAACTCTAACAGAGATGAGTAATTTTTTTTGTTGAATCAACACCCAGATAACACAGTTAACAGTTTAGCCCTTTTTATTTTTTTTTTTTTTAGATGGAGTTTTGCTCTTGTTGCCCAGGCTGAAGTGCAATGGCGTGATTTTGGCTCACCACAACCTCCGCCTCCCAGGTTCAAGTGATTCCCCTGCCCCAGCCTCCCAAGTAACTGGGATTACTGGCATGCACCACCACGCTGGGCTAATTTTGTATTTTTAGTAGAGACGGGGTTTCTCCATGTTGGTCAGGCTGGTCTCGAACTCCCAACCTCAGGTGATCCACCCACCCTGGCCTCCCAAAGTGGAGTTTAGCCCTTTTATAAACCCTCAACTCATTCCTCCTTTATGTAATGTAAGATCTCAAGCTTCTCAGTGAGACTCACCACTGGAGGGTGAAAAATAAAGAACCACTATCTCGCAAGTATCCTCACCAACCAGAGAAATATTATGTTGTGCATTATCTTTCTTTGTTGGTATTTTAAAAATAGGGCTCCATACACACATATTTGAAGCTATGTTCTAGTGCATATGTTTTTACAAACCCAAACTCTCCATTCTGGAGATTTCCTGAGACACATCCCTTATGGAGTCAGGTATGATAAGCTGGGAGTTACTGTCTCCTTTATCACCATTATGAAAAGCAGAAGCTGCTCTCAGCAACGGAGACACTATTCGTTACTCCCTACATGGCATGCTATAATTACTTCAGACTGTCTAAATTTTCTCAATGATAGTCAAATGCAGTTAGAAACCGTAGTTAACTTGCTACAATAAAGATAAATTGTAGAGAAACACAATTAAACTAAGTTATTTCCATTCTTATTTTAATAACATCAGAAAAGAGAGTTTGAGGTAACGGCAACTCCATAGTTTGCAATATAAAGTAGTAGTAGTAATATGATTTTTATAATAAAAAAAATGGTGTGGCAGCAATACAAGCCTATCCTGATTAACATTCCTAACCTTGCAAATATGCAGGAAAAAATCTTTTCTACAATGATAAATTCCAAGATTAAAAATGGTTCAACTATACTTTGACAGATATTACATTGATACTGTGTATTATCAAGCAAAAAAGTAAAACAGGTTATAAAATAAAATCACAAACTAGGAATGTA
>NW_012107008.1:343545-358451 GCF_000951045.1 Mandrillus leucophaeus | reverse complement strand
AAAAAAAAAAAAAAAAGATGTAAAAACATAATAAAAATAAAAATAAAAGATGGGATCCATTTAATAGTAAAATTTCCACTCCAGGGCTTGTGGGGCCTTTGTGGGGCCAGAGCTAGCTAGTCTACAGTTGAAATCACATTCTTATGTATCTTTTTTCCCTTGCCTGATCCTACTTTTCTCCCACCTCTTCTATTGCATGCACTTCCCCAATAAATCACTGGATTTACTAGGGCTCCATGTCAAGCTCTGCCTCTAGGGAACCCAATCTAAAAACCACCACACGAGTTTTCTCTGCATTGGGAGCAGTTCTCCTGCCACAGCCCCCAAACCTCTGAAAATGTAGCCTGCTTCAAGTTCCTCTCCACCTCCTCCTTGGTGAGGAACACCTCTCAGCTGCTGAACCATCCACTATCTGCAGGGGTGCTGAAATGACCAGAGACATGGACAGATGAGAGCCTCAGCAGCTTAGCAGTCTCATGTCCCCATACCTCACTTGCCCATAGCCACAGCTTCCAAACCAGAGCCATGCCCAGGGACATCGACACAGCACCCAAGTTCACCGGGGCTGGGGCTGCCACAGTGAGGGTGGCTAACTCTGGGGCTGAGACTGCTATTGTGTTTGGGAGCCTCATTATAGTCATGCCAGGAACCCATCTCTGAAGCAACAGCTCTTCTCCTGTGCCATTCCGGGCTTTGCCCTCTTGGGGCCATGGGGCTCTTTTGCCTGATGGTAGCCTTTCTCACCCTCTTTGCCACGTGAAGGAGCCATATCCACCTCCCACAGTTCTTTCTCCCATGTCTTGTCCGCCCTATGTGTTCGTTTTCCTGTACCTCCCCAGGCAGCCTGGGGCACATGGTTGGCTCAGGGTTTGACAGAGGGAAGACAAATAAATAATCTATTAATAAGGGGAAAAAAACCACAATACTGAATTGATCTTACGGAAAATAAAATTCACTCACTACTGTTTCATAATTTACATTGTATTTTTTCCTAATAAAAATGGAAGATATTAAATATTTAAACAAGGAACAGCATACTTTCAAACCAGCACACCAGTCTAGAAGGGTGTCGTCTAGAAGAGTATATCCACCTAAATTATTTTTCAGAGTGGCGTATTCAAAGCATGACCCTCTAAATAAAGTTGATCTGCTTTTTCTGTAATCATATTTTATGATCAGTGTAACATGAATATTAAACTTGCAGCTAAGATAGCCTCACTAGGAAACTGGTTACTCCGACACAGTAGCTCTGACCATTTGAAAGTGGGCCCTATTGGCTACATCATGGGAAGATTACAGACCAAAACCCCACTCACTCTACCTAAAAAATAAGCAGTCAGCCAAACAGCTTCACCTATCCAGCTAAGGTTAATAGGGAAATTTTAATCTGCCTAAAACAAAATTGAAACCTTTGACTGTGGAAGACACTGCTTTTATTTTACTGGCAGAGTAATGAACCTTATCTAATCTACTCTTAAATCTTAATTCAGTGCTTTAAAACTACCAGAAGATTCTTCCTTATGTCTAACCCTAAATTTTTCACACAGCAATTTTGTTGTAGACTTAGGCACTAGGTAACAGACTCTATTTCTTATCTTAAATAATTTAAGTGTCTACACATTTTCTTATAGGCACTAACTTTCTAAAAACCAGTATCTCAGGCTATTCACTAACCTTTAGAGCATCTCTCTTCAAAATTAGAAGACCCAAACACATGCAATATTGCTCATCAATGTTCACAATGATGGTAGAGATTGGGCTTTAAAAAATCACTATATAAGCGAAGTGTGGCATATACATATAATGAAATATTATTCAGCTTTAAAAAGGAAGGAAATTCTGACACATGCTACAACATGGATGAAACTTAATGATATTACACTAAATGAAATAAGCCAGTCACAAAAAGACAAATTGCATTCTCTTATATGAGCTACTTAAAGTAGTCAAAATCATAGAGACAGAAAGCAGAATGCTGGTTACTAGGGGCAGGGGGAAAGGAGGAATGGGGAAATTTTAATCTGTATTTAATGGATACAGAGTTTCAGTTTCACAAGATGAAAAAGTTATGGAAATAGATAGTGGTGACGGTTGCACAATATTATGAATGTATTAAATATCTCTGAACTGTACACTAAAAATAGTTAAGATGGGCTGGGCATGGTGGCTTATGCCTGTAATCCCAGCACTTTGGGAAGCCAAGGCAGGTGGATCATTTGAGGTCAGGAGTTCGAGACCAGCCTGGCCAACATGGTGAAACCCCATCTCTACTAAAAATACTAAAATTAGCTAGGTGTGGTGGTGCATGTCTGTAATTCCAGGTACTGGGGAGCCTGAGGCCGGAGAATTGCTTAAACTCGGGAGGCAGAGGCTGCAGCAAGCCAAGATTGTGCCACTGCACTCCAGCCTGGGCAACAGAGTGAGTGAGACTCCGTCTCAAAAATAAAATAGTTGGCCAGGTGCGGTGGCTCACGCCTGTAATCCCAGCACTTTGGGAGGCCGAAACAGGCAGATCACGGGGTCAAGAGATTGAGACCATGCTGGCCAACATGGTGAAACCCCATCTCTACTAAAAATACAAAAATTAGCTGGGCATGCTGGTGCGTGCCTGTAGTCCCAGCTACTCGGGAGGCTGAGGCAGGAGAATCGCTTGAACCCAGGAGGCAGCGGTTGCAGTGAGCTGAGATTGCACCACTGCACTCCAGCCTGGTGACAGAGCAAGACTCCAACTCAACCAATCAATCAATCAATAAAATAGTTAAGATGGTATATTTTATGTGTGTTTTACCGCAATTTTTAAAAAAATGTAAGAAAATTAAAAGAAAAAAATAGATAAATTAAAACAACTACAATGATAAAGGCCTCAGCATTACTAATATCGTTCTCTTGCTCTTATGGCTTGTCTTCTATTCCAGTTGTATTTGGGCTCCCTACTTTTTCTTGCCCTCCCCTCTCTCCATTGAACGTTAGCATTTTTTGTCTAATTGTGTGTCTACCTCATCAAAGTCATATCTATTACTCCAAAAGCACTAAACAGTGACTCTCAATTAGACATTATATTGTAATGTAAATAAGTTACAGTAATTATTCTCCCTCCCTCAACATGATTCTTGAGAACAATTGCCAAATGACCCCATTCAGCATTCACTTGGACCAGTGTCTCTTATATAGGGTCACATGTCATAATCATCCGTGGATCTTTGTAAAACTACACACACTTGGGACACTGTCCTGTGGATAGTCAATCTCAGTGAAGCAGAACAGGGTCATTTTACTTCCAAAGCTCTACAGGTAATAATAAGAATTAGAATTATTGAGTGTTTATAAAGTGCCAAGCATTGTACTAAATGTTTAATTGTGATTCTGATAATTACCTCTACTTAACTTCCTTAACTAACTCCAAGCCCTAAATTATGTTTGCAATTTAGAGTATTAACGTGGAAGTCCACAATCAAGCTTAGCTAGCTTAGCAGTCCATCAATCTCATCCTGTTGTAGGAAGCACTCTGTGTGTGGGTGCATGTGTATATGTGTGTATGTAATTTTCCTGGAAAAAAGATTCATCGTAACTTTTATAGTTTCCTCAAAATAGTCTCTGACACAAAAATAGGCTAAGAAAAACTACTTAGAATAAAATTCCTCCCACCATTATATATTCACCCCAGAGAGTTCACCCGCACTTATTCATTCATTCACTAAATATTTATTGAGCGCCTATGACATGCAAACTGTCAAGGTTTGAGGTCAGTGAACAAAACCAAGCCCTTGTCCTCATGGAAACTTATATTTTAGAGGAATAAACAATAAATATATAGTGGGTAAGACAATCCTTTGGCTCAGAACCTAACTTCCTAAATTACTAATGCAAATTGCATAATCCACTCAGGGGCGATTGGGACTCAAAGCCCCAGGTAGTTTCAAAATCCATACTATTTCCACCATTTATTGTTGTTTTCAAATACAACATATTTTATGAAGACAAAATTTTACCTATCATCTATTACTGTGCACAGCAAATAGTGTAACAAATAAATAGCATTTTCAGTTTTATAAAACGTTAAGTAGTATTTGGCTATTCAAAAGTATTTCCAAAAAGGTACAAATAGTCATGTCTTATTTCTCTAGATTCATAAGAAAGTATGGAAGTTAGTAGGTGTTGAAAGTTTTGTGGTATTGTCACATAGTTTACTTCTACATATGTTATAAACCACGGGATACATTATTATTAATTTTGCTTTTAACAGCCAAGTACTTATTTAAAAGAACCAAATACTGTTTTAAAGGTAGTTTCCATGGATGCATGAGCTGGCCAGTACCCAACTGAAAACTTGAGGGGGACCCTCTGCATATCTCTGGAGCTTTCTCACTTGCTTTCTGTCTATCACTCTCTCTCTCTTACACTGAGACTCACACACTCTCTGTCTCTCTTGCTCCCGCTCACTTTCTCTTTTTTTCTCTCTCTCCAGCTCTTTCCTCTCCGATACTCCATCCTGTGAACTCTAGGCATCTTCACTTCTCCAGACTCCCAGCTCCATATTCTCAGACCACTGAACTATGCCTGGGTCCCCACTCCTTTCCCTGATGCCTGGAAATTCTCTTTGGGCAGTAAGCCGGGTAATCATAGGAGCTCACCTCATCTGTTTCCCATCTTTCAGGGATTATCCTTCTTTGCTATCTAATGTTCAATGGCTTGAAAACTCTTATTTCATATATATCATACATGTTTGAGGCTTGATTTTAGTTGCTTCAGTGGGTGAGTAAATCCAGTTCTTGCAACTCCATCTTGGTGAGAAACAGAAGTCTCTTTAATGTAACTATAATCCAAGTATTTTAAAAATTAAAAGTTGTGATAAAGCTTATTCAGAAGAGTAATTTTGAAGAACACAAGTTCAGTACAGAAGGAACATCTATAAACAAAGTTAGTGATAAAATGCCCCTCCCTATTGGGACAGGCCACTCCCACAGCCCCACCACCTTGGTATATCACTGCTGATAAAGTTAAACAAGCCCATGGTGGCCTTGGCATCGGATGGATTTTGTCCAACCCAAACCCTGTCACTTACTAAATAAATGACATGCAACCATGAGTAAATGACTTAACCTCTGTGTGCCTCACGTATCATATGTAAAATGGAAATATTGTAGTACATAGGACATAGGATTGTTATACTAAATGAGAAATGCACAGCTACTTAGCAAAATGTTTGCTATGTATGGGCTCAATAAACAGTATGTTCTATTAATATTGTCTGAACTCCATATTTGCCACATATTTAATCCACTCAATTAAATGTCGATCATTAATGTATACATTAGTCCTTTTTATCATCCAGAAAGAAAATGTAACTAAGTTAAAACTAGCACAAACTGGTTGGGCACAGTGGCTTACGCCTGTAATCCCAGCATTTCGGGAAGCCGAGGCAGGTGGGTCACTTGAGGTCAGGTGTTTGAGACCAGCCTGATCAACGTGGTGAAATCCCATCTCTACTAAAAATACTAAAATTAGCTGGATGTGGTGGTGGACACCTGTAATCCCAGCTACTCGGGAGGCTAAGGAAAGAGAATTGCTTGAACCAGGGAGGCGGAGGCTGCAGTCAGCTGAAATTGCACCACTGCGTTCCAGCCAAGTCAAAAGAGTAAGACTCCGTCTCAAAAATAAAAATAAAAATAAAATTAGCAGAAACTATTCATATTCTTCAAAGCATTTAGTTTATTACACTCTGTTCCCTAAAATAAAAGGATGAAGTCACCAGGTATCTCAAAGTTATAACCTTTTCAACATTTATTCAATTCATCTCTAATTTGTCATCCCCTTTCTTCTGTCTGCAACTTTATTATTTCCCAGTTCCACTGAATTCCTGATGGGGCCTACCGAGTCCTATTTGTGGTCCTTAATGGGAGCTTTGTAGCAAAAGAGAAGTAGATCTTGAGTTCCTCCTAACCAGCTCAGGCTGCTACATTACCTGTTCAGATTTTGGATTTCTTTGGCTCTTAATAATTTAAATGTCCTTTTATCTAGCTCTAAATATCTTTGAATATGAAGGATCCTGTATTTTTTCATATTTTTCATATCTATAGGACCTTATAGCTCATAAATGTATTAAAATGATATTCAATTAAATTCTAGTTATTTCTCATGGCCTTATCTGGCATTGCCATCCCAGCTTCGAAGGTCATTCTACTGACAAGCACTTTATCTATATCCACAATCAAGCAACCTAGAATAGACAGAAATATTCACTCTGAAGTCAAACCATGACTATGCCAATCGCTGGTTGTGCCAGCTTGGACAAGTCACTGATACCTTCTAGGGCTCAATTTCCTTACTGTAATATGGAAAATAACTAATCGTACTTATAACAGTGTCTTATGGAGTTGTTGCAGGGATTAAAAAGAAGTACCTAAAATGCTGCCTGGCACATAATATATGCTCAATAATTTTAAGCTACTATTATTATTATTACTACTATAATTATTATTTTTGACTTGCAGTATACAGTGTTAAATATGTTTTTTATGTACATTTGCTATTTGTCCTTCCTAGAATTTTTTTTTTTTTTTTTTTGAGACAGAGTCCTACTCTGTCACCCAGGCTGGAGTGTAGCAGCATGATCTTGGCTCACTGAAACCTCCGCCTCCCAGCCTCAAGATATTCTCCTGCCGCACCCTCCCAAATACCTGGGATTACACGCATACGCCACCACACCCAGCTAATTTTTCTATTTTTAGTAGAGATAGGGTTTTGCCGTGTCAGCCAGGCTGGTCTCAAACTCCTGACCTCAGGTGATCTGCCCACCTCAGCCACCCCCACCCAAAGTGCCGGAATTACAGGCGTGAGCCAATGCAGCCAGCCAGCAAATTATTTTATAAACCCACAACTGGTTCATCTCTTTCAGGCCTGTGGTGGCTTCCACATACACCCCATAAATACAAGTTGAATAAGGCACATAGTTTGGTTCTTTGCATCCTAGTACACTTAGGCATATTCTAATTTACACAGTTTAAATGCTGTACTTTTGAGCTTGCTCTACCAGTAAATTTTACTAAAAACTAATGGCCAATGAAGATCCCCTGATGGTTTCCCTCAGGCTGACAGGATGATCTCTCCTCACTGCAGCTCTCTAACACTCCTGTCCACTGGGTGCTGTCACCCACCCCTTAGGTGCAGTCCCTCTGCTCTGTGCCCTACCTCTTGACACGGCTGGGTAACTCCCATTCTTCAGTATCAAGTGTCCCAGTCACTGACGCCTTGTGCCAATTGTCCTGGCTGCCTGAACTGGCCATGTCTGTCAATCTGGGCTGGAATCTCATGTTTATGTGGATCCACCTAGATGCACTGCCTCATTCTTAGAATTATAATTGCCAGAATCATAGCAATTGTTTATGACTTTATACTTTGTGAAGTGCTTTCAAGAATATTATTTGATCTTTCTTTGAGACAGATAGCATTCATATTATTATTGCTAATACAAACTAGAAGGGATGAGAAAAGGTCAGGGGGTAGAAAATATTAGAACTGAGACTAGAACAAGGATTTACAGTGTGGGCATGTCATATAAAAACTAAGCAAGAAAAATTTAAGGCCTGAGACTGTGCTGAATCCAAGAGAAACAAGCTGAAGGTTAGCCAACCTCTCCTGGGTGGTGTGAGGGATGGACCTCTTAAGGAATTAGGAAGCACCTTGAGTGTGAATATTGAAGATCTGTTTCTCTCTAACACTGGCCTTTGAGTCCCTCTCAAAGAATTGATTCCATAAAGCCTTGATTCTAAAGTAGGCATTAGATTTCCTAGACTCTTTCTCAATCAAGGTTCCATCACAGAATTCAACCCTACAAAAATTATTTGAGTGACTATTTTCTTAATTCTTCCAAGAATGGTACCAATCTAGTACCATTCTAGATGCACAGGCAAGAAATTAATTCATTATATATAATGAATGACTTTGGGACGTTACGCTTAATTCTTCCATGGAGTGTGGTTGAGAAGACCTTAAGGAGTATGAGAGAGTTTACATTAGGCCTACTATGTGGAACAACAAACTCCACCTATAGTAAGTGTTTCCCTTTAAGAATTAGAATAAAATTTCAGAGTCAGATGAAGAAATCCTCTCAGAACTGAGTAACCCATGGCCAGTGACATCTCCTTATGCAGCAGTAATGCTCCATTTTAGGTATCAATCTTAATAAGAGTTAAATCTTCTATGAATCAATGTGACAAAAAAATCATAATAATCAGACTAAATGCCTATTGATGCCACATGCTTCATTGTATGAGGACTGAGTAACAGAATGTGAACAGATTAGCACCTTCCAGCCCTCTCTGCTGGGACACCATCTCCAAGGAATGCTCCAAGCAAGAGTACCTTCAGGTGTCAAGATAGATGATAAACTTTGGAGGCAGGCTGATATGCAGCCAGAGAGCTTTTTCTGCGAAGTACTTTCAGAGATTTGTGGAAGATGTTTCCAGAGTCTGGAAATTGATCCCTATTGACTCCAGCAGGGAAACTATGACTTACAAGCCTTGTTTTGAATATAGATTAGTGAGCCAGGGCCACTTGACAGTAAAAACAAACCAACCAGGCCTTTTCTGAACTGACGAACCCCCTCTAAGCCAAGGAAGCAAGTCTGTCTTTGCCATTAATGTATCTCTTAGTTAAAATAACAAGAAGAAGGAAATATAACCAGCTAGTTTCAAGAGAACAAATTCAGAGGAATTTCTCCTCCCATTTATTTCCTTCCATAATCTCTTTCAACATTTTAAACATTTACTTTGGGAGTGACGTAAGGAAGTAAATGCCCTCCGAAAGGAAAAAAAAAAAATTAGAATAAGAGCATAAAGACCCAGACCCCTAAGGAAATAGAAGCGAATAATACTTGAATAAATTGGCTTAATCAAGATTAATTCTGTTTATTAACAAGCAGAATTGTTATAAAAGCCAAGTAAGCAGTTGTCTGTGTCTCATTAGGTCAAACGACTCTCTTGGAAAAGATGGAACTTGGAACCACAGTGAAAGCTGCCCTCATAGTAAGGAGGGAGAGAAAGTTCTCCTACAGAGCTGTTTGATGTAAAGACCCAGAAGAGAAATTAAATACAGCTTTAGTTGAGGCAAACTCTGCACTTGTTCTTCCCTTTAAAAAAAATAAAATGTATTTGAAAGAGTGAAATAAGTGTGGAATTTTACATTTAAACACTACTTAATCCAGTTATGAAAGTAACAATCGCTAACATTTTATCTCCATCAAGTGCCATAGTAAGTGCTTTGTGAATTCTCTCCTGTAGTCCACACTACAAAGCAAGGGAAAAGTACTGGTATTATCTCTTTTGACTGAATTAATTGGTCCCTTTTCTGTTACTTTGGATTTTTTAAGTATATACTGCATACTTACTATGTGCTAGGTACTGTGCTGGCCTCTAGGTGTGGTCCCTGCCCTCAGGAAACTTATAGACAATACAAAATATTTAAAAAAAAAAAAAAAAAAAAAAAAAAAAAAAAAAAAAAACAGGGGGCTATGGTAGAAAATAATGAAGGAGGAAGAAATCTGCTGAAGTGGCCAGGTCAGCTAAAACCTGAGAGATAAGAAAGAACCAGCCATGTGATGAGCAAGAGGAATGAGCAAACCAAGGCAGAGCATGTGCAAGGGCCTGAGCTAGACAGAACTTTGTGTATTTACAGTTTAAGAAGAAGGTGGAGCCTGGCACGGTGGTTCATGCCTGTACTCCCAGCTTCTCAGGAGGCTGCAGCAGGATTATCCCTTGAGTCCAGAAATTTGAGCCTAGTCTGGGCAACATAGTGAGACTCCATCTAAGAAGGTGGGTTTGTGAGAAAACAGTGAGCAAGAGGGAGGGGAGCATGAGATAATTTGCAGAGATGAACATAGGCCAGACCGTAAAGGAGGTTTCAGAACTTGTTACAGAGTTTGGGTGTATTTTAAGTACAATAGAAGCTCCTGAAAGGTTTTAAGCCTAAGAATAATAGGATCTGATTTGCATTTTTTTTAATTACTCAAATGGATCTTTGGAGACTGGATGTAGGAGTTCATAAAGGAAGGCAGAGATACAAGTTAGGAAACTAGTGTTTAGGTAAAGGAGACAGTGGCTTGGGCAGCCTATATCATGGCTGTGGAAAAGAAACAGGGTCAAGGAACACTTTGGAGGCAGAATTAATTGAGTTCCACCTTTCACACAGTTCTAAAATAGCAGTTACCACATTCTCTCTTAACTGTTCCTTTGTCTCTTTCTGCCAATAACTCCCATCTCTCTCTAAATGCAGGAATAATATTTCACCATCTGTGATTCCTCAAAGCCAAAGAGAGTGCCTGATAAATTCTCAATAAGTATTTGATAAATACATGTTAATGAGGTAAGAAAGATGCAACTTACTCTGGGGGGATTAACTACCTGCTCTGTGTTGTCTTACCTAGGTTAAAATTATGAAAGGGCAAAGCAGGCAATTTCTACTCTGAAAGAGATGGAGTCATTCTAGCAGTCCTCTAGAGTAGGAAACCCAGGACTACGATATGGAGAATTTGAAGATTCTAGCTAAAGGGCATGTGGATAGTATTGAGATTGGGTAATCCAATCCCCTGCTTCTCAGACATCAGAAGAGGTAGTATAGTGTACTGGTTAAAAGAATGGACTTTGATACCAGGTTCAAATCTTACACCAGATCCTCTCTAGCTATGTGACTTTGTGTACATTACTTAACATCACTGTGTTTTATCACCTGTTAAATGGGGTAATAATAATGCTTAACGTGGTAGGCAGAATTACAGCCTCCCAAATACGTCTACTTCCTAATCTTTGGAAACCTATAAATATGTTATTTTACATGGCAAGGCAGAGTTAAGGTTGCAGATGGTATTAAGGTCACTAATCAGTTCACCTTAAAATAATGAGATTACATACCTCCAGCACACCACAGTCACCCTAGGGAGAAAAGGTCAGTCTGTCTTCCCCATGAGCCTCCACTACCCTGCTCATCACCAGAAGGGGCCCCCTGGCTTAGGCCCACAATGCAGCCACCCCTATCCTGGGCTGATTGCTTCTATTGGTAGCAGCCCTGCATTTCTCTAGGGTAAAGCCCCAAAAGACAAGTGAAAGGTCTGCTTCCATTGCCACAGCCAAGCTCCCCACCCCTGCTGCATCCAAGCTAAGAAGGGAACATAAAGCCTGAGATCACCCCAGGCTGCAGTGTGAAGCCTAGGAATGCCAAGCCAAGGTCTGCAGCCAGCAGTTGAGTAGGAGAGGAGCCCACACTCCCAGAGCACTGAGAGGGAGCACAGCTGAGAACATGAGGAAAATACACGGGAGCCTTGTGGCTGACCAAGAGGCCCACCTACTGGCCGTTACACTTAAGCATCATCTACTGGATCACAGCCCAAGCTTCAACACCAAAAATGCTTTGCTAATATACCCCCCTGTGAAACCAAGGACAAGAATTCAGCAACAAATAAAGACTCTGCATAAAGCCTCAGCCCTCTGAAAACATCCAGAAATGAAGTGAACTTACTACACCCAAATTACATCATAGGTAAAGGAACACCCACACAAACATAAGAAAAAGAACTATGGCAACTCTAAAAGTCCAAGTGTCTTCATTTCTCCAAGCAATTGCAAAACTTCCCCTGAACACGTGTTTAACTAGGCTGAACTGGCTGAAATGACAAATAAAGAATTCAGAATATGAATAGGAAAAAAGATCACTGAGGTTCTGGAGAAAGTTGAAACCCAACCCAAGGAATCTATGGCTTATAATAAAATGATACAGGATTTACAGATAAGCAAATGCTGAGGGATTATGTCACCACCAGTCCTGCCTCCCAAAGGAAGCACTAAATATGGAAAGGAAAAACTGGTACCAGTCACTGCAAAAACACACCAAAATATAAAAAAACAATGACACTATGAAGACACTATGAAGACACTATGAAGACCAACTACTGTGCAATAATAAAAAATAATCAGCTACCTTTATGACGACAGGATCAAATTCACGCATAAAATATTAACCTCAAATGTAAATGGACTAAATGTCCCAAATTAAAAGACACAGACAGGCAAATTAAATAAAGAGTCATGACCCATCAGTGTGCTGTATTCAGGAGACCCATCTCATGTGCAAAGACACACGTAAGCTCAAAATAAAGGGATAAAGGACTATTTACCAAGCAAATGGAACGGAAAAAAAAAAAAAAAAAAAACAGGGGTTGCAATCCTATTCTCTGATAAAAACAGACTTTAAACCAACAAAGACCAAAAGAGACAAAGAAGGGCATTACATAATGGTAAAGGGAACAATGCAACGAGAAGAGCTAACTACCCTAAATATACATGCACCCAATACGGGAGCACCCAGATTCATAAAACAAGTTCTTAGAGACCTACAAAGAGAATTAGACTCCCACACAGTAAAAGTGGGTGCCTTTAATATCCTACTGTCAATATTAAACAGATCAATGAGACAGAAAATTAGCAAGGATATTCAGAACTTGAACTCAGCTCTGGACCAAGCAGTCCTAATAGACATCTACAGAACTCTCTATCCCAAATCAACAGAATATACATTCTTCTCAGCACCATATTGCACTTATTCTAAAATCAACCACAAAATTGGAAGTAAAACACTCCTAAGCAAATGCAAAAGAATGGAAATCATAATAAACAGTCTCTCAGACCACAGTGCAATCAAATTAGAACTCAGGATTAAGAAACTCACTCAAAACCACACAACTACATGGAAACTGAACAATCTGCTCATGAGTGAATACTGGGTAAATAACGAAATTAAGACAGAAATAAATAAGTTCTTTGAAACCAATGAGAACAAAGACACAATGTACCAGAATCTCTGACAACAGCTAAAGCAGTGTTTAGAGGGAAATTTACAGCACTAAATGCCCACATCAGCAAGTGGGAAAGATCTAAAATCGACATCCTAACTTCACAATTAAAAAAAAAAAAACCAGAGAAGCAAGAGCAAACAAATTCAAAAGCTAGTAGAAGACAAGAAATAACAAAGATCAAAGCAGACCTAAAGGAGACAGAGACACGAAAAGCCCTTCGAAAAGAAATCAATGAACCCAGGAGCTTGTTTTCTGAAAAGATTAACAAAATAGATAGATCGCTAGCCAGACTAAAAAAGAAGAAAAGAGAGAACAATCAAATAGACACAATATAAAAAGATAAAGGGGGGCAGTTCCAAGATGGCCAAATAGGAATACCACCAGTCTACAGCTCCCAGTGTGAGGGACACAGAAGACGGGTGATTTCCGCATTTCCAAATAAGGTACCGGGTTCATTTCATGGGGGCTTGTCAAACAGTGGGTGCAGGACAGAGGGTGCAGCCCACCAAGTGTGAGCTGAAGCAGGGCGAGGCATCACCTCACGCAGAAAGCTCAAGGGGTCAGGGAATTCCCTTTCCTAGCCAAGGGAAGCTGTAACAGATGACACCTGGAAAATTGGGTCACCCCCATCCTAATACTGTGTTTTTCCAACAGTCTTAGCAAATGGCACACCAGGAGATTATATCCCACGCCTACCTCTGAGGGTCCCACACCTATGGAGCCTCACTCATTGCTAGCACAGCAGTCTGAGATCAAACTGCAAGGTGGCAGCGAGGCTAGGGTGGGGCGCCCGCCATTGCTGAGGCTTGAGTAGGTAAACAAAGGAGCCAGGAAGCTCGAACTGGGTGGAGCACACCACAGTTCAAGGAGGCCTGCGTGCCTCTGTAGACTCCACCTCTGATGGCAGAGTGTAGCCAAACAAAAGACAGCAGAAACCTCTGCAGACTTAAATGTCCCTGTCTGACAGCTTTGAAGAGAGTAGTGGTCATCCCAGAATGGAGTTTCAGATCTGAGAACAGACAGACTGTCTCATCAAGTGGGTCCCTGACCCCCAAATAGACTAACTGGGAGGCACCCCCAAGTAGGGGCAGACTGACACCTCACATGGCCAGGTAACCCTCTGAGATGAAGCTTCCAGAGGAATGATCAGGCAGCAACATTTGCTGTTCAGCCATATTCGCTGCTGTGCAGTCTCTGCTGCTGATACCCAGGCAAACAGGGTCTGGAGTGGACCTCCAACAAACTCCAACAGACCTGCAGCTGAGGGTCCTGACGGTTAGAAGGAAAACTAACAAACAGAAAGGACATTCACGCCAAAACCCCATCTGTATGTCACCATCATCAAAGACGAAAGGTAGATAAAACCACAAAGATGGGGAAGAAACAGATCAGAAAAGCTGAAAATTCTAGAAATCAGAGCACCTCTCCCCTTCCAAAGGAACACAGCTCCTCACCAGCAACGAAACAAAGCTGCACAGAGAATGACTTTCACTAATTGAGTGAAGGCTTCAGATGATCAAATTTCTCCAAGCTAAAGGAGGAAGTTCAAAGTCACCACAAAGAAGCTAAAAACGTTGAAAAAAGATTAGACGAATGGCTACTTAGAATAACCAGTGTAGACAAGTCCTTAAATGACCTGATGGAGCTGAAAACCATGGCACGAGAACTACATGATGAATGCACAAGCTTCAGTAGCTGATTCAATCAACTGGAAGAAAGGGTATCAGTGATTGAAGATCAAATGAATGAAATGAAGTGAGAAGAGAAGTTTAGAGAAAAAAGAGTAAAAAGAAACAAGCAAAGCCTCCAAGAAATATGGGACTATGTGAAAAGACCAAATCTACGTCTGATTGGTGTACCTGAAAGTAACGGTGACAATGGAATGAAGTTGGAAAACACTCTGCAGGATATTATCCAGGAGAACTTACCCAATCTAACAAGGCAGGCCAACATTCAAATTCAGGAAATACAGAGAACACCACAAAGATACTCCTCGAGAAGAGCAACTCCAAGACACATAATTGTCAGATTCACCAAAGTTGAAATGAAGGAAAAAATGTTAAGG
>NW_012107008.1:329079-343050 GCF_000951045.1 Mandrillus leucophaeus | reverse complement strand
AAAAAAAAAAAAAAAAAAAAGCAGGGGTAGCAATCCTAGTCTCTGATAAAACAGACTTTTAAAAAACAAAGATCAAAAGAGACAAAGAAGGCCATTACATAATGGTAAAAGGATCAATTCAACAAGAAGAGCTAACTAACCTAAATATATATGCACCCAATACAGGAGCACCCAGATTCATAAAGCAAGTCCGTAGAGACTTACAAAGAGACTTACACTCACACACAATAATAATGGGAGACTGTAACACCCCACTGTCAACATTAGACAGATGAACGAGACAGAAAGTTAAAAAGGATATCCAGGAATTGAACTCAACTCTGCACCAAGCGGACCTAATAAACATCTACAGAACTCTCCACCCCAAATCAACAAAATGTACATTCTTCTCAGCATCACGTCGCACTTACTCCAGAATTGACCACATAGTTGGAATTAAAGCACTCTTCATCAAATGTAAAAGAACAGAAATTATAACAAACTGTCTCTCAGACCACAGTGGAATGAAACTAGAACTCAGCATTAAGAAACTCACTCAAAACCACTCAACTACATGGAAACTGAAACAACCTCCTCCTGAGTGACTACTGGGTACATAACAAAAAGAAGGCAGAAATAAAGATATTCTTGGAAACCAATGAGAACAACAACACAACATACCAGAACCTGTGGGACACATTTAAAGCAGTGTGTAGAGGGAAATTTACAGCACTAAATGCCACAAGTGAAAGCAGGGAAAATCTAAAATTGACACCCTAACATCACAATTGAAAAGAACTAGAGAAGCAAGAGCAAACATATTCAAAAGCTAGCAGAAGGCAATAAATAACTATGATCGGAGCAGAACTGAAGGAGATAGAGACACAAAAAAACCCTTCAAAATATCAATGAATCCAGAAGCCGGTTTTTTGAAAAGACCAACAAAATTGATAGACCACTAGCAAGACTAATACAGAAGAAAAGAGAGAAGAATCTAATAGATGCAATAAAAAATGATGAAGGGGATATGACCATCGATCCCACAGAAATATAGACTACCATCAGAGAATACTATAAACACCTCTATGCAAACAAACTAGAAAATCTAGAAGAAATGGATAAATTCCTGAACACATACACTCTCCCAAAACTAAACCAGGAAGAAGTTGAATCCCTGAATAGATCAATAACAGGCTCTGAAATTGAGGCAATCATTAATAGTCTACCAACCAAAAAAAGTCCAGGACCAGATGGATTCACAGCCTAATTCTACCAGAGGTACAAAGAGGAGCTGGTACTGTTCCTTCTGAAACTATTCCAATCAACAGAAAAAGAGGATATCTTTCCTAACTCATTTTATAAGGCCAGCATCATCCTGATATCAAAGCCTGGCAGAGACAAAACAAAAAAAGAGAATTTTGGACCAATATCCATGATAAACATCGATGCAAAAATCCTCAATAAAATATAGGCAAACAGAATCCAGCAGCACATTAAAAAGCTTATCCACTATGATCAAGTGGGCTTCCTCCCTGGGATGCAAGGCTGGTTCAACATACGCAAATCAATACACGTAATCCAGCATATAAACAGAACCAAGGACAAAAACCATATGATTATCTCAATAGATGCAGAAAAGGCCTTTAACAAAATTCAACAGCCCTTCATGCTAAAAACTCTCAATAAATTAGGTATTGATGGAATGTATCTCAAAATAATAAGAGCTATTTATGACAAACCCACAGCCAATATCATACTGAATGGGCAAAAACTGGAAGCATTCCCCTTGAAAACTGGCACAAGACAGGGATGCCCTCTCTCACCACTCTTATTCAACATAATGTTGGAAGTTCTGGCCAGGGCAATCAGGCAGGAGAAAGAAATAAAGGGTATTCAGTTAGAAAAATAGGAAGTCAAATTGTCCCTGTTTGCAGATGACATGATTGTATATTTAGAAAACCCCATCGTCTCAGCCCAAAATCTCCTTAAGCTGATAAGCAACTCCAGGAAAGTCTCAGGATACAAAATCATTGCACAAAAATCACAAGCATTCTTATACACCAATAACACACAAAGAGCCAAATCATGAATGAACTCCCATTCACAATTGCTTTAAAGAGAATAAAATACCTAGGAATACAACTTACAAGGGATGTGAAGCACCTCTTCAAGGAGAACTACAAACCACTGCTCAATGAAATAAAAGAGGACACAAACAAATGGAAGAACATTTCATGCTCATGGATAGGAAGAATCAATATCGTGAAAATGGCCATACTGCCCAAGGTAATTTATAGATTCAATGCCATCCCCATCAAGCTGCCAATGACTTTCTTCACAAAATTGGAAAAAACTACTTTAAAGTTCATATGGATCCAAGAAAGAGACCACATTGCCAAGGCAATCCTAAGCCAAAAGAACAAAGCTGGAGGCGTCATGCTACCTGACTTCAAACTATACCACAAGGCTACAGTAACCAAAACAGCATGGCACTGGTATACCAAAACAGAGATATAGACCAATGGAACAGAACAGAGCCCTCAGAAATAATACCACATGTCTACAACAATCTGATCTTTGACAAACCTGACAAAAACAAGAGAGGGGGAAATGATTCCCTATTTAATAAATGGTGGTGGGAAAACTGGCTAGCCATATGTAGAAAGCTGAAACTGTATCCCTTCCTTACACCTTATACAAAAATTAATTCAAGATGGATTAAAGACTTAAATGTTAGACCTAAAACCTTAAAAACCCTAGAAGAAAACCTAGCCAATACCATTCAGGACATAGGCATGGGCAAGGACTTCATGTCTAAAACACCAAAAGCAATGGCAACAAAAGCCAAAACTGACAAATGGGATATAATTAAACTAAAGAGCTCCTGCACAGCAAAAGAAACTACCATCAGAGTGAACAGGCAACCTACAGAATGGGAGAAAATTTCTGCAATCTATTCATCTGACAAAGGGCTAATATCCAGAATCTACAAAGAACTCAAACTTACAAGAAAAAAACACCACCATCAAAAAATGGGTGAAGGATATGAACAGACACTTCTCAAAAGAAGACATTTATGCAGCCAACAGACACATGAAAAAATGCTCATCATCACTGGTGATGATCAGAGAAATGCAAATCAAAACCACAATGAGATACCATCTCACACTAGTTAGAATGGCGATCATTAAAAAGTCAGGAAATAACAGGTGCTGGAGAGGATGTGGAGAAAGAAGAACACTTTTACACTGTTAGTGGGACTGTAAAGTAGTTCAACCATTGTGGAAGACAGTGTGGCGATACCTCAAAGATCTAGAACTAGAAATACCATTTGACCCAGCCATCCCATTACTGGGTATATACCCAAAGGATAATAAATCATGCTGCTATAAGGACACATGCACACATATGTTTACTGCGGCACTATTCACAATAGCAAAGACTTGGAACCAACCCAAATGTCCATCAATGACAGACTGGATTAAGAAAATATGGCACATATACACCATGGAATACTATGCAGTCAAAAAAAGGATGAGTTCATGTCCTTTGTAGGGACATGGATGAAGCTGGAAACCATCATTCTCAGCAAACTATCGCAAGAACAAAAAACCAAACACCGCATGTTCTCAGTCATAGGTGGGAATGGAACAATGAGAACACTTGGACACAGGAAGGGGAACATCACACACCGGGCCTGTCGTGGGGTAGGGGGAGGGGGGAGGGATAGCATTAGGAGATATACCTAATATAAATGACGAGTTAACGAGTGCAGCACACCAACATGGCATATGTATACATATGTAACAAACCTGCACATTGTGCACATGTATCCTAGAAATTAAAATATAATTTTAAAAAAAAGATAAAGGGTATATCACCACAGATCCCACAGAAATACAAACTAACATCAGAGAACACTATAAAAAACCTCTACACAAATAAATTAGAAAATCTAGAAGAAATAGATAAATTCCTGGGCACATACACCCTCCCAAGACTAACCCAAGAAGTCAAATCCCTGTATAGACCAATAACAAGTTCTGAAATTGAGGCAGTAATTAATAGCCTACCAATCAAAAAAAGCCCAGGACCAGACAAAATCACAGCAGAATTCTACCAGAAGTACAGAGAGGATCTGGTACCATTCCTTCTGAAACTATCCCAAGAAATAGAAAAAGAGGAACTCCTCCCTAACTCATTTTATGAGGCCAGCATCATCCTGATTCCAAAACCTGACAGAGATACAACAAAAAAAGAAAATGTCAATATCCCTAATGAACATTGATGTGAAAATCCTCAATAAAATATTGGCAAACTAAATCCAGCAGTACATCAAAAAGCTTATCCACCATGAACAAGGCGGCTGCATCCCTGGGATGCAAGGCTGATTCAACATACACAAATCAGTTAACGTAATCCATCACAGAGCCAATGACAAAAACCACACAATTATCTCAATAGATGCAGAAAAGGCCTTCAATAGAATTCAATACCCCTTCATGCTAAAAACTCTCAATAAACTAGACATTGATGGAACATATCTCAAAATAGTGAGAGCTATTTATGACAACCCCATAGACAATATCATACTGAATGGGCAAAACCTGGAAGTATTACCTTCGAAAACTGGCACAAGACAAGGATGCTCTCTCTCACCACTCCTATTCAACTTAGTATTGGAAGTTCTGGCCAGGGCAATCAGGCAAGAGAAAGAAAGGGTATTCAAATAGAAAAAGAGGAAGTCAACTTGTCTCTGTTTGCAGATGACATTATTGTATATTTAGAAAACCCCATCATCTCAGCCCAAAATCTCCTTAAGCTGATAAGCAACTTCAGTAAAGTCTCAAGATACAAAATCAATATGCAAAAATTACAAGCATTCCTAGACACCAATAATAGAAAAACAGAGAGCTAAATCATGAGTGAACTTCCATTCACAATTGCTACAATGAGAATAAAATACCTAGGAATACAACTTACAAGGGATGTGAAGAAACTCTTCAAGGAGAACTGCAAACCACTGCTGAAGGAAATGAGAAAGTACACAAACAAATGGAAAAATATTCCATGCTCATGGATAGGAAGAATCAATATCATGAAAATGATCACACTGCTTAAAGTAATTTATAAATTCAATGCTTTTCCCATCAAGCTACCATTGACTTTGGTCACAGAATTAGAAAAAACAACTTTAAATGTCATATGGAACCCAAAAAAAGAGCCTGTATAGCCAAGACAATCCTAAGCAAAAAGAACAAAGCTGGAAGCATCACACTACCTGACTTCAAACTATACTACAAGGCTACAGTAACCAAAACAGCATGGTACTGGTACCAAAACAGAGATATAGACCTATGGAACAGAACAGAGGCCTCAGAAATAATACCACACATCTACAACCATCTGATCTTTGACAAATCTGACACAATCAAGCAATGGGGAAAGATTCCCTATTTAATAAATGATGCTAGGAAAAATGCTTGCCTTATGAAGAAAACAGAAACTGGACTCCTTTCTTATACCTTATACAAAAATTAACTCCAGATAGATTAAAGACTTAAAGGTAATATCTAAAGCCATAAAAACCCTAGAAAAAAACCTAGGCAATACCATTCAGGACATAGGCATAGGCAAAGACTTCATGTCTAAAACACCAGAAGCAATGGCAACAAAAGCCAAAATTGACAAATCGTATCTAATTAAACTGAAGAGCTTCTGCACAGCAAAAGAAACTATCATCAGAGTGAGCAGGCAACCTACAGAATGGGAGAAAATTTTTCCAATCTACCCATCTGACAAAGGGCTAATATCCAGAATCTACAAAGAACTTAAACAAATTTATAAGAAAAAAAAACCAACCCCGTCAAAAAGTGGGCAAAGGAAACTTCTCAAAAGAAGACATTTATGCAACCAACAAACATATGAAAAAAATTCCATCATCACTGGTCATTAGAGAAATGCAAATCAAAACCACAATGAGATATTGCCTCATGCCTGTTAGAATGGTGATCACTGAAAAGTCTAGAAACAACAGATTCTGGTTAGGATGTGGAGAAATAGGAATGTTTTTACACTGTATGTGGGTGGTGTAAATTAGTTCAACCATTGTGGAAGACAGTGTGGTGATTCCTCAAGGATCTAGAACTAGAAATGCTATTTGACCCAGCCATCCCATTACCGAGTGTATACCCAAAGGATTATAAATCATTCTACTATAAAGACACATGCACATGTATGTTTATTGCAGCACTATTTACAATAGCAAAGACTTGGAACCAACCCAAATGCCCATCAATGATACACTGGATAAAGAAAATGTGGCACATATACACCATGGAATACTATGGAGCCATACAAAGAATGAGCTCATGTCCTTTGCAGGTACGTGGATGAAGCTGGAAACCATCATCCTCAGCAAACTAACACAGGAACAGAAAACCAAACACCACATGTTCTCACTCATAAGTGGGAACTGAATAATGAGAACACATGGACACAGGGAGGGGAACATCACATACCAGGGCCTGACAGGGGTTGGGGGAGAAGAGGAGGGAGAGCATTAGAACAAATACCTAATGCATGTGAGGCTTAAAACCTAGATGGCGGGTTGATAGGTGCAACAAACCACCATGGCACATGCATACCTATTTAACAAATCTTCACGTTCAGCACATGTATCCCAGAACTTAAAGTAAAATAAAATAAAGAAATAAAAATAAAATGATACAGGATATCAAAGGCAAAATGACCAATTTAACAAATAACCAAATAGACCTGACAGAGCTGAAAAAATACTATAAAAGTTCCATACTGTAATTGCAAGATTAATAGCAAAATAGACCAAGCTAAAAACAGAATCTGCTCAGAGCTCAAAAACTTTTCTCCAAAATAACTCAGTCAATCAAAAATAAAGAAAAAAGAATGTAAAAAGAATGACTGAAATCTCTGTGAAATATAGCATTATGTAAAGAGACCAAATCTATGACTCATTATGTCCCTTAAAAAGACAGAGAGAAAACAAATAACTTGGAAAACACGTTTGAGGATATCATCCATAAAAATGTCCTCAACCTCACTAGAGAGGCCAAAATTCAAATCCGGAAAATGCAAAGAATGCCTAAGACAAACTGTACAAGACAACCATCACTAAAAAACTAGTCATCAGATCCTCCAAGGTCAAAATGAAAGAAAAAATGTTAAAGGCAGCTAGAGAGAAGGGGCAGGTTAAATACAAAAGAAACTCCATGAGTCTCCCTTTGGTTAACTACAAGGGGAACAGTGGACTTTTCAGCAGAAACCTTACAAGCCAGAAGAGATTGAAAGCCTATATTCAACATTCTTAAAGAAAAAAACCTCCAACTGAGAATTTCATATCAAGCCAAACTAAGCCTTATAAGCAAAGGAGAAATAAGATCCTTTTCAGACAACCAAATGCTAAGGGAATAAGAGGCCCTTAAGGGAGTGCTAAACATGGAAAGGAAAGACCATTATTGGCCACCACAAAAACACACTTAAGTACATAGACCATTGACACTACAAAGCAACCACACAACCAAGACTGCATTATAGCCAGCCAACAACACATGTAACACAACAAGATCAAATCAAGTCGACACATATCAATGTTAACCTCAAATGTAAATGGGCTGAATGCCCAAATTAAAAGGCACAGAGTGGCAAGTTGGACAAAGAAGCAAGACCCAACAGCATGCTGTCCTCAAGAGACCCATTTCACATGCAATGACACCTATGGGCTCAAAGTAAAGGGATGGAGAAAAATCTACCAAACATATGGAAAACAACAAAAAAGCCAAGTTTGCTATTCTTTGTTGTTGTTGTTGTTGTTGTTGTTGTTGTTGCTGTTGCTTTGAGACAGAGTCTCAGTCTCTCACCAAGGCTGGAGTTCAGTGGTGCAAACACAGCTTACTGCAACCTCAATCTCCAGGGCTCATGTGGTCCTCCCACCTCAGCCCTATGAGCAGCTGGGACCAGAGGTGCACACCACCATGGCTCAGTTATTTTTTTTTATTTTTTATAGAGATGAGGTCTCCCTATGCTGCTGAGGCTGGTATCAAACTCCTGGGCTCAAGCAACCCTCCCACCTTAGCATCTCAAAATGCTGGCATTATAGGCATGAATCACCATGCCCAGCCTAGGGGTTGATAATCTAATTTCATACAAAACAGACTTTAAATCAACAACCATGAAAAAACACAAAGAAAAGCATTACATAATAGTAAAACGTTCAATTGAACAAGAAGACTTAACTATCCTAAATATGTATGCACCCAAAACAAGACCACCCAGATTCATAAAACAAGTTCTTAGAGGCCTATGAAGAGACTTAGATAACTACACAATAACAGCAGGAGAATGCAACATGCCACAGACAGTATTAGACAGATCTTCAAGGTGGAGAACTAAAAAGATATTCAGGATCTGAATATCGACACTTGACCTAATGGGCCTAATAGACATCTACAGAACTCTCTACACAAAAACAATGGAATATACATTCTTCTCATCTGCCCAAAGCCATGAAAGAATCTTAAGCAAATTCAAAAAAAACTCAAAATCATACAAACCACACTCTCAGACCACAGCACAATGAAAATAGAAGTCAGTAATAAGAAGATATCACTCAAGACCATATAATTACATGAAAATTAAACAACCTACACCTGAATGACTTCTGGGTAAACAATGAAATTAAGGCAGAAATCAAGAAATTCACTGAAACTAATGAGAACAAAGATAAAAAATACCAGAATCTCTGAGACATAGCTAAAGTAATGTTAAGAAAGAAGTGTATAGTGCTAAATATTCATATCACAAAATTAAAAAGATCTTAAGTAGGGGTGGTTGGCAAGATGGTCAAACAGGAACAGCTCTGGTCTGCAGCTCCCAGCAAGATCAACATAGAAGGCAGGTGATTTCTGCATTTCCAACTGAGGTGCCTGGCTCATCTCACTGGGACTGGTTAGACAGTGGATGCAACCCATGGAGGGTGAGGAGAAGCAGGGTGGGGTGTTGCCTCACCCAGGGAGCACAAGGGGTTGGGGAACTCCCTCCCATGGCCAAGGGAAGCTGTGAGGGACTGTGCCATGAGGAACAGTGCATTCCAGCCCATATACTACGCTTTTCCCACAGTCTTCGCAACCCACAGACCAGGAGATTCCCTCTGGTGCCTATGTCACCACGGTCCTAGGTTTCACCAACAAAACTGGACGGCCATTGGGCAGACACTGAGCTAGCTGCAGGAGTTTCTTTTCATAACCCAGTGGTGCCTGGAATGCCAGTGAGATGGAACAGTTCACTCCCCTGGAAAGAGGGCTGAAGTCAGGGAGTCGAGTGGTCTAGCTCAGTGGATCCCACCCCCACGGAGACCAGCAAATTAAGATCCACTGGCTTGAAATTCTCACTGCCAGCACAGCAGTCTGAAGTCAACCTGGGACATTCCAGTTTGGTGGGGGATGGGGCGTCTGCCATTACTGACGCTTGAGTAGGCGGTTTTCCCATCACAGCATAAACAAAGCCTCTGGGAAGTTCGAACAGGGCGGAGTCCACCACAGCTTGGCAAACCACTTTAGCCAGATTGCTGCACTAAATTCCTCCTCTCTAGGCAGGGCATCTCTGAAAGAAAGGCAGCAGCCCGAGTCAGGGCCTTATAGATAAAAATTCCCATCTCCCTGGGACAGAGCTCCTGGAGGAGGGTGTGGCAGTGGACTCAGCTTCAGCAGACTTAAATATTCCTGCCTGCCAGACCTGAAGAGAGCAGCAGATCTCCCAGCACAGCACTCAACCTCTGCTAAGGGACAGACTGCCTCCTCAAGTGGGTCTCTGACCCCCATGCCTCCTGACTGGGAGACACCTCCCAGCCGGGGTTGACAGACACCTCATACAGGAGAGCTCCAGCTGGCATCTGGCAGGTGCCCTCTGGGATGAAGCTTCCAGAGGAAAAAACAGGCAGCAATCGTTGTTGTTCTGCAGCCTCCACTGGTGATACTTAGGCAAACAGGGTCTGCAGTGGGCCTCCAGCAAACTACAGCAGACCTGCAGCAGAGGGACCTGACTGTTAGAAGGAAAACTAATGAACAGAAAGGAATAGTATCAACATCAACAAAAAAGGACGTCCACACCAAAACCCCATCTGAAAGTCACCAACATCAAAGACCAAAGGTAGATAAATCCACGAAGATGGGGAGAAACCAGCGCAAAAAGTCTGAAAATTGCAAAAACCAGAATGCCTCTTCTCCAAACAATCACAGCTCCCTGTCAGCAAGGGAACAAAACTGGATGGAGAATGAGTTTGACAAATTGACAGAAGTAGGCTTCAGAAGGTGGGTAATAACAAACTCCTCTAAGCTAAAGGAGCATGTTCTAACCCAATGCAAGGAAGCTAAGAACCTTGCAGAAAGGTTAGACGAATTGCTAACTAGAATAATCAATTTACAGAAGAACATAAATAACTTGGTGGACCTGTAAAACACAGCACAAGGACTTCGTGAAGCATACACAAGTATCAATTGCTGAATCAATCAAGCAAAAGAAAGGCTATCAGAGATTTAAGATTAACTTAATGCAGTGAAGCATGGAGACAGAATTAGAGAAAAAAGAATAAAAAAGAACAAACAAAGCCTCCAATAAATATGGGAGTATGTGAAAAGACCAAAACTGCATTTGATTGGTGTAACTGAATGTGACAGAGAGAATGGAACCATGTTGGAAAACACTCTTTAGGATATTATCTAGCAGAACTTCCCCAGCCTAGCAAGACAGGCCAACATTCAAATTCAGGAAATATAGAGAACACCACAAAGATACTCCTCAAGAAGAGTAACCCCAAGACACATAATCATCAGATTCACCAAGGTTGAAATGAAGGAAAAAATGTTAAGGGCAGCCAGAGAGAAAGGTCAACTTACCCACAGAGGGAAGCCCGTCAAACTAACAGCTGATCTCTCTGCAGAAACCCTACAAGCCAGAAGAGAGTGGGGGACAATATTCAACATTCTTAAAGAGAAGAATTTTCAATGCAGAATTTCAATTCAGTCAAACTAAGCTTCATAAGCAAAGGAGAAATAAAATCCTTTACACACAAGCAAATGCTGAGAGATTTTGTCACCACCAGGCCTGCCTTACAAGAGCTCCTGAAGGAAGCACTAAATATGGAAAGGAACCAACGGTACCAGCAACTGTAAAAACATACCAAATTGTAAAGGCCATTGACATTATGAAGAAACTGCAACAACTAATGGTCAAAATAACCAGCTATCATCATAATGATAGGATCAAATTCACACATAACAATATTAACCTTAAATGTAAATGAGTGAAATGCCCCAAATAAAAAGACATAGACTGGCAAATTAGATAAAGAATCAAGACCCATCGGTGTGCTGTGTTCGAGAGAACTATCTCACATGCAAACACACACATATGCTCAAAGTAAAGGGATGGAGGAATATTTACCAAGCAAATGGAAAGCAAATAAAAGCAGGGGTTGCAATCCTAATCTCTGATAAAACAGACTTTAAACCATCAAAGATCAAAAGAGACAAAGAAGGGCATTACATAATGGTAAAAGGATTAACACAATAAAAAGAGATAACTATCCTAAATATATATGCACCCAATACGGGAGCACCCAGATTCATAAAGCAAGTTCTTAGAGAACTACAAAGAGACTTAGACTCCCAAACAATAATAGTGGGAGACTTTAACACTTTAACACCCCACTGTAAATATTAGACAGATCAATGAGACAGAAAAATAACAAGAATATTCAGGACTTGAACTCAACTCTGGACCAAGAGGAGCTAATAGATGTCTACAGAACTCTCCACCCCAAATCAACAGAATATGCATTCTTCTCAGCACCATATTGCATTTATTCTAAAATTGACCACATAATTGGAAGTAAAACCCTCCTCAATAAATGCAAAAGAATGGAAATCATAACAAACAGTGTCAGACCACAGTGCAATCAAATTAGAACTCAGGATTAAGAAACTCACTCAAAACCGCACAACTACATGGAAATTGAAGAACCAGCTCCTGAATGACTACTGGGTAAATAATGAAATGATGGCAGAAATAAAGATGTTCTTTGAAACCAATGAGAACAAAGACACAACGTACCAGAATCTCTGGGACACAGCTAAAGCAGTGTTTAGAGGGAAATTTATAGCACTAAATGCCAACAAGAGAAAGCAGGAAATATCTAAAATCGACACCCTAACATCACAATTAAAAGAACTAGAGAAGCAAGAGAAAACAAACTCAAAAGCTAGCGGAAGACAAGAAATAACTAAGATCAGAGCAGAACTGATAGAGACATGAAAAATTCTTCAAAAAATCAATGAATCCAGGAGCTGGTTTTTTGAAAAGATAAACAAAATAGATAGATTGATAGCCAGATTAATAAAGAAGAAAAGAGAGAATAATCAAAAAGAAACAACAAAAAATGATAAAGGGGATATCACCACTGATTCCAGAGAATACAAACTACAACCAGAGAATACTATAAACACCTCTACACAAATAAACTAGAAAATCTACAAGATTTTCTTGTAGATTTTATATAATGTATATAATACATTATTATATATTTAGAAAATCCCATCATCCAAGCCCAAAATTTCCTCAAGCTGGTAAGCAACTTCAGCAAAGACTCAAAACACAAAATCAATGTGCAAAAATCACAAGCATTCCTAGACACCAATAATAGACAAACAGAGAGCCAAAACATGAGTGAACTCCCATTCACAATTGCTACAAAGAGAACAAAATACCTAGGACTACAATTTACAAGGGATGTGAAGGAACTCTTCAAGGAGAACTACAAACCACT
Source organism: Mandrillus leucophaeus (assembly GCF_000951045.1). Taxonomy (NCBI): domain Eukaryota; kingdom Metazoa; phylum Chordata; class Mammalia; order Primates; family Cercopithecidae; genus Mandrillus; species Mandrillus leucophaeus. Next base: position 330,215 of record NW_012107008.1, on the reverse strand, counting down.
GCTCAAGGAAATGAGAGAGGACACAAACAAATGGAAAAATATTCCATGCTCAAGATCCATATTGTGAAAATGACCATACTGCCCAAAGTAATTTATAGATTCAATGCTATCCCCATCAAGCTACCATTGACTTTCTTCACAGAATTAGAAAAAGCTACTTTAAAGTTCACATGGGACCAAAAAAGAGGCCACATAGCCAAGACAATCCTAAGCCAAAAGAACAAAGCTGGAAGCATCACACTACCTGACTTCAAACTATACTACAAGGCTACAGTAACCAAAACAGCAAGGTACTGGTACCAAAACAGAGATATAGACCAATGGAACACAACAGAGACCTCAGAAATAACACCACACATCTACAACCATCTGATCGTTGACAAACCTGACAAAACAAGCAATGGGGAAGGGATTCCCTATTTAATAAATGGTGTTGGAAAAACTGGCTAGCCACATGCAGAAAACTGAAACTGGGTCCCTTCCTTACATCTTGTACAAAAATTAACTCCAGAAGGATTAAAGACTTAAACATAAAACCTAAATCCATAAAAACTCTAGAAGAAAACCTAGGCAATACCACTCAGGACATAGGCATGGGCAAGGACTTCATGACCAAAACACCAAAAGCAATGGCAACATGAGCCAAAATAGACAAATGGGATCTAATTAAACTAAAGAGCTTCCACTCAGCAAAAGGAACTATCATGAGAGTGAACAGGCCAACTACAGAATGAGAGAAAATTTTTGCAATCTACTCATCTGACAAAGGGCTAATATCCAAAATCTACTAAGAACTTAAACAAATTTACAAGAAAAAAACAAACAACCTCATCAAAAAGAGGGTGAAGGATATGAACAGACACTTCTCTAAATAAGACATTTATGCAGCCAACAGACACATGAAAAAAAGCTCGTAATCACTGGTCATTAGGGAAATGCAAATCAAAACCACAAGGAGATACCATCTCATTCAGTTAGAATGGCGATCATTAAAAAGTCAGGAAATGACAGATGCTGGAGAGGATGTGGAGAAATAGGAACACTTTTACACTGTTGGTGGGAGTGTAAATTAGTTCAACCATTGTGGAAGACAGTGTGGTGATTCCTCAAGGATCTAGAACTAGAAATACCATTTG
>NW_012107008.1:254646-329029 GCF_000951045.1 Mandrillus leucophaeus | reverse complement strand
CAACCATTGTGGAAGACAGTGTGGTGATTCCTCAAGGATCTAGAACTAGAAATACCATTTGACCCAGCCATCCCATTACTGAGTATATACCCAAAGGATTATAAATCATGCTGCTATAAAGACACGTGCACACATATGTTTATTGCGGCACTATTCACAATACCAAAACTTGGAACCAACCCAAAAGCCCATCAATGATGGACTGGATAAAGAAAATGTGGCACATATACACCATGGAATACTATGAAGCCATAAAAAGGATGAGTCCATGTCATCTGCAGGTACATGGATGAAGCTAGAAACCAACATTCTCAGTAAACTAACACAAGAACAGAAAACCAAACACTGCATGTTCTCACTCATAAGTAGGAGTTGAACAATGAGAACACATGGACACAGGGAGGGGAACATCACATACCAGGGCCTGTCAGGAGATGAGGGGCTAGGAGAGGGATAGCATTAGGAGAAATATGTAATGTAGATTACTGGTTGATGGGTGCAGCAAACCACTATGGTATGTGTATACTTATGTAACAAACCTGCATGTTCTGCACATGTACCCCAGAACTTAAAGTATAATAAATAAATTAAATAAATAAATAAAAAGATCTCAAGTAAACAACTTAACACCGAACCTTGAGGAACTAGAAATACGAGAGAAAACCAACCCCAAAGGTAGCAGAAGACAAGTAACAACCAATATCAGAGGTGAACTTAAGGAAACTGAAACACACACACACACGCACATGCACAAAACCACAAAAAATCAACAAACCAGACATCAGACCTTTAAAAGTATAAATAAGATAGACAGCTAACTAGATTAATAAAAAATGAATATCCAAATGAACACAATTAGAAATGACAAAGGAGATATTACCACCAACCCCACGGAAATACAAAAATCCATCAGAGACTATTATGAACACCTCTATACATCTACAAGAAATGGGTAATTCCTGGAAATATACAACCTCCCAAGACTGAACCAGGAGGAAATTTAAACCTTGAACAGACCAATAATGAGTTCCCAAATTGAATCAGTAATAAAAAGCCTACCAACTGGAAAAAGCCCAGGACCAGACAAACTTAAAGCTGGATTCCACCAGACATACAAAGAAGATCTGGTACCATTCCAACTGAAACTGTTCCAAAAAATTGAGGATAAGGGACTCCTCCCTAACTCATTCTATGAGGCCAGTATCATCCTGATACCAAAACCTGGCAAAGACTCAAGAAAAAAAAGAAAATTTCAGGCCAATATCTCAGTCTCTCACCAAGATGAGATGAACAAAGATGCAAAAATCCTCTACAAAATACTAGGTAATTAATACAGCAGCACATCAAAAAGCTAATTCACCATGATCAAGTTGGCTTTATCTCTGGGATGCAAGGTTGGCTTAACATATGTAAATCAATAAATGTGATTCATCACATAAACAGAACTAAAAACAAAAAACACATAATCATCTCAATAGATGCAGAAAAGGCTTTCAGTAAAATTCAACATCCCTTCATGTTGAAAACTCTCAACAAACTAGGCATTGAAGGAATATGCTTCAAAATAATAAGGGCCATCTATCACAAACCACAGCCAACATCATACTGAACAGGCAAAAGCTAGAAGCTTTCCCCATAAGAACTGGAACAAGACAAGGATGTTCATTCTCACCACTCCTATCCAACATAGTACTGGAAGTCCTAGCTAGAAAAATCAGGCAAGACAAAGTAATAAAGTGCATCCAAATAGGAAGAGAAGAAGTTAAACTATCTCTGCAGACATATGATTTTGCACCTAGAAAACTCTATAGTCTCTGCTCAAAAGTCCTTAGATCTGATAAATAACTATAGCGAACTTTCAGGATACAAAATCAACATACAAAAATCAGTGGCATTTCCATATACCAATAATGTCTAAGTTGAATGTCAAATCAAGAACACAATGCCATTCACAATGACCACAAAAAATTAAATACATAGTAATACAGCAAACCAGAGAGGTGAACAATATCTACAATGAGATTTGCAAAACACTGTAGAAATAAATCAGAGATGACACAAACAGAAAAACATTACATGCTCATAGATAGGAAGAATCAATATTATTAAAATGACCATACTGTCCAAAGCAATTTACAAATTCAATGCTATTCCTATCAAACTACCAATGACATTCTTCACAGAGTTAGAAAAAAACTATTTTTAAATTCATATGGAACCAAAAAGAGCCTAAATAGCCAAGGCAGTCCTAAGCAAAAAGAGTAAAGCTGAAAGTATCACATTACCTGACTTCAAACTATGCTACAAGGCTACAATTACCAAAACAGCATAGTACTGGTACAAAAACAGACACATAGGCCAATGGAACAGAATAGAGAGCCCAGAAATTAAGCCACACACCTACAACCAACTGATCTTCAACAAAGTTGAAAAAAAAAAGCAATGGGGAAAGGACTACCTATTCAATAAATGGTGCTGGGATAACTGGCTAGCCATATGCACAAGATTGAAACTAGACCCCTTCCTGACACCATATACAAAAATCAACTCAAAATGGATTAAAGACTTGAATGTAAAAAGCTAAAACTATAAAACCTGGAAAATAACCTAGGAAATATCATCCTGAATATAGGCCCTGCCGAAGATTTCATGACAAAGATGCCAAAAGCAATCTCGACAAAAACAAAAATTAACAAATGGGACCTAATTAAACTAAAGAGCTTCTGCACAGCAAAAGAGACTATCAACAGATTAAATGGACAACCTACAGAATGGGAGAAAATATTTGCAAACTATGCATTCAACAAAGGTCTAATATCCTGAATCCATAAGGAGCTTAAACAAATTAACAAGCAAAAAAGAAACAACCCCATTAAAAAGTGGGCAAAGGATATGAACAGACTCTCTTCAAAAGTAGACACATACACAGCCAATAAGCATATAAAAAATGTTCAACATCACTAACTAGAGCAATACAATCAAAGCCACAATTAGATACCATTTCGCACCAGTCAGAATGGCTATTACTAAAAAGTCAAAAAATAGCGGATGGTGGTGAGACTACAGAGAAAAGGGAACACTTATACACTGCTGGTGGAAATGCAAATTAATTCAGCCATTATGGAAAGCAGTGTGGCAATTTCTCAAAGAACTTAAAACAGAACTACCATTTCACCCAGCAATTCCATCATTGAGTATACACCCCAAAGGAATGTAAATTACTCTGCCATAAAGATACATGCTCGTGTGTCTTCATTGCAGCACAATTCACAAAAGCAAAGACATAGAAGCAACCTAAATGCCCATCAACAAAGATTGGATAAAGAAAATGTGACACATATATACCATGAAATACTATGCAGCCATAAAATAAAAATGAGATCGGCCGGGTGCAGTGATTCACACCTGTAATCCCAGCACTTTGGGAGGCTGAGGCAGGTGGATCACTTGAGGTCAGGAGTTTGACACCAGCCTGACCAACGTGGTGAAACCCTGCCTCTATCAAAAGATACAAAAATTAGCCAGGCGTTGTGGTGCATGTCTGTAGTCCCAGTTACTTAGAAGGCTGAGGTGAGAGAATCGCTTGAACCCTGGAGGCAGAGGTTGCAGTGAGCCAAGATTGTGCCACTGCATTCCAGCCTGAGTGACAGAGTGAGACCCTGTCTCAAAAAAAAAAAAAAAAATTTTTAATGAGATGTTTTTTGCAGCAACATGATGGAGCCAGAGGCCATTATCCTAAGTGAACTAACACAGGAACAGAAAACTAAACACCACGTGTTCTCACTTACAAGTGGGAGCTAACATTGTATACATATAGACAGAAAGAAGGAAACATTAGACACCAGGGCCTAATGTTGGAGGTGGAGGGTGGAGGGAAGGAGGGAAAGGACCCAAAAACTACCTGTCCAGTACTGTGTTTATTACCCTATTACCCAGGTGATGAAATAATCTGTACACCAAACTCCCAAAACATGCGATTTTTCTACGTAACAAACCTGCACATGTACCCTGAAACTAAAAGTTTAAAAATAAATATAAATAAATAAAAATAAAATAATCAGGGAAAAAAAGAGTCAGGTTATTCTAGTTTATCTGGGTGGGCCTAACCACAATAGTACTTAAATTCAGAAGAAGGAGGTAGAAGAGTCCATGTCAGGGTGATAGGGTGAGAGAAAGACTCCATCAGCTACTGGTTTGGAAGACGGAAGTTTGGAAGACGGAAGTTTGGAAGACGGAGGTGGGACATGAGCCATGGAATGCTGGCAGGCTCTAGAAGCTGGAAAAGGCAAGAAAATAGATTCTCCCCTAAAGCCTCCAGAAGATCACAGCTCTGTTGACACCTGATTTTTGGCAAGGCCTGTTTTGGACTTCTAACCTCCAGAACTGTAAGATTAATAAACCTGTATTGTTTTAAGCTACAAAATGTGTGGTAATCTGTTATAGCAGTGATAGGAAGCTATTGTACTATTACTTTTAGGGGTACTATGAGGATCAAATGAGTTAGTATCTGTAAGAGTGTTCTTGGCATATGCCAGCCTCGTATGAGCATCATCTAGCTCCCTATATGGGGAGGGTATCTGAGGGTTCAATGTCCTTGGCTGCCCAGTGCACTTGGGATAGCACTACTTCAATATATAATTTCATAAATTATGATAAATATACTCAAATGTAATTATGTAAATACAAGACTTCAAGACAAAATTTTAGACCATGTTGTTTAAGATATAGACAATATTATAAGGCACTTTCTTCTAAGTCCCAATGTCATTTCTCTTTCACCAAAATGCTGTGTCTGGATAGAAGACAATCGAATTGACTCTGAAAATCGGAGTCTTATAACTGTAGATGCCAGTTCTGAAACTAAGAATTGCTATGCAATTTCTTACCTCCTCCTTTCCATCACCTAAAAAGGACAGATTTTTATATTCACTATTGAGGATTTCTGTCCTTAATAGCCTGAACCAATGCAAAGACAATGATTAATATTTGCACTTAGGGAAGGGCACATTCATTATCAACTGTAATCATTTGTTGGCTTAAACTGGAGTCTCTTTTGTTTAATAAACTCACCACTGCCATTTATTAAAATACAATACATAGCCAGGAACACCCTCCTGCCATGCATCACCTGGCTATGTCCCACTGGAGATTCAAACTCTGTGAGGCACCCCTGAATGGCAAAGTTCTCCCACACATGGGAGAGTGCTCTTCCTTTTTATTCCTGTTGTTACCTGTACTGATCTCTCTCATAGACTTACCCAGGTATGCTGATGTGATTACTGGCTTTCTCTATAGCCTCCCCCACCAGGCTGTGAGCCCCCTTGAGTACAGGCATTATGTTTATACCTAACTGGAAGAGAGTATGTTGAACTTATCAAATCCAAATTTGATTAGTTCCTGAATTTTCCTAATGTCACTTTAAAAAAATAACTGCTTCCAAAAGAGAGAAAATTCTGGTCCTAAAGGAGGCATCAAAAATTGAGGGTATGCCCTCTGAATGTCTGCTTTACACTCATGACTTTGAGCCTGAGATCAGGATGGTAGCCTGAGCTCACTGTACCTTGTAAGAAGCCAAAGGCCAAGTCCACAAAGAGAACCAACTGCAGGTCTCAAAGCATTACAAAATTCAAAAACTGAATTAATTTCCTTTAGCAAGTTTTCTATAAGGGGCTGAAAATTTGAGAGAGTTTCTAAAAAACCTTCAATCCTCTCATCTGGCAAGAGTCTTGGGTTTTTGCCTAACCTCAGGAAACACAACTTCGATGCATGCTGCAAGCAAATCATACCCTCAGACAGGTGACCCTGGAAACCTGGAGTGAAGAGTTATGCTGTTCAGGACAGTAGTCACTAGCCACATGTGGCCATCGAACACTAGAAGTACTCTAAGTGTGAAATATACACCCAATCTTGAAGGCAATACAAAGAATGTAGAATATTTCATTAATAATTTTTATATTGATTGGATATTGAAATAACATTTTTGATGTGTTGGATTAAACAAAATACGTTATTAAAATTAAATTAACCTGTTTCTTTTACTTTTTTAAATGTGACTATATGAATCTGACATGTGTAAAATTACACCTGTGACTTATGCTATGTTTCTGTAAAACACCTTCTAACTATGAGGTAGGCATAGAGAGGTTACATAACTGGACAAAGGCTCACAGTAAGTTTTGAACCCAGGTAGTGAGACCCCAAGCACCACACCCTTAGTCACTGGCCTATATGATTAAATATACATCTAAAGCACTTAGCACAGTGGCTGACACATGGTGAATAGTTAATAAATGTTAGCAATTTGTAATACAACTTAATTTTGTCTCTCACTGTCTTATTACAATATATTCAGTGGGTTTGTTTCTTCCCATGCTCTTGGTCAAAACCTCAGACATCCCTATAACTTTTCTCATTACTCTTGGGTAATGTAAAGTCCTATAGCCATGTTAAGTGGCAAAAAAAAATCTTGATTCAGAAATTATCAGAAAATCAGGCCACATTATATTAGTCAAAACTTCTAGTCCTACCTTCTCTTACCAATACCCACCCACCTTCCTGTCTCCAACCCATCTGCCTCCCACTCCATCCTACCTGCAGCCATAAATAAATCTTTTGGAGTGAAGTGGATTGTTCGCTGTGACAATGTTTAGTCTGGGAATGTGACTTAGAATTTCAACCCTTATCACCAAACTGCTCTTTCTCGTTTGCTTTTTCATTAGAATATCAGAAGAAAAATATCAAGTGAGTAGTTTTTTATTTGTATCACAGGTCCTAAACCATTAGCTTTTATTATATGAGGTAAAACCCTAAAGAAATATTTTTGTTGCGGTAACATTGGTTAAGAGTTTACTTTCTTTACTGCTGTAAATTAAGTGAGAATTGTACGCCCTCCTTCACCCCATTCGTGATTAAACCAATCTTATAAAAACTGGATTGTTCCTGGAATGTTCATGACTTGGCTAAAGGTGTCACTGTCTTCATGAGGTCCATTTCACCAGCAATTTATCCAAAGGAAGGCTATGTTGATTCCAGTCAGGTTTCAGCAATCCACTTAAAACTTTCTAATTTCACTTCTTGGAAATTATTCCCCCAGCATTTCCTGTAACTGTGCCTTATCTGATTCTTTCACCCCAGAATGTTATTTTTATTGCAGTGTAAAACAGAAAACATTTTGAATTAGAATTGGAAGTCCTGACTGGTTTTCCATTTGATGCTGAATAATTTAATCCTGGTTAATTAGGCATGTGGAACCCTCAATGCACCCTGCAGAAAGGCTCAGTCTGACTTCTGGTGATGTTTCTGGAAAACAGCTAATTGTCAGAAGCCATGTGTAGTAATAATGAGCACATCTTTGCCTCTTTTGCCCTCATGAGGGAAACTGGAGATTTCTAAAGTGGTATTTAGATGAGCTATGACGCTTTTTCAATGTTCTAAATTATAAAATGGAACATCCTGAAAGCAACTGGACTATCCATTTTACCCAGCTCTCAGTTCAAAGGGAATGTGTCTACCTCGAGACTCTTACTCTGGGATTTCCGCGGAAACAGAGAGTTAGCCTCAAGTCACTTTTCACTTTTTTTTATTTAAGAAAAACGGGCAATTGCCTTTGTTCTGCAGCCTTCCAAAATTCAAATTTATTCTTCCGAAGATGTAGGCAGAGTTACAAGGTGAAGATTTGTGCCTGTGCTAATTAGCAGCTCCTACTTCAGTTTGAGGGCTTAGGCTATAAAAAGGCAAAGGAGACCAATAGGACCAGAGTACTTCTGGAATCCTTATAGAAGTGCTTCTTTGACAAATGTAAATTTTCAGACTGAAAAATCACATCTATTCTTAAACATATTTTCATCAGAATCTGACAGCCCTGCAAGTGCCTTCTGCCTATATTCGTTTATTAAATGTTGACTTCATATAACCAACCATTTTCATCTTTTAGAAACGTTTCATCTGTTCAAACAGAAGAAAGCTGTCAACGTAATTTTAATTCTTTTTCTGACACATCTTTTTATGTTTCTATATTTGTGGGTTTTTTTTCTCATATTATTTGGTCTATTATATGAAAGAATCTCCTTTCAAGTACTGATAAGAGAAAATTCAGGAGGACATCAAATTCAATTGATTTTATTTTATTGTGTTCTTAAGGATGAAATGTATCCAAGGAATCAGATTTATAGAGCTGAAAGGGAGCTTTAAGATCCTTCCACATCTGAGAGCACAGACTGAAAGTCCTGCTCAGAATGCATACCCCAGAGCGACTTCTGTTTGATTGCTCTGCAAAGGCAGCTCAAGCTTTTTAAAAGATGATACCTGTCACGGGACAGGCATTATCCTGTACCACAATCGAGGCAATTTTGTATCTACCATATTATATCCCTGCAACCTCACCTATTTACTCTAATCACATGCTTCTTGCCCACAGGTGGGTTTGATCAATAGCTTTACTTCTTAGCAAATGGCACTAAAGTCCAAAGAGACTAATAATCTGCCCATGATCTATTTCTGGTTGGTGGCAATACCAAAGCCTAGAACCAGAGATTCTCAACCACCAAGCCATTCTTCTCTCCATTGTGATATATTCTTCACCACATTTAAGGGATAAAAGAGTCACTGCATCATCACTGTGCATTTCAGCACTGCTGCTCCTATTGGGGACCCTGACATCCACTCCTATACACAAAGAAATTGCCAGATAGTTGACAGTTGAACAAAAACTGCAAAATTTAGAGGCTATCAAAGGCCAAAGACTTCCTCATACAAGCTCTAGAGATGGAGACTCCTTTTCTAAAGCTCTCTATGGTCTTTGGCTGATAGTTATTATTTATTGAGCCACTAGTACCTGCCAGCAGCATGCAAAGCACTATCACTTAATCATTTCATATTATCTCATTTAATCTTCACTAAGCTATGAAGTAGGTCTTGTTTTACACATAAGGAAACTGACGCATGGAGACCAATAAATCTCCCAGGGTCACACAGCCAGTGAGTGACCACGGCAGAACTTTATTTGAAAACAAGTTCACTATACTATTACTACCAGTAAGTAACTTCTCCGTATAGTCAAATCAAGCAAAATTTTACTGAAAATCGTTTTTACCCTATCTTTCCTTTTATCCTGGCCTATCCTTGATCAAAAAGAGAAAATATGTTACTAGTCTTCTCCCAGACCTTGAAAATTTTATCATCAAATCAGTTTATGACTTTCCTAAAAACCCTCAACAAAGGACTGATGGTACATCCCAGTGCTTGAACTTCTTAGGGTTATGGCCTAAATTCGTTACACTGACTCTTATTATGTTTTCAATACAATAGAGTAACTTCACCACCCACCAGACTATATTCTATTCTATTCCATTCTCTTACTTTTGTCACAAGTCGAATAACTCCAAATCCTTGCAGTATTATTCAAAGGGTCTATTTCCAATAGTGTAAGCATATCTATTCATCTTTCCTACATGAGTGGTCTTCTAACTAGGGTGTGTGGATGCAAAAACTCTTCCTTGGGCTCTCTGAGAGTCCCGTGAGCATCGATTTCCAGATTCTCAGATACCATCTATCCTCTTTCCTAAAAATGACCTTCCTGAGAACAAATGTAATCGGAGCACCATGCTGTCTCTCTGTTCCCTCCTCCTCTTTCATAATAGCCCCTGTCCTGTTTTGTGAAAGAAAGGCAGACCTCACCCTTGCCGCATCTTACAGCTGTGCATTACTCTGCAATGAAGAAGCTTCAGGGGCAACAAAGGGACAAATCAAAACATTGCCGTTGACCTTGTTGTTGAGAAAGTGAGTGACTCTCTAACTGGGTTATGTATCCTTTTATGAGTCAGATGGTTTCTAATTTATTATTTTAATCTAGCTAAATAAAGCCTGAGTCAAACAATCCACTGATTAAAAAAAAACTTTCTTTTCCTGTTCTTATGAAAGATCACTGGATGATTTTTTGGAATCTAACTTGAAAGGAATCCAAAGAATTGACTGGCACTGAAATAACAAAACTTTCCATTTATTCATTTATGAACAAGGTTTCTCAATGCTTATAAATATAAAAAATGAAAAATAGATGTAACATTGATGCTAACTCAGTTTCATTCTAGCATTATTCATCCACAGATATAAGAACTAACTTTGAAAACTTCTATCTCTTTAAGAGACATACTTCCAATTAATTTTACTTTTTATATTTAATAAATATCCCGACCTGTAATGATAACCTGTACAAAAAAAGTTAATACTTTGAAACTTATGGTGAGAGAAATATGCTAAGATAAATTCCACTTCAACATAAATAGCTGCAGTATTTAGACTCTTAAATGTATTTGATGCATTTAATAGGAATGCAATAAAATAAAATTATTTTCAAAGAGGAATGCAATAGCTATATTTTGAAACGTTCATATTTACAATACATAGTAAGTTATACTGCCAGGGACTGAAAGTTTGTGTCACCCCAAAATTTATGTTGTAGTCCTAATTCCCAATGTGATGATATTTGGAAGTAGGCCCTTTGGGAGGTAATTAGGTTTAGAAGAAGTTTTGAGGGTGGGACACTCATGATAGGATTAGTCTCCTTATAAGAGAAGAAGGACCAGAGCCCTCTCCTTCTACTGTATGAGGTTACGGCAAGTTAGTGGCCATCTGCGAACCAGGGAGAAAGCCCTGCGATACCGAATCTGCCAGCACCTCAGTCTTGGGCTTTCCAGCCTCCAGAACTATGAGAAATAAATGTTTCTTGTGTAAGCGACCCAGTCTATGGTACTTTGGTATAGAGGCCCAAACTGACTAAAACATACACATCTACTTAAACTTACACTGAAAAGTTCAGAAGTTAAAGATTTTAAAAGTTAAAAATGTGGAAAGGGGCCAGGCACAGTGGCTCACGCCTGTAATCTCAGCACTTTGGGAAGCAGAGGGGGGTGGATCACTTGAGGTCAGGAGTTTGAGACCAGCCTAGCCAACGTGGTGAAACCCCATCTCTACTAAAAATAAAATAATTAGCCAGGTGTGGTGGCAGGCACCCATAGTCCCAGCTACTCAAGAGGCTGAGGCACGAAAATTGCTTAGACTCGGGAGGCAGAGGTAGTAGTGAGCCAAGATCCTACCACTGCACTCCAGCCTGGGTGACAGAGTGAGATTCTGTCTCAAAAATAATAATAATAATGTGGAAAGGAATTCCTTAGAAGCAAGCAAGGGGAAAAAAATGACGATAATATCTATGAAGAAACTCCAAAGCTCTTTTTATCCTTCTTCATGTTTAGTCCTATAGCCTAGATTTAATGGTCTTTAGTAGAAATATCCCAAAAGTTCACAAAGTCTTGGTTAAATCTTAGCCCAGTGCTGCCTCTAGGAGAATTACTTTTTGAGTCCTACATCTTTTTTTATTTCTTATTTAAACATCTCAGACTTACCCTTTTAGGAGATAGTTCTAATTCCTCACTGTCCCACAAATCCTTTTCTATTATAAGTATGCTTAAACAGTGTGGAAATACGATATATATGTCATATTACAATGAAACTAGCAGTGAGCTTAGAGGGAACAGAAAACTTTCACTCTTTGGTCCTCTCCCCATTCATTGCTAGTGAACATCTTAAGGCAGGGTGGCTTGGAGTAGCCTGACATCCCTCAATAGTTTTCCTTCACTCCTGTTCTTCCTTGGGTCAAACAAATATGTCTGCAAATCTTGAGCCCTGGTAAATCTCTGTAAACAGGAATAAAAGGGAAAGGGGGAAAATGCAAATTTCCCTCATATTCATCTGATATATAAAATTAATAATTTAATTTTATAATATTTGGCATGGGGAGACAAGGAATCTGATCATGGCTTTGGACTCTTTAAAAGCAAGATTAGAACCAGGCACAGTGGCTCATGCCTGTAATTCCAACAACTTGGGAGGCTAAGGCAGGAGGATTGCTTGAGCTCAGGAGTTTGAGGCTGCAATGATCTGCCATCATACCACTGCACTGCAGGCCGGGCCACAGAGCAAGACCTCATCTCTATAAAAAACAAAAAACAAAAAAATTCAATTAAATTAAATCAAACCTCCAAAGACCAAGATTCAAGGTTGCCATCCAGGTATCCTGTAACAACGATATGGACAGTAACTATATTCCAGCAATTTCACAAGAACGGACCTGTTGATTGCTGTAGAGGACCTGGGAAAATATTGCAAGTCTGGAGTTCAGATCTTACTCAGAGATTCTGTCTCTCTGAACCACCTCCAGCTTCTGAGAGATGATTGACCTCATATGGTCAACAAAAATCTCTTAAGATCCTTTCTGACAAATGGTGTTTCTCTTTACTCATCCAGGACAATGTGGGCTACCGTCTACAGAAAGGACGGGCCTTATTTCCCCCAATATCCAGTCCTTTGATTAGTGCTTCCACTCAGGTGATGATATATTTAATCATAGAGCCGTTGAAAACAGTGTTCTTATAAATATATTGATAGGAGACACTCAATAAGCATTTTGGGGCATCTAGGTTCAAGAGCTGCAATGGAAAATATAAAAGGAAGAAGAAAAAGGAGGAGGAAAGAGGAGAAAGGAAGAAAAAGAAGAGGAGGAGGAAAAAATGTCTCCAGCCTTAAAGATAATTCATTCCATCTAGCTGAGAAGGCAAGATAACAGCAGAGAGCGTGTTCCAGTAAAAGATACTGCTCAGATGCTTAGTCATGACTTAAAACCAAATATAGCCTATAGACACAGCAGGGAATGACGATTAGCAAATTTCTTAATTAGGATACTTCTTAACCTTCTGGAGTCAATTTTAGTTTTCTTCATACAACCAAGAATTCTTGCTATTTATTAAATACAGAAATACCTACGAACAAACTGAGTGCATTTCCACCAACATGTTTGCATTTCACCATCTCACATTTCACCACAGGGACCGAGGTTCAGTCAATGTCATGCTGTGATTCCTGCAAGTAAGGTATAGGGTAAAAATGAAGCTAGCATTTTTCCTTCCAGATAAATATATAATTAAAATCCTGATTCATGGATTTGCTAATTGAACTTCCTGCTGTGGACATAGGACATTCTTGGCAGGAAGAATAAGGAACTGTTTCAGAGAGCTCAAATTGCCTTATTTTTTTTTAAGTCCTTCAATATGCCTGTCTTTGAAGAGTGACTGGAAATAAAAGAATGTAAGTGGGAGTTAATTCAGGAAAGAGGTAAAGGAGAAAAATGGTTGTAGAAATGTGATCGGCAAATGAGAAGAAATTAGCGAGGGAGTTCATCTAATATGATGGCGCTCTCTGCTCTTGACACTCAAGAAGTCATTAAGCAGCAAGGAGTTTGCTCCTTGTTTCCATCCTGGCATGGACAGTAATGTCAGCTTCTGGTCAGCTCCACCTGTTTGTGCTGTCATTGATTTGCCAGGCAATATCTTGACAGCCCACATCCTGCTAGGCAGTGGGGTTTGGAAATTACAGAGATTGTCTCTGGCTCCAGGGTGGAAGCACCAGGATACCCCTGAGCAGAGTTACTCTGACGGGCCACCCCCACTCACCTGTCCTAGCATCTGTGAATGGATTTTCTCCATTCTCTTCCTCTCCACTCGAGACTTCAATTTCAGCAAGCTGTGTGGGTCCTGCTTGATGACCTCAGTCCTATGAACCTTGTCTCTAGTACAAAGTAAATGCTCAATAAATATTTGTTGAATTTATAAATAATTATGCCTATTTCCATCTCTTTCCCATCTTGGTTTTCTGACAGTTTGGCATAGTACTTTCAAGGCTATTTCCCCATTCTACACCCCCGGATCTGTTACCCTTTCTACTAGACTCCTAATGCCTACTTGGAAGGCATTGAGAGATTTCCCACCCATTTGGTATTACTCTCCAGTGGCTGGTACCTTCTTGGGGATTCTCTTCCTGACATTCCACTAATGATTTTATTTTCCACGTCTAAACTCAGTTACCCTCTTCATTCCCAGCATGTGCACAGCCAGCATCATCTAACCCTGTAGTCTGTAGTCTAACTGAGCATTCCCGAAGTCCGTACTGTTGTATGGAATGCTAATTCAGTAGAGTGCTAATAGATGTTACAAGGAAAAAAAATCTGTGAGTAAGTAATGTATGAATCTATCATGTATTATTTTCCCACCCTGGAGATTCATATCATTGGGCAGTTCTGACAAGAGGGTTTGGAGTAGGGAAGGGATGGCAAAACTTTATCTACACAGGATTTCTAAACTTATTTCAACATGGGCCCCTTTGCCATGTGATGTCTACTAACATCCCATAGAGTTTTATTCTCTGCAACACACTTTGCAATGCACTGATATAAACATCCTGGGAGCAAATTCTGAAATTAAATGTGGAGCCCACACCAACAAGAGGCATCAGTATACCGAGCAGTGGAAGTTAAGGAGGACTCTGTGAATAAGGGAAGGCTGGTGCTTGGCCTCAAGAAGACAACGCATGCAACTGGGAGAGAGAAAGCAAGGGGAGCTTTCCGGGTGGTGAGGTCAGGAAAGGTGAGTCTGACACTTCCTCCAACTGGCAGTGAAAGTTGGAAGGGAGGAAAATCTTATGGGACAAGTTGTGTCCACAAGTACTTTGTGGGGTAAGTATTCTCAGAAGTGGGATCCCCATTGACAGTGAGAATGATCAGGAAGGAGAAGAACCAGTAAGTCACCAAATTATCAACATACCACACCTGATAGAGTCCTTTTACTTAAAACATCTGCTTTTAGGTTAAAAATATTGTATTCTAGAGTCAGCAGTCATATCTTCTTGTCTAAAAAATAAGCTTCTTTTTAAATTCTTGGTTCCCTTTAAGTCTAATTTTTCACATTCTGATTAAACACTCTTCTATCTGCTCTTGCCCTTAAGAAATCATCATACAACCAAAATACTACTTAAAGAAAATGGTGTCCAGACTTGCTATTTACCTTCCTGATTTTACCTATAATATAAGCACACTTATCCCTCCAGGGATTTGCAGTGTAAACCGAATAAATCTCTCACTTTAATAATACAGCCCCACAGTAACTTAAATCTCAGCTATTTCTGAAATATCATATTGGTAAAGTAATCCTACCACACAGGGTTTTCCTTTTCACACATAGCCAAAATGAGATGTACCCACTAAATTGTATCCCAGGTGCTGAACAGCAGTCTGTCATTATTAAGAAAGGTTGCAAAGATACCTGCTCTGCCAAGTGCTTGCATATTTAAATTTCTGAAAGCCTGAGATGACAGATTATGTGTTGTGTGTCTGAAGATAAAAGCACCTATGTTCATTATAGCCAGGCAATAAGCAGCATGAAACATGAGTGATGCTAATCCCTGGCTAGCCTTTTTGACTTCATAATTGGGTTGCCATTGTGTCCAAGAAAAGAGGTAGAATTAATTTCCTATATATCATAAATAGCAATTCTTCTGTAATTCCGTCCTCAACTCTAACATGCATACATACAAGATTTACCTCTCTTACTCAAAGAATATATAATCTTGACTCTTGTCCAATGTGGAACCTTCACCCCTGCTAAGGTAACTTCATGTTGGAAGCCCTCACCTTTCAAAGGAAAAGCTCCTTTCACTGTAGAAAGGTCTTCTGAGGCACCAGATCCATGAAAGTATTTGCAGCTTTATTAGCACAGGGGATTCCAATTCACCTTTTCATCCTTCTCCACTCTTGCAAATTCCTCAAGCACCCAACTCTGGGAGTATGACATTGGCAGAACTCTACTGTTGACCCATACCCTCCAGGAATTATATTATTTGGCACATAAATTATTTATTTTGTTGTTCCTTTTCACAAATATTCTTTCCCAACCAACCCTTTGCTAGTCACCACTCTGGTTGAGTGACCTAATTTAGAATTTCATTAGAATTGCTTAGTAACAGTAATTAGCTTGAGCATTCACCCATATGCATTGCATACCTACAAAAGGGCAGGGAAGTAGAAAGTGTTTTTAAGAAAAACTCATTTATTTCCCTTCACTTCCCTTCATTTCACATCCTTTAAGATGAACTGCAGCCCCCAGCCAAAATACAAATAAATGCACTACTTTAATTCCTTCAATCAGAAACTATCTACTAAGTACCTACTATGGGTTAAATACTGTACTAAGTCCTAGGGAAAGCAAAAGTTATAGCTTAGTTCATTTACTTAAATCAGCTCTACCCCACCTGCCATGCACCCTGGGACATTTAGCAATGACTGGAGATATTTTGGAGTTGTCGCAACTGAAGGAGGAGTGCTGCTGGCACCTATAGTAGGTGGAGGCCAGGAATGCTGCTAAACAGTCTACAGTACACAGGACAGCTCCTCACACAGATTTATCCAGCCCCAAATGCCAGTAGTGCCGAGGTTGAGAAACCCTGCCCTGAATCAGAAATGTGATCAGATAATCATTTGAAATACTAACCTATTTTTGTTCTGTGATGTTTCCCTTTCTTTTCCACTGTGATCAAGCTGGTATAGTCAGCTCTATGTCCCTTGCCTTGGGACAAACAGGTACATGGCAAGAAAACAGAGGCCTGTAAGGCTTTACAATTTTTGTGGGAAGAAGATTTGAGAGCAAAGACCAAATTTCTTGGAAAAAGTTGAAAGATTGAAACGAGGTGCTTACCCAAGATTGAAAAGAGGTGCTTCCGGATTAGGGGAGATAGGAGAGACGGAAAGAATCTGTGGCCCAAGTACAGAAGGCACCTAGGCCTTGCTTCCTGGCAGCATCCAGAGAGCTGGAGAGATTGGAGTGGCCACGGATCACATCTGGATCATGGGTAGCTCTGCTGCAGATTCCCATGCATGGCCACAGGGAGTGCCATCAGACCTGGAAGAATCATGTCTACAAGGATGATGGCCATCTGAATGAAACCTGCTACTCCAGGGCCTTGGACCCTCATAATAACAGTAGCAATATTAGGGTAGTATGTGGGGAGAGAGGATCTCAAGAGCAGAATAGAGGCTTGGAAGCAAAAGCATTGTAGAAATAAGCCTATTAAAATTATTGAATACCTTAGTTTATAAGCTAAAGGAGTTTAAATCTACTTTGGGAAACAAGTCTACCACAGAGAAAACAGACATTTATTGGTGAATCTGTCATGAGAACAGTCTCCACAATCTCACAGACTTATGACAATAAACATTTATTTTGTGCTCGTGTTTCAAGTCAACTACTGCAGCACCACGTGTTTTCTCATCTAGGACTCAAGCTGAACCAACAGCCCCTATTTGCAACAAGCCATTCCTGTAGCAGAAAGGATGAGAGAGTTAGTTGGCAGAAACATAAATAATTTCTCTAAGAAAAGCATGGCCTATGTCACATTTGTTCACGTTCCATTGGTCAAAGCAAGTCACACGATCAAGGCCAACATCAGCGGGGTGAAGATAGATGATTCTCTTACAAGGAAAGGGGAGTAAGTTGTAGAGAAAACGAATAATTACCACAAAGAGCTAATACCAGAAAACATAAGATAATTATGGGGCAAATTGAGAGGCTAAGGTGAAAGACAAGATGAATGACATAAAGCACCACTAACCATGGAGGTGGGAAGAAAGAAAGAAAACTGATGTTGGTTGGACCTGAACAATTCCTTTGTATGTATTACCTCAGTTAATCCAACTATCCTAGGAGGAAACAAACTCATTATTTTGCCCATGATCATTCAAGCAGTAGTTGATTAAATACCTTGTCCTAAAACCCACATGGCAGAAATGAGTAAAATTTAGACAGTCAAAAGGAAGAGAACATAGTACTGTAGGCAGAAGGAAAGCTAAGACTATAGGCACAGAGGCTGAATTTTCATTTTCACATGACAGTGAAAGTCTACCCTAATCAGAAGGGCAGGCCAAGTCAGAGAGTTGTAAGAACTAAAGATTGGCAGGAGAGATCAGGTGACAAAGGGCCTTTTTAATGCAGAGGAGGAATAAGAGGAGATATGATGGCTCAGGGTTAAGACCTTCTGCCACAACTAGCTGAGTAAGCTTAGGCAAGTGTCTACGGGATCCAGAGTTGAACTCATTCATTTATGGAATGGAGACATGTGAGGAAGAAAACGCAGGGGTAGATGATTTCTAAACTTCCTTATGGAGGCAATGCATAGAGGTCTAATAGATTTTAGGGAGAAGATATTAACTCAGTACTGCAAGGCCTCTTGCTTTCTTGTCCCTTCCCAGTTCCTGGGTGTCCCAGTCCTAGGCTATGAGAGATATTGGGAAGGAAGCAAGGCCCCCAAACTCACAAAGACCTCACTCAGGGTGGGAAGCAGCTGACCCTTCCCTCACCCGGTTCTAGCAGGCCAAAAATTCTGACTTGCTATAGGAAGCCATCATTGCCGACATGGTGAATGAGATGTTTAAGGGAGATGAATTGGTGAGTACATGCTACACAGAATGGAGAGTAGGGGCTAGAGTCAAGGAAGCAACCAGTGGGATTCCGTAGCAATTTTGGTAAGGAAACTTAGGAAGAGGAAGGCAAGAGGAAGGTTGCTGAAGAGGCATTTCCAGGGTGACAATGGAAATGTGAAGGTCTGGGAAAGCTAATGAAGAGCATGAGATCTAAGCTGGCTTTCCTTCTGAAATGAATTCTTGAAATCATTTGTGAGTGACTCGAATCCTGCCCCTTTCACCTCCTCAGGGTAAAAACCGTTCAGTGCCCTTTAACCAGTCAAACAAATCAGAACTTTGGCCATTAAAAATGTTCTAATAGCACACAGACCAGAGTTGTCACTCCAGTAAGTTAGCTAAGTATATTTTAGGTACAATTGTAAAGGATCCATTATTTACAGCATCAATGGCAGTGCCAAGCACCCTGTGATTGTGCATTGGATATGGCATGATAGTGATTGCCTAGTCAATGTTTTAAATTTGAGTTCCACAAGTTTGCCTCCTGACTCAACAGGAAAAAAAATGACTTCTACAAGAAAATATATAAGATATGTACTCTATAGCCATGCCAGCTGAAACATGACACATTTCCAAAGGCTTAAATGACCTTTAATTCTATAAAGTCCAAATATCAGAGCGAGGAAGGATGGGATACCAGTCTAATTGCCACCTGGGTTACTAATCAAACCAGGAGGCAGACAGCAGAGGGAATTCAACCACTCTGGAGGAAAGAGAAAGGAGAGAGCCAGTCCTCTTAATAGAAATGTGTAAGACAACACTCAAAAATCACTTTTGACTAGCAAATTTGAGATTAAAACATGCCAGAAATGGTGGAAATACCACAGGGGGCCAACATTATAAATATAAATAAACAAATAAATAAATAAATACAAAGTGCCAGAAATGGGAACTAGAGGCCAGATGTGGTGGCTCACACCTATAATCCCAGCACTCTGGGAGACCACGGTGGAAGAGTTGCTTGAGTTCAGGAGTTCAAGACCAACCTAGGCAACATAGGAAGACCTCTTCTCTACTAAAAATAAAAATTAAAAAAAAGCAGCCAGGCATGGGGGCACATGCCTGTAGTCCCAGCTACTTGGGACGCTAAGGAGGGAGGACTGGTTGAGCTTCAAAGATCCAGCTACAGTGAACTATGATCACGCCACTGCACTCCAGCATAGGTGACAGAGTAAGACTTTGTCTCAAAAAAAAAGAAAAAAGAAAAAGAAATGGGAACTGGAAGAAAAATCTATTTCCAAAGTCAGTGCTCAGCCATGGTCAGCCTTTAGTAAAAGTTTGTTCCTTCCTCCAAAGTTTGTGTTCTCACTCAGAGATACAAGTACAGTCATGTACCCGATAACAATGTTTTGGTCAAGGATGGAACACATATACAACAGTGGTCCCATAAGATTATAATAGAGTTGAAAAATTCCTATCACCTAGTGACATCATAGCTGTCATAGCTTTTTTTATTGTCATAGTGCAATACATTACCTTCTCTATGTTGGGATACATTTAGATACACAAATACTTACCATGGTGTTACAATTGCCTACAGTAGTCAGCACAGTGCCATGCTCAACAAGTTTGTAGCCTGGGAGCAACAGACTATACCAATGTATCTAATAGGCTATACCATCTAAATTTACGTAAGTACACTGTATGTTTGCACAATGACAAAATCACCCACAACACATTTCTCAGAACACACCCCAGTCATTGTGATGCATGACTGTACAAAAGCCTTCAGAAAATTGTCATCAATTTAACTCAAAACAGTTGACCTGTTATGGCTTGGGGTTTAGAGAGATACAAAGGAAAAGGAAAAGGCAATCCTGATCCTTGAAGAACTTATCAGGTCATTGGAGAATTAAACTTAAGAATTATTAAATAACCACACAAGAAAGAAAGGTATCCATTGGGGCACGGTGGCTCACACTTGTAATTCCAGCACTTTGGGAGGCTGAGGCGGGCGTATCACGAGGTCAGGAGTTTGTGACCAGCCTGGTCAACATGGTGAAACCCCGTCTCTACTGAAAATACAAAAATTAATTGGGCATGGTGGCGCATGCCTATAGTCCCAGCTGCTCAGGAGGCTGAGGCAGGAAAATTGTCTGAACACGGGAGGTGGAGGTTGCAGTGAGCCGAGATCGCGCCATTGCACTCCAGCCACGACAACAGGGTGAGACTCCATCTCAAAAAAAAAAAAAAAAAAAAAAAACGGTATCCAGTGCTGTAAACAATAGTTATATGGAGAAGAACACAGACTAGGAAAACCCCAGAGCCCTGGTTCAGGTCTGCCAACAATGATCTGGACTTCAATTTCTTTTTATTTCATCACTGCCAAACACAGCGTGCCAGGTACAGGAATAGTGACACTGGCTCCAAGTTTAGTGGGAGAGACCATAAGAGGCGTATGAACTACAAGATCTTCAGGAAGAGCCAAAGAACTCAGTAACCTAAGGTCTCTGGCAGTTTCCACATTCTAAGGAGCCTCTGTACTCAGAGAAAAGCCTGGCCAATGTGGGCTAAAATGGACAAGGAAGACTTCATCACAGGGTGAAACTTGAGTTGTGCTTCCAGGTAGGACTTGAATAACAGGGCATGGGGGCAGGGGGAGTGGTGGACAATGTGAGCAGAAGTGAAAGAAGAGGAAAGGAAAGAAATCACTTCCCTGAAAATTGGATCCATACAGAGGAGTAGGAGATAAATTAGAGTCAGATTAAAGAAACCCTCAAAAGCTAAATCAAGAAGTGTGGAGCTTTTACTATGGGTTGGTTTTTGTTTTTGTTTTTGTTTTGAAGCTTGGGATCATAGAATTTAAGGAAAACAATGCATTGGGAGGACTGAGCCCACTGATAATGTTGAACACAGGATGGATTGAAGCTATAGGGACTGAAACAAGGAGATAGTTATTGCAATAATCCAAAGGGCCTTGAACTCAGCCTGTGAAGATGAGAAATGCAAGGAAAGCACAGGTCCTTTGCCTAGACAGATTTTGAACACAAGAATGGACTATCTGACTAGAATTATGGGACAAATAACAGAGGGTCCAAGATGACTCAGATCTGAAGCCTGGCTAAGTTGGGTATTGCTGGCATTTTCTACATAAATAAAAAAGTCGGGAGAAGGAATATGTGCCTGCGGACAGGTGACAAGCTTGTCCTGAGTAAAATCAAGCTTCAGGTGACATAAGGTGAAGGGTTGGTTCTACAGTTGGTATCTACCTATTGCACATCTTTATTTTTTATAACCACTCATGAATCATAAAATGTGTTAGCTTGGCTAAAAGACAAACGCTTCCATTTTTAACAGCTCATGTATTTAAATTAACCTTCAGCCTGGTCATTTACGGCTCCATTTGTATCCTTGCTATAGCTAATTGTAGATACTGTACAAGGTCATTCTTGCCAACAGAGAAGTTCAATTACAATATGTATTCTGTTGTTTAAATCACAATTCTATACTACACAAAGACAGACAGGGACAAGAAGATTGAAAGAGTAATTGACCATAGTTAAAAATAATATACTATATAGTTTCAAACAGCTAGAAGGAGGATGTTGAATGTTACCAGCACAAAGAAATGATAAATGTTTGAGATGATGGATATGCTAATTATCCTGATCTGATCGCCATACATTATATATATCGAAATTTCACTATGTACCCTATAAATATGTATAATTATTTGTCAATAAAAACTTTTTACATTTAAATTTTTTTAATTTAAGCACTACGTAGCCAGGATAATACCTCAATCATAGTAATACCCCAGTTACTATGATTGAGGTATTATCCTGGCTACGTAGTGCTTAAATTAAAGATATCAGTAGTGATGTTTCACTTTACAGTAATTGGGGTATTATCCTGGCAGCATAGTGCTCAGCCTAGTTTTTAAATTTAAAAAAAAAAATTATTAACAAAGAGTAATTGCAATGTCTTCCCCTAAAACAAAGGAAATATCCATTTACCTAAAGTAGGTAATACAGTTCTCATCACAGTGACACTCCTGAAAGAAGAGACTAGATGACAGAATATAGAAGCAAACTCCATAAGCAGTAGAATGGCAAGAAATGGGTCTTTTCAGAGAAAAGACACAAAGGGCCGCATTCCCAATAAACAAAGGGAATAAAGGAAATTAAGACAAATTAGCAAAAGAAGGAAAACCCAGTGGCTGGAGCTGTTCCTCAACAGTAACTACTGAAAACCAGTATTTTTCTGAGTACTTTGGGAAAAATTAAACAAAACAAGCATGTCAGATACCTTTTGGGACATGAACATTTAAAATAGGACATGAACACTTATCAAACCTCAAACTCCAGTAGAAATTATCAGCAGACCATTTTGTTTAACCTATTTAATGTATTTTTGCAATGTAAAGAATATGATTTAGAGTTCAGCTCTCATTATAAATACTTAGAAAGCTTTTCTTAACAGGCTAGCACATTAAAGTATTGAAAGCATTGGCTTAATTTTTTCTTATGAAAATTGTTGAGACCCCTTTTAGATTCGCATAAATGTTTAATAGCTTTTTGCAACCAATCAAAACAGGAGTGCCATTGAATTGGAGAGAAACGCCACCATTATTTTTAATTCCTTCTGGAGGTGGATGACCTAATTTAAAGGCACCTTCCAAGTTCATTCATCTCTATCCTCGAAGCACAAACTGCTCCTACAACTAAACTGCTCAGCATCAGAAAACCTAGAGTCTCCACTGGGATTCCAGTGTCCTCTTGAATTCACCCCTCCCCATTTCTCAACTTACACAGGCTTTCATGTGTCAAATAATTGGCACACTCAAATGATAAAAGTATTATTAAATTCTTTAAAAACCTGGAGATTATCTCCAGCAGTCATTTTCTTCAAGGAAACAGAAAAAGGGGAAATGCAAATACTCAGCAGAGAAAACATAGTCACACAGAAACTTTGAGTTCCCATGTCACCTGGCTATGTACCATATTCCAGGAGACAGCAGTTCCCTGCTAGTGAAAAAAGGCAACCTTCCCAGGAGAAGGGGATTGGGAACTGGAGCATTTCCACCCCACTCCTAGTCTTGCACTTTGGGGAACTCTCATGGGTTCCACTGCTCTCAAAAAAGGAAAACTCACTTGCCCGAATCAGGTAAAATTCTAACCTGACCAACTCTCAAATGTAAAAATTCTCTTTTCAGAAAGACAGAACTATCATAGCGCTTCCCTCAGTCCAACTGCCAGCAGACTCACAGATACCTATGCCTGGATCTATGCTTGGTGATTTAGCAAAAATCTCAAGAAAAGAACCAGAAAACAAAAATATAATGATTTTCCGATTTTCCAATGACTTTTTATGTTTTAGCAGGAAATAAAAATCTTGGTAATATGATCCACACTGACTCGAGTCTCATTATTTCCTATCAAGACCCATATGAAGATGACACTTTCTACCTTTTTGCCAGCTCATATCTGAGTTCAGCATGGAGTCATCGTCTTGAGACAGACTGCTGATGGTCCTGCAATATTCGTCATCACCTCCACCATTATTGTAACAGAGTATGAGAGTTTCAGCTAGGTACACAGCCACCCAGAATAAGCACTACAATTCCCTGCTGGTCATATGACTAATTGCTAACCAATAAAATGGAAACAAAGTGACATGTATCTGCAGCTTCATCCAGAATCTCATGTGACTGTGTCACTGTTCCCAACTCTGACATCTTAAATTCAGCAATATCAGTAGTGATGTTTCACACTATGATAATTGGCATATTATCCTGACTACAGAGCATGAAGCCTGGCCCTTCATCCCTCCCAGAATTCTTTGATGCCCTTTTGTAAGCTCCTTTCTTCCTTAAATTAGCTAGAGTTGGGTTATGTTGCTTGCAACTGAGAACATTGACTGAGAGATACTATTCTAGGCTCTATGTATGAATATACATGTGTAGTCCCTTCCCTGTAATCATCAAGGTCCAAGTATTAGTTGTTGCTTTTTTTCTTTAGCCCTTCCTCCCAATGTAGAACCTGCCTATGAGATTAAAGTACTGAGTCAGTTCTTAAACAATTATACATCTAAGCAACTTATACATCTTAGGACCCCTCCAAGTAGCAAATCTTGGCTCATAACACACTTATTACACTGGTTCTGCCACTGTTTAAAACTTTTTAAAATTGTTTGAGAATTACCTTGTGCCTGGCACATAATCTTTTGTTTTAGGAAAGTATGTGTTTAAAATCTAAATATTACAAGATGAAAAATCTCCTTCTCAATCTTTTTCCTTGGTTTCCTAGTTTCCGTCCCTAGAATTAATGTGCTTCTTATTCCTTTAAATCCTTCTAGATATACTATAGGGGTATGTGTGTGTGTGTAAATTATGTATTTATATCCTTTTTTAGCAAAAGTAGTAATACATTCTTATATACCTAGTTATTTTCCTTAATATATACCTCAGACTCATTCTTACTAATGACAGAATAGTGTTCTAATTTATTGATGCTCCATAATTACCTAACCTGTCTCCTATTGTTGGATATTTATGTTTTCTCTAATCATTTCCTGTTGTAGTAAATATTCTGCGCAAGATTTCTTCCATACTGTTATGAATGTAGCTGTGGGATAAATTCCAAGAAGTATATCCACTTGGTAAAAGGGTAAATTCATTTATTATTAATAAATCTCTTTTCTTTTTCCTTTTTTTTTTTTTTAATTGAGACAGGGTCTTGCTGTCTTGCCCAGGCTGTGAAGCAGTGGTGCTGCCACAGCTCACTGCAACCTCGACCTCCCCAATTCAATGGATCCACCTGCTTCAGACTCCCAAGTAGCTGAGACTATAGACATGTGCCACCACACTCAGCTAATTTTTGTACCTTTTTGTAGAGACGGGGTTTCGCCGTGTTGCCCAGGCTGGTCTCAAACTCCTGGGCTCAAGCAATCCACCAGTCTCTGCCTCCCAAAGTGCTGAGACTACAGGCATGAGTCATTGTGCCTGGCAAAATTACACTCTTACGCAATGCATGAGAGTGTCTGGGCCCTCCCTCCTCCTCCATCCCTTTTCTAAAACTATCTTTTGTGATAGTACATTACTGCACAACAACCATAGTGCCTTCTGAAGATGTTATGGCAGGAAGTTTTTACCTGAAGGAAAAAACTCAAACTCTTCTGGGCTTCAATATACTACACCTCTGACTTTCATACTACTGTGGATTATTGTGTTCTTATTTCATATATTTCTGAACTCAAACTTTGCTTTAAGCTTCATTATCTTCAATGTACTGTGCATCAAAGCATGTAATTTCAATTTTCATAAAAATATATTTTTTACCTAGGTTGATATGTGAGTCCATTAATGTTCACTCATTCAACACTTCCTTTCTAACTTTTTGTCTATCTCATAAATACGAAATGGAAAGAGATCAGGAAGCATGTATCAGATCATTTTTCTATATTTACATAATGAAAAAGTTATAAGTAATGTGAACAAAGGAGTCAAAAGGGAATTCAATACGTAGCAATTCAGGACATCTTGATAGATAGGACATTTTGCAGAGAATCTGCATAAATTGCTGTTGAAAAAACATAATGCTCTTAAAAGATGATTTTTAAACCATAAAAATGTTTAAAGATGATTTAACATGCTCATCAACTCAGTCTGTACATGTATAAATGTGTATATGCAAGGTGTGAGTATCAAGAAATAAGACTCTATGTGGACTTTCTGATAATAGCCTTCAAAGTACTCAAATCAAAAGGATGCACATGTTCAACCATGCTTCCATTGCCTGAAATATTTCTGGGACTGCCTTCACAGCACTGTATAAACCACACAGGAAAATTTAATTCATGCATTCCTTTATAATCACACCTTATTTCAATGGAAAATTAGAACTATTTAACATGATAATCTCCTTTATTCATCAGGCTTAACTCCAAGCTTTTAGGTATTTCCAAAGATCAAATCTGCCCTCAAAGGTTAAAGATTTATCAACATTCAAACAGATTCCCAAAAATAGGTGTCAAAAATGTTTTGAAAAAATAAATAAATAAAAAATATAAATACAAATAAACTAAACTTTTAAAATGTTTTGAGCAATAGCTGCTTCACTAAAGTAAATGTGGGGCCTTCCAAGATGATGATTTAGAAGGACACAACCACTATTTGGATGTATATACTCTGGTACATTTGTTTTGAAATCTCATTACCTTACAGGAAGCCATGTCACATAGTGGTCAAAAGCACATATTTGGGAGTCGCTAGTAGGTTCAAATTCTGTTTCCAGCCAGGCATGGTGGCTCATGCCTGTAATCGCAGCACTTTGGAAGGCCAAGACAGGCGGATCACCTGAGGTCAGGAGGAGTTTGAAAACAGCCTAGCCAACATGGTGAAACCCCATCTCTACTAAAAGTACAAAAATTAGCCAAGCTTGGTGGCACACACCTGTAATCCCAGCTACTTGGGAGGCTGAGGCAAGAGAATCGCTGGAACCCAGGAGGAAAAGGTTGCAGTGAGCTGAGATTGTGCCACTGCACTTCAGCCTGGGCAACAGAGCAAGACACCATCTCAAAAAAATAAATAAATAAAAATAAATAAATAAACAAATTTTGTTTCTAACATTTCCCAGCCATGTGACCTTGAGTAAGTTATTTATTCTCTCCATGCCCCAGTTTCTTCATCATAATCTGCAAAATAAAAATAGTAATACTCTTCCCATGGTGTTTTTTTTGAGGTTGAAACATGGAAAATATACTTAAAATATGTAGCTGCATGCCTACAATGTAATAACTATTTGGTAAATGGTAACTATGGTATTTTTTTCTCTTTATTATCAGTCACATCTCACAAAGCTCTGCATGTCCTTTTTTTATATGACATTCTTTCTTCTTCTATCTCACCTATTAGAAATCTAGAGGTGCTACTATACTTTTACTTAGTTGAGAGGGTTAAACTGGGCATGCCTGAGTTTCCACCTCAGGCTGGAAAGTAGAGATACCGCAGTAATAATAATTACTCACATATAATACAGAAGTGGAGAAAAGTAACACCTAGACAGAAAAACCATATTCCATGACTCGGAGGAATAATGAAATGTAGTCAACTCTCCTTTTAGTTGAAGATATAGTAGTGGCATTCATTGAACAGAAGTTTCACATAGAAAAAATAAGCAGTCTCCATATTCTTAACCTCTGCATGTTTACAGAGTACCATGAATGCCAATCTCTTGTCCCTGTTGATGTAACATTATGAGCCCTGTTGGCCACTCCATGGCTCCATACCTTGTCTCAAACAATGAAGAAAACCCTACGAGAGTCAACACGTAGGGAAGAGGAGGAATATATCCTAGCCAGGAACACCCCAGGAACAAGCTCTTGGTCTGGTGCAGCAAGAGGAAGGGTTGCATCTGCAGGGAACTGTGTTACTCTCCAGGACACTCCCAGAGAGACGGCTGGAGTAAAACAACTCAAAGAAGCAAGAATAGACTGTCAGCTTTCCTCACCTTACTTTAAAGCTGGATTTGCCCTCCTTCTTTAATACAGCCTCATTAACAGTTCCTTAATATTTGCCCAAAGTGCAAGGCACAGCCCAGACATATTAGGAACATTCCTTTCCTACTAGGAAATATTTCTTGACATTAACTTCTGGGAAATGATGAAGCACATACATTGCAAATATAAAGGGTTATATAAATACTTAACAATCGAAGCATTTCTAGTACTCTGCCCACAAAAAGCCATTACCTCTGTCTTTATGACAGAAGGTTTAATGTCGCTGAATCTTGCTCAAGTGTAATACTCACTTGAACACTGAGGTCCAATTTTATAGTGGTAATTTTTTATTCCAAATCACAGTCACAACCCAATCCAATTCAAATATTCAGATACCACATCTTCCATGAAATAGCTCTTCTTCAGCCTTACCTACTTTGCAGCTCACTGCCTCCCTACATCCCCAGAGCTTGGCCTGGTGCTCAATTCATAGAACATACTTAATAAATTATTAGTGGATGGATGAACACTTCAAAGTGACAATTTGTGTCTCTTTATGAGAGGTGCACTAAACAAGAGAAATCACAGTGATAACTACCATATGTGGCAGGTGTTGTAAGTATATTATCTCTAATCCTCATCACCACCTCACAAGGCATGTAAAATTGCTATCCACTTTACATACGAGAAACTGAGACTTATAGCCAATGAGTAACTATCTTGCCCAAGAACTCAAAATTATTAAATGGCAGAGTTTGAATGTAAACCCAGTCTGTTGGTCTCTGTAATCAGAACTCTTAACCTCTTTGGTAAATTGCCTCTAATCAGAGCTCTTAACCATTTTAGTAAATTGCTGCTAAAGCCCAGCCATAACTTAGGAAGTCCTCTCAAAGAGATCCCTCACATACCGTGTAACAGCCACGAATATCCTCATGTCCTGCCATGGGTCCCAATCATGCTGTGTTTACTTGTTGCCAAGAATACTGCCGCAGCTTCCAACACTACCCAATCATCACATCCTCATCTTCTTCCTCTTCATTTTCAGAGGTAAGTAGGTGCAGCCCCACGATTGGCCTTCTGGCTTCCCTGAAACTCAAAAAGGAAAACTAAGTGAGAAACCCTTCATTTCCCCTCATACCGTTCCCTTAAGTGCTGTAGGATAGCACCCAAAACAGTAAGCTGTAAGGTGAAAACCTTGCTGTACTCAAAATTGCTCCCCTTCCTTTCTTACACCAAACTCTGTCTCCCCAGACACTCATGCATCTCCTGGACAATCTGAGAATCTACCATGGAGTCATGTTTTCTAGGGACATAGGTTCTAAAATCAGTGAGAAAAATAAAATAAACACAATTATCTTTTAAAATCTAATATATGTAAATAAATCACGTATACACTAAATGATATGTGTAAATAAAATTTTCCCTAAGACCACCCACAATATACAGTGTTTATGATCTTGTATGTTCAAGTTTACAGTCAGAATTCTTGCCCAGATTTAATTTTGAGAACTGTTCAGCTAGAAGGAGAGTTAGATGCAGATGCCTGTACATTCCAATCATTCTGCTTATCAGCATGGAAAAAATATTTTGGTAGCTTGCAGAATTTAAGGCACTCTTTTTTAATACATAATGTCTTTATGGCCTGGTAAAAGATGAGTTTGCTGTTGCGACATTTTTTCTCTAGGGTAGGTTCTGACGTCAGAGAGTAGGTTGAGTCCTTGAATAGTGGCAATGGCACCCAATTACCTGCCCAGACAGAACAAATAAATTCAGGGATAAACACAGCTCGAATTCTCAAACTGAGATCTCTGTTCTATTAGAAGGAAAGATGAGAAAACAACTCATCGAGAAAAGTGACCTCCAACTACTTGCATCTATCTCTCATGGCCATGTCTCTTTTCTCCTCTTATTATCTTCATTTCTTTCTACATATATCTTTTTTTATATGATCATTTCTTAGACACCTTTACAAAGTACTTAGTACTGGGCTCAGTTATTACTCAAATCTCCAAATTTCCCTAGACATGTTCTTTTCCTTGAAGGTTTCTTGTATGTTTCCTTCTCCATTTACTCATGACGAGTCAGAACTTTAAAGGAGAAATATTACACCCTAATCCTTTGATGATTTGCTCCATGTTTCAGATGTACTTCTCCTAGCTCTTCTTATTGGCCAAAGTTGTAAATGTTGCAGAGGCACTGTCTGATTGAGCCCTGAATTGTGTATTCTAAATAGAAAAGAAGATGGCCCAGCACAGCCAATGAAGCTGGGAAGAACATCTTCAGCATGCACCTCTCAGCTCCCAGATGCCCCAACAGCATCATATGAGCCTATCATGTGATGATATCATGTGTGGTGAATACTGCACATCTACCCATAAGTAAGACAATTTTCAATATATTGCTTTCATTTTGAGTGATTTTCAAACATCTTAACAAATGTTCACAATAGGCATTTTGTAAGAAATAACATGTTTAGAGGTATACAAAAGACCAGCTTAAACCAGCAAACAGCCAACACAACAACAGAGCAAGGGTCTTCTAAAGATGAAGAGGGAAGCCAGAAACTCCCTCAGTCTGGAAGTTAACTTAGGAAGTCAAAGTCTTGAAAAAGAAAAAGCTGTAAAGCTTTGATTAAAATTCCCATTGCTAGTTATATTTATATGCCCATTCAGGTGCCCATAAAGGAAGGGCATTTTATTAAGAACACTGTAGATCACTCTGAATACATTTCCCTGTACTTTTCTTTGCTCCTTCCTCCATTTTTCTATAATGATATAAATTAAAGGGCAGAGGCATCAGGTGATAATGATGGATTTTCTCAGCTATTTGGCTTGTGCCACAACAAACCTTAATATTATTTTAGTGATGTGAGTTATTTGACCTAGAAGGATCAGCCTGTTCAATACATGCGGTAGTACCGCTGAGGAATTAGCTTGCTTAGCCTGGGGCAATCAATAGATTGACAAACTAGCCTTTTTTAAGTCTAAGTCCTGTTTTATAGGAATCTTAAGCTTGTAGTGTTCCTACAACAAAGGAACCTGAAGGCTGCACAAAAGGTTTCACAGTTGAAAGCATTCACAGGGTACATTTATATCTTTAAAGAGGTTCTCATATACACAGAACCAGCCAAAGGTGCAGGGTTTGGGAGGCTAATAGACACAGCCATTCATCTGAAATAACTCGGGATAATTGTAAAATATACAAACAAAGCCTTGAACATCTGAGGGAAAAATAGGTATTTTGTGTGAATAATCCTGTGGCTGTTGAAACTTCAAACAATGCTCCTATAGCTATTTTGAAAACATTATGTGAGAAGCAAAATAAGCAGTGAGTAAAAGATGAAAAGCTGTGATAATGGGAAGAAGTGATATTCATGTCACTTCTCCAGATCTCACAGGGAGTTCTCATGACCCAACCATATCCCCCTGTGTCCAAAGGTGGAAAAGTATTTTAAAGTTCATAGGAAGCTTGCCCTGAGACAGCACAGAAACTCCTGACAAGTCACGCTATTATGCTAGTCTGTCTGGCAGCAGATGTATTGGAAGGGAAGTGTCAGAGGAAGAAATACCTGGGATGCAGATTTTCAGGGGCTTCCACCTTCTCAGAGAGATGCTGCCATTAGCCTCATGGTCACCACGAACTGTTTACATGCATTTCCCCCACAGAAATCTAATAGACAACGTCAGTTTTTCAGGCATCAGAGGTTATAGGGGACTTTGCTTTGGGGAAAAAAATAGACTGTTTTCCCCAAGAAAAAAGTATTTCTCCAATGCTCTCCTTCATCATTATATGGACTTGCCCATTATGGAGATGCTTATTGCTTTTCCCCTCTCCTAGGTTTTTTAAATATACCCTGTTGAAAAGACAAAACCCCATGCAGTGAATTTTGATTAGAAGCTCATATCATCACTCTCCTAATAACAAGCTGGTGTTCAAAGGGTACTGTTATAGAGGTCTGTAATTCCTAGCCAGAGATCTATAATATTTCAAACAAAGGATATGATAAATTACAAAATAGGCAAGAAATTTATTTGATTAAAAAAGACAGTGTGAGCTATTTCCCTCTAGCACATATTAATAGCCCCCTGACTGATCCCTCTGGTATCCACACAGGGTGAAATCGAGCTTTTCCCAGAAATCCACTGCAATGCCAATGCCAGAGAAGGGCACTGGAGGAGGAAAATCAGCACCAGGGAGGAGCGCGCCCAGTGGTAACGAGGAACATTGATTACACTCCAAATCAATGCACGATGCTGACAGGGCTCTGCGGTACGAAAAGCTGGCAACCAAATTGCGTCTCCTGAGCCCTGCCCATCAGTAGGTGTTACTATTCATACATGCAAATCAACAAGCACTGAGCAGAGATTAAAAGTGAGAGGGAGGCAGAAGACGGCAGAAAGAAAAAGACTTCAGCTCAGGCTTCAGATCAGAGTGGCAGGCATTATCATAAACATAAAAACTCTAAAATTCTCTCTCCATTCCAGTTCACAGGTGCTTTGCCTTTAAAAAAAAAAAAAAAAAGAAAAGAAAAGAAAAAAGTAAACCACATATTTATTTTCTCAAAAAAACCTCCTAAATTTTGTTTTATCATTGAACAGCTGTTCTTTCAAGTTCTGGTTAAGCACTCACTAAATCTTTCTTGATTAGTCTAACTATGCAGTGGGGGCATCTATTTAAAATCTAACGCCAAATTTGAATTTAGGTCAGCAGTGTCCACACAAGAATTATTCATTCTATTCCACGGATCTTATCCCAGAAGTGTTGCAGAACATGTCTGAGGGTAAAAAAAAAAAATCTAAGGGCATATGTGCTATGTGGAATAATTACTCAGATGCCATGGTGATATGTAGGAAAGACAATCCCATAAGTAGACTCCTATTGGCATGATCCCATGATGAAGTCTGTGCTTTCCCTTCCTGGATGCTTTCCCTGAGATGTTAAAATTCTGACTTTTCTTTATGATTATGCACATACAGCATCACTGTGGACTGACTTTTCAGCTAATGGGGACAACATGAAGCTCCACACCAATTTCAAAAGGGGAATTTTCTACCCAGGGAAAGTCAATGATAGTCCAGGAACAGGGCGTGGGCATAAACACTCCAGAAATCAGTGGAAACACCAGTATGAAAACATGTAATCACCAGCCTGCATTAACTGAAGGGCTATTACAATCCCCAGCCCTGTAGCTCAAATAGAAATGTGTCAAACAGTCAGAAGATGTGCACTACCCTGACACAGCCAAGCATGCTTTTCCCTGGTTATGAAAATAGGCCCCATGGAGATCCAGGTTACATGCAGAGTCAGCTTCTCTCCCTTTCATTTGGAGAAATGCATCTCTTCATTCAAATTGTGTCAATTAGAGGTATTTTATTAAAAAATCTTTGCCAGATATGAACCACTCAGAATGGTAATAGCCCTGTATATTTACATGCTGTCTTTCCACACTGATTCATTTCATTTCTTCCTACCATCTAAAAATTCTCCCATTGCCATGACTGATTCACTACTATAAAAAAACTCTCTATGATAATTGCAATCTTCTGCTTGGTTTTGAAATGTGCTAATTATTTTTGCAAAAGATATTAAAGTGTCCTAAGTGCTTTCAGATCTCTCTTTAGAGCTGAGAAAATAGAGTCCTAAACAGCTTACATAAAGCCCTCAGGTTCCCAAAGTTCAGAATTAGTCTTTGATCAAAATCGGATTTGACATTTTGGAAAAAAATAAAATAAACTTTTCAAATTGAAAGAAGAGCTACTTCACAGAGGAAGCAAAATAGGGTTTTACTGAGTTGGGCCAACATGGCAGACTAGAAGTAGCACATGTGCACTGCTCTCACAGAGAGGAAACAAAAGGGCTAGTGAACACTGACCCTGCAGGCCGATCATCTAAGAAACCGTATCAGGATCCATCAAGGCAGCAGGGGGATACAGAGAGTAGTGAGGAGTGAAGCTGGGCACCAGCCTATCTGGGCTCAGTGCAGAGCCATGAGAACCTCTCCAACAGGGGAAAGGGTGAGTGAGTGAAAGCCCGCTGGGGGACTCATACTCTCCACAGAAACCACTACAAGGCTAGTAATGAAAGAATCCCCCTGGTCGTCCCCCCCACCCATCCATCCCCCACCACGCTTCTAGACTGAGGCAAAAGGCCACCTGGACATTTTTGGGGGGAAGCTCTAGAGTCCAAGGGGACCTCTACCAGCTTTGGGCCCCAGAGCGACCAGCACTGGTGCCATAGCCCCAATAGAGGCTGCACTTGTGATGTCTTGCAGCAGTAAGATTGCTGCACCTCCCCTCACCAGATAGGGCTTGGCATCAGCTTCCAGCCTCGCAGTTCCACTTCTGTATGAACTCAGCCAGTAGGTGCAGACTCCTGTTGTCCCAGGAAATACCTGGACAGCAGGGTGGGTGATCCTACCCACCCCCACCACTGGCAGCCAGGTGGGTATCACTTGCTAGAACTTCCAGCACAGCAGTCCCACTTCTGTGTGAACTCAGCCAGAGGGCACAACCTCCTGTTGTCCCGGGAGGCAGAATAGGTGACACCCATCCCTGCCATTGGTAGCCAGGCTTGCAATGCCTACTAGAGCTTCTGACCCAACAGTCCCACTTATATGTGAACTCAGCCAGCAACTGCAGCCTCCTATTGCCCCAGGAAGCACCCAGAGAACAGAGTAGATGACCCACTCAACCCCACCACTGGTGACCACGCAGATAATGCCCATTAGAGTTTCCAGCCCAGGGGTCTCACTTCCGTCTGAACTTAGCCAGCAAGTGCAGCCTCCTGATGTCCCAAGAAACACCTGAACAGTCAAGTGAGCAACTCCACCCACCTCTGCCTTTCACAACCAGATGAGCCATACCTGCTAGAGCTTCCCTCCCAGCAGTAGAACAACACCTTATCCCTTCCTGAGACAACATCTGCCTGAACCCTGGGGGCAGGTGCAACCCTGTGTTTCCCTGAAAAGCACGTTAACAGCAGATTAGGGCCAACCCAGCAGAGATATGGCCTGTCTGCCAACTGCAGCCACTGCCTAAGGGAGCCTTATCAATCAGAACACCCAACAAAAGAAACACAGACACAGAGATAGTAATCAGAGGAGAAATTCAAAAAACTCTCAGAGATTACAATGAACATCTCTATGCACACAAACAAGCAAACCTAGAAGAAATAGATAAACTCCTGGAAACATACAACCTACCAAGATTGAGCCAGGAAGGAATTGAATCCTCGAGCAGATGAATAACAAATTCTAAATTTGAATTTGTGATAAAATACCTACCAACAAGAAAAAGCCCAGGACCAGATGGATTGACAGCCAAATTCTACAAGATATATAAAGAAGGGCTGGTAGCATTCCCACTAAAACTATTCACAAAAAATTGAGAAGGACGGGCTCCTCCCTAACTCATTCTATGAGGCCGGCATCATCTTGATACCAAAACCTGGCAAAGACACAGATGCAACAAAAAAGGAAAACTTCAGGCCAATATCCTTGATGAACGTAGATGCAAAAATCCTCAACAAAATATTAGCAAACCAAATTCAGCAGCAAATCAAAAAGCAAATCCACCACAATAAGGCAGGCTTTATCCCTGGAATGCAAGGTTGGTTTAACATACACAAATCAATAAATGTGGTTTACCACAAAAAAGAACTAGAAACAAAACCATGTAATCACCTCAATATATGCAGAAAGGGCTTTTGATAAAATTCAACATCCCTTCATGTTAAAAACCCTAACAAACTAGCCATTGAAAGAACACACTTCAAAATAATAAGATCTATGTATGACAAACCCACAGCCAACATTATACTGAGTGGGCAAAAGCTAGAAGCATTCCCCTTGAGAACCAAAACAAGATAAGGATGCTCACTCTCACCACTCCTATTCAGCATAGTACTGGAAGTCCTAGCCAGAG
The DNA here is from genome assembly GCF_000951045.1 of Mandrillus leucophaeus. Taxonomy (NCBI): domain Eukaryota; kingdom Metazoa; phylum Chordata; class Mammalia; order Primates; family Cercopithecidae; genus Mandrillus; species Mandrillus leucophaeus. Next base: position 293,317 of record NW_012107008.1, on the reverse strand, counting down.
AAAGCAGGCAAGAGAAAGCAATAAAAGGCATCCAAATAGGAAGAAGGGAAGTCAAACTATCTCTGTTTGCAGACAATATGATTCTATACCTAGAAAACCCCATAGTCTCTGCCCAAAAACTCCCAGATCTGATAAACAATTTTAGCAAAGTTCCAGGATAGAAAATCAATGTACAAAAATCAGTAGCATTTCTATACATCAACAACATCCAAGCTGAGAAGGAAATCAAGAACACAATCCCATTCACAATAGCTACAGAAAGAAAAAAAATCCTAGGAATACAGCTAACTGGGGAGGTGAAAAATCTCTACAATGAAACAACAAAATACTGCTCAAACAAATCAGAGATGAAACAAGCAAATGGAAAAACATTCCATGCTCACAGATAAGAAGAATCAATATTGTTAATATGACGCTATTGACCAAAGCTATTTACAGATTCAAGGCAATCCCTAGCAAACTACCAATTACATTCTTCACAGAATTAGAAAAAAAAAAAACTATTTTTAAATTCATATGGAACAAAAAAGAGCCCGAATAGCCAAGGCAATCCTAAGCAAAAAGAACAAAGCTGGAGGCATCACATTACCTGACTTCAAACTACACTACAAGTCTACAATAACCAAAATAGCATGGCACTGGTACAAAAACAGACACATAGAGCAATGGAATAGAACAGAGAGCCCAGAAATAATGTCGCACACCTACAACCATCTGATCTTCAACAAAGTTAACAAAAACAAGCAATAAAGATAGGATTCTCCATTCAATAAATGGTGCTGGGATAACTGGCTAGCAATATGCAGAAGACTGAAACTGGACCCCTTTCTTACACATACAAAAATCATCTCAAGGTGGATTAAAGGCTTAAATGTAAGACCTAAAACTATAAAAACTCTAAAAAATAACCTAGGAAATACCATTCTGAACATAAGCCCTGGCTAAGATTTCATGACAAAGACAACAAAAGCAATTGCAACAAGAATGAAAATTGACAAATGGAAACTAATTAAACTGAAGAACTTCTGCACAGCAAAAGAAGCTAGCAATAAACAGACAACCTATAGAATAGGAGAAAATACTTGCAAACTATGCATCCAACAAAGGTCTAACATCCAGAATCTACAAGGAACTTAAACAAATTAACAAGCAAAAAAGAAACAACCCCATTAAAAAGTGGGCAAAGGACATGAACAGACATGCTTCAAAAGAAGACATATACACAGCTAACAAGCATATTTAAAAAGTTCAATATCGCTAATCATTAGAGAAATGCAAATCAAAACTACAATCTCACAGCAGTCAGAATGACTATTATTAAAATGTCAAAAATAACAGATGCTGGCAAAGTTGCAAAAACAAACAGGGAACACTTACACACTCCTGGTGGGGATGTAAATTACTTAAGCCTTTGTGGAAAGCAATGTGGTGATTTATCTAAGAACTTAGAACTACCATTTGACCCAGCAATTCCATTTTTGAGTATACACCCAAAATAATATAAATCATTCTACCACAAAGACATAGGCACATGTAGGTTCACTGCAGCACGACTCACAATAGGGAAGGCATGGAATCAACCTAAATGCCCATCAACAGTAGACTGGATAAAGAAAATCGGGCACATATACACCACGGAATATTATGCAGCCATAAAAAAGAATGAGATCATGTTCTTTGCAGCAATATGAATGGAGCTGGAGGCCATTATCCTAAGCGAACTGACATAGGAACAGAAAACCAAACATCATGTTTTCTCACTTATAAGTGGGAACTAAACATTGAGTACACATAGACATAAAAAAAGAAACCACAGACCCTGGGTCCTACTTGAAGGTGGAGAGCAGTAGGAGAGAGAGGATCAAAAAAACTACCTATTGGGGTAGGGCATGGTGGCTCATGCCTGTAATCCCAGCACTTTGGGAAGCCAAGACAGGCAGATCATTAGAGGTCAGGAGTTCGAAACCAGCCTGGCCAACCCATTGAAACCCATATCTACTAAAAATACACAAAGTAAGCCGGACATGGTGGCACACCACCTGTAATCCCAGCTACCCAGGAGGCTGAGGCAGGAAAATCACTTGAACCAGGGAGGCAGAGGTTGCAGTGAGTCAAGATCATGCCACTGCACTCCAGCCTGGGCAACAGAGCAAGACTCTGTCTCAAAAAAAAAAAAGAAGAAGAAGAAGAAAAACTTCCTATTGGGTACTATGCTTATTACCTGGATGATGAAATAATCTGTACACCAAGCCCCTATAACAAACCCACACATAGACCCCTGAACCTAAACGTTAAAAAAAAATTGTACCAGGTATTAAAACATCTGTAACTATTTTGCATTCTCCTATCAGTGAGAGTATTGTTGCTGACATTTAATTTTTGAAACCTTAAGCTTTATGAATTTACAGATTTTCTCAATTTTAAGTGCAATTTTACTGTATCTTGAAAATAAAATATTTTCCCTACAAAAAAGAGTAGGATCTTTTTCTCAGTCAACCTTCTGACAATGTACCCACATCCTATATTTTCAATCACATTTATATCTTAACATCAGTCCTGGAGAAGACTAGGTCTGGTATTCTATAGTAAAAACAGAAATTTTCTTAAAAGAAGAAGGTTTGAAATAAGTCAAGAGGAAGAATGATTAAAATTGCAATGCAAAAAGGGGACAAATAAAGAGGCCAAAGCCTCATACTCAAACATCCTTATGAATGAAATACAGTACCTCAAACTTGTCTCTTTTGCTCAATTCAAAATAAATTCACCATTGAATCATATCTTGACTCTCATCAGTATCTGATTTAGATAATATTTAGATGAAACTTTGAACTTCAGATTTTTGAGTTGATGCTGGAATGAATTAAGACTTTTGGGACTATTGGAATGAAATTAATGTATTTTTCCTGTAAGAAAGACATGAATTTTGGGGGACCAGGGGCGGGATGCTATGATCTGAATATTTATGTCCTCAAAAATTCATATGTTGAAACACTAACCCCCAAGTTGGTGGCATTAGGAGGAAAGAGCCCTCATAATAGGGATTAGTGCCTTTATAAAAGAGGCCCCAGAGAGCAAGCTCGCCCCTTCCACCACCTAATGACCCATCTAGAAGACACCATCTATGAACCAGAAAGTGGATCCTCACAAGACACTGACTCTGCTGGCACACTGATTTTGCACTTCCAGCCTCCAAAACTGTAAGAAATAAATAAACTTGTTTATAAGCCACCTAGTTTACGGTATTTCATTGTAGTAGCCTGAATAAACTAAGACAACCATCATCCAAAGTTTGAAGGGTGAATTCTTCTCACATTTAACATCAGAAAGTTGGTTTCACTTCTCATTTGTTTCCATAAAAAGATAGGCTTCTGCTCATCATTCTTCTTATTGACTTGTTCTACGACAGTGACAATCTTCCTGGATTGATGTCAGAGATATCTTCATCCTCAGATGAAAGTTGCTCTAGTGAGAAATTTATTTTCAATGTGTCCCTTTGACATAAATATCATTATGGCTGTTTTCAAATATGTCCACAAGTCTTCTGATACTCCTCTCTTTGATAGAGCTTAACTCTCCTCCACTTGAGTGTGGTATTTAGTGACTCTCTTCTAAATACATAAATTGTGGCAGAAATTACAGAACATAATGTCCAAGGGTTAGTCATAAAATACACTATTTCCCATCTTCTTCTTTCTCTTGGATCACCCACTCTTGGAAACCAGCTGCCATGTTGTGAGGACACTCAATAGCCCTAGGGCTATTGCTCTATGCAGCAAGCAACTGAAGTCTTCTCCCAACAACCTGCATGAATTTCCAGATATGAGTGAGGCCCCATGTAAGTGGGTCCTCCAGCTCCATTCACACTTTCAGAGGACTGTGGCCCTGGCCAACAGTAACCACAGAAGAGACCCTGTACCAGAATCACTCAGCTAATTCCTCCTGGATTCCTGGTCCACCGAAACCATGTGAGATAATAAATGTTACTGTTTTAAGCAACAAAATTTTGAGGTAAGTTGTCACACAGTAATAGACAACTAATACAGCCACCATTATCAATTAAAATTAATTAGGCACCTACCCTGTGTAAGACAGCATGTGGCCCGTGTATGTATGTATATACAGCATCCTTTCTGAATAGGTCTTGCATTTTCTTCAATGACATTTGTGAATCTTGGGGGAAAGTTGTGAAACAAGAGCTTCCATTCCGACTATCAACTAAACTCATTTCGAGAAACAGGTTTCCCCACCCACTCTTTTCTTCACTCTGGAAAGGATTTTGTTTGTCGTTTAAAAACAAGTCATGCTGTTATCATGGATGTCTTCAGAATCTGACACCATGCCATATTTATGTTTTGTTCTATTTGTTGCCTTCCAAGTGCAACTGAGACACAGCAACATTTTCAGATAACAGGAGAAGAAAACAGATTCTTGGAAGAAAGCTGTCACCCAATTTTATTGGCAGCACAAAACTAAGTTTTTAGCTAACAGGACACACATAAATATCACTGATGCTTGCTTATTCCGAATGTTATGTCTCCCTGGCTCATCATTAACAATACGGATCAACACCCGAGACTCACAAATAGAGAGGGAATGTGAATGCCAACAGAACGACAGTGCCTGTGGATGGCACAGATGATCTAGCAGCTATTTAGAAAATTTCATCTTGGGTACTAACTCTAGGCAGTGAATGGAACAGACTCTATCATCTGATTTATACTTTATGGCTGTTCCGCTTTTAAGGAGGCCTGAGAAATGTCTGCCTGCATCCCAACAAATGTTTCTTCTTCTGTACTCACTCTCGGAAAGACACTATAGACCATACCTTTCCTCACTCCCCAAGAGACTAGCCCCTCAGGACCCAACCAGAGCTTCTCTCCAGGTCACCAATCCATAGCTCCAAGCGAATGCCATTCAGAGAATAACACACATCAGTACTTAACACTTTTGGCAAGAAGTAGAAGTCATTAGACACCCTAGGTTGGAATCCTGGCTTAGCCATTTGTCAGGTTTGTGACCCTCAGCAAGTTACTCAATCTCTTTCAGTTTCAGATCCCCAGCTATAAAATAGGATGATAGACTAGCGCCCATTTCCCAAGGTTATAAGGAGATTTAAATGAGGCAATATGGGTAAAGCACTAAGTGGTGCCTGGCTTACAGCCTATGTTCAAGAAATAATAGCTGTCATTATTTTTATCATAATTGCATGACTATATGGCCAGTAGAAAGCTGTTTCTCAATTAGCGCCCTTGTAAAGAACGACTGCCTACCTGGGATCTAGGGGGCACATGTCCCTGTTCTCCCCAACTTCCTGCCTTACAAAGCCCTATAGCCTTCCACTTTGCTGTCTTTCAGAAGCAATCACACCACTTTGCCAAACAACTCCCAGAAGTCAAACAGTTACTGGGTTAAGGCAGATCACACAGTTAGAGGACAGCTTTGAGTATGGAAGGTCAATAGCTAGTGCCACTTCAGGTGAGTCCAAACACCTGGACTCCCTAAATAAGAGAACTCCCTAAATTCTAGTCCAAACTGGGTAGGGGCTCAGCTACAAAGAACAGTAAGTCTTGCTTTCCCATGAGTATTTTGTATGTGGCATGCTTGCAAAACCACAGACATTCCCATGAGAGGTGCCACCTCAAAGACCAGTCCTACATACAAGCCGATTAGGAAGTCACCAGCAGGACATAGTCTCTGGGGCACCCAAAGGCTCGTGAGAATCTGAAATTTCTTTACAGGGACCAGGACTTTTATTCCACCAATATAGATATTTCATTAAGCAAATATAACTGGAAGAAGTAATCCAAAATAGCTGATCTCAGATCGTTTTACCTGACAGTAAGTTTTAAGAGAGTGGATGGAAAGGGGAGAAGGCAGAAGCCAGAAGGCAGGAGATGACTGGTTGGGAGGTAAAACACTAAACACGCTCTCTGGAAAGCAGAGCCAAAACAAGAAGTGTGAGAAATTGTTTAGGGAAAATGCCTGTGAGAGAAGATAAATGGGGAGGGAGCCAGAAGAAACTTGGAGAACTGTCAGAAGTACGATGGAGATCTGACCTCAAGTAAAGAGGAGAGCGAAGGAAAGAAGGAAGATTAGATGGAAGCACCTAAGACTGCAGTGCAGTTGCACATTCAACAAGGCCACTGGGGAGTCCCCAGGCCAAAATCACTCAAAAGAGGAATTCCGTGCCTACGAGATGCAGGCCTGCCTTAGTGTTCCAGCCTGGTTTAGTCACTGGCCAGGAGCAGCCCATGGGAGGCATGGCTTCAGCAGAAATGTGTTGATGGATTTCAGAGCACAGTAGCTGGGGTCTTCCATCAATTGCATTTCCTGGAGAAACCAGAGGCAAATCCTATGGCTGCCACATAAATAGAGGCTGGAAGTCGAAGAAAACTAGCATTGTCTCCTATTGCCCTAGAACCAGCCCTGCCAGCATCAACAGTAGACAGAGGATTTTAGCACTTCACACCAGGTTACAGAGAACCATCATAGCTTTTGATCCCACAAAAAACTCACATGGACACACTGAGCCAAACAACCTTCCTTAATGCTTATTTTTTGTTTGACTCATGTCTTAGAATTCCCACCCAAGTCCCTACAGCATGTGATCTAGAATAGAATAGGTTCCATGAGAGCAGATCCTATTCTCTCCTTTCTCCCCTCTCCCATGGCGGCAGCAATAAGCCCTGGGTAGAGGAAGAGGGAATGTTGTTTGAGGCTGTTGTACGAGGGAGATCAAGATTAGGGTGGGCTACCTGGCAAAGGCAAGGGAGATGAATCAAGGAAACTGAAAACAATTTTTTTCCATTTCAAAACTTTGCCAGATGTTTACCTAGACAAGAGGGAGAAGAGGATAACATCTTTCACGAGGACATTCACCTAGATTGCACTTTCCAAGGAGAACTGGCTCTCTTGAGTTTCTGCTGGCCTTCAGCCCTTTAGGGGATAAGTGGTTAGAAAGTGTCTGTCCCCTTTTGATCCTCATTTTCTATCGAAAAAGAACTCCAGCTCCCTCTGACAAAGTTGGCTAAGGAAGCTATCTGTTGGCAAATAACTGTTTTCTGCTCCCTAATAGCCATGATGAAACCCCACAGGTACCTGGTAAGAGATGTGGCTGACTCAAGGGGTACATTAACAGAACCAAAAGAAAGGTAAAGTAGGTGGTCCTACAAGGCTCACTTTGACAAAGAGCATCCTGCAGGTCTTATTTCATTTAAAACATCCTTAAGAGGCTTGCTATATGCCCTATAATGTTTCCAAATTATAGAATGAGTTATATTCATAAATTTTATCCAGAGCATATAGAACAGAGAATTAATGTGGCCAGAAAGGCAAAAATAGAATAAGTAGGTCTAATACTTACAGGTAAAATAATTAAAACAATATTACCCCCAGAGGAGGAAATGGGAGGTATTTAATTGTACTGTATCAGTATTAATGTTTTCTTTTAAAGATAAGATTTTATATATAAATAGACATTGTCTGTAAATAAAATAATTTCTTCTTCAAACATACATAGGAATTTGTCTAGGGTATTTTTTTTCTATACTCTACAGAGCTGGGACCCAAGAGATATGTTACACTTACTGCAGAAATTATTTATCCCATGTGTTTGTTAAGATTGAATATTCATCTATTCTTGAATAGCAGACTGATTGTAGCATTGAAATCTTGCATAATTTTTCCAAAGATTTCACTTAATAACTAAGCTAAACGTGCATTCAAAACAGCCTCTGAGCAGCCGTGGTGCATTCACTCCCTACCTGTCTTCTGCTTGGTGCAGGTCCAGTGGCTGGATCCGCTCTCTGCCTGTTGACCCGTTTGTGTTAAACTCAGACCACAACTCATCCTCAAGCTGGGGAACACTTTGGCCACATCAATATAGCCACTTTCCTCTTCGCAAACTCAATGGCATGAGAAGAGGAAGGAAAATTTATAAAATGCCTGCCGTGTGCCTAGCATTGCTCTAGAGCAGTGCCTCTCATATTTTTTCACATTATTGGCATCACCTGGACCCTTTTTACCTCTTTTCCTAATCACTCGTCTCCCATTAATTCTTAATACCACAGACAGACTGTATATCTGTTTATGTACTATATGAATATCTGGGCTTTATACATAAAAAGAATAAAGCTTTTTTGCCCCCTTCCAAGAACCAGTTTTCATTCCCTTGAAGGCAATATTGCCCTCATTGAAAATGCATGTACTAGATGTTCTACACCTCATCCATGTAGCCTTATTTGAGGCAGGATAATGTCACGGTTAAAGTATAAATTTGAGCCAGACTACCTGGATTAAAATCCAAGTCCCATCACTCCCTAGAGGTTTGATCCTGGGCAATTAACTCCAATGTGCCTCAGTTTCCACATCTGTAAAATGGGGATAAGAAAAGTATTTACCTAATAAGGTCATTGTGGAAATTAAATTACTTAATATGGCTTGGCATAGTGGCTCATGCCTGTAATCCCAGCACTTTGGGAGTCCAAGGCAGGAGGATTGCTTGAGCTCAGGAGTTTAAGACCAGCGTGGGCAACAAAGTAAGACCTTGTCTCTACCAAAAAAAAAAAAAATCAAAGCCTTAGCCAGGCACAATGGCACACACCTGTGGTGCCAGCCACACAGGAAGCTGAGGCAGGAGGATCACTTGAGCCCAGGAGGCCGAGGCTGCAGTGAGCTGTGTTCATGCCACTGCACTCCAACCTGGAAAGAAAGCCAAAATGTCTCAAAAAAAAAAAAAAAAAAAAGGTTAATATAAGCAAAGTGTTCAACATAGTGCCTAGCACATAGCAAGCACTATACAAGTTGTTGCTGTTTTATTAGTAAATCCAAAACCTTAGAAGTATTACAAAGTGTATCTTAACGAAGAGAAAACATATCTTTAGAGAGAAAGAAAATAATTGGCCCAAGTCCACACTGTTGATAAAGGCTGAAACGGGGACTGAAGGCCACGGTCTTCAAGACACCAAAATATGCATTTTCCTGTCTATATCACCTCCATTATACCATAAAGCTCACAAAAGACACCCCTGGATAACTCCAAATGGTGTCCCCCATTGAACACAAACCACTGAGAGAATACTCTCCTGTTTTCCCCTTCCAAAAGGCAAATTTATTACTCTTCCAGACACAGGGAATCCATGCCTTACGTGGTTTCCTTAGAGAGATAGTAGTGCTCTTCCCAGCAAAAGGCACTGAGTTCCTTCCTTCCTCTCATCTTAGGATGAAGAAGGCCATTTGATGTCATTCAAAATATCAAGGTCTAAAAATCAAGAAACTGACCCCATCCCCAGGTCTGCTAGGCTGTGATCTTGGCCCCATCACCCTCCTCTCTAGTCCTCAGTTTCTCCATTTGTTCTTTGAGCCAAATCAGCTTTGTAAGTTGCAGAATTCTGGGATCACAAAGCTAGTGTGAAAGGTGGCAGTCATGACAAGTATAAGCACAGCACCACGTAAGTCTGCATTTTACCCACTCCTGCTCAGCAAGCCAACCCAGCTCCAAAAGGAACAAGCACAAGCCTCTGCCCCAGTTCTGGGAAGGCAGCACCTTGTCCTAGTGCATATGATGGCATCCCCCGGCCAGGTCATCTAAACAAAAGGGACACTCTGTCCCCATCCCAGGCCTACCAGCAGAGGAGGCATGGGCAAGAGAGGCTTAGAACAACTCATTAGCAGATCTAGCTTGTTTCTTTTTTTTTTTTTTTTTTTTTTTTTTTTTGAGATGGAATCCTGCTGTGTCACCCAGGCTGGAGTGCAATGGCGAGATCTCAGCTCACTGGAACCTCTGCCTCCCAGGTTCAAGCAATTCTCCTGCCTCAGCCTCCCGAGTAGCTGGGACTACAGGCACGCGCCACCACACCCAGCTAATTTTTTTGTACTTTAGTAGAAACAGGGTTTCACCATGTTGCCCACGCTGGTCACGAACTCCTGAGCTCAGACAATCCACCCGCCTCGGCCTCCCAAAGTGCTGGGATTACAGGTGTGAGCTGCTGCGCAGGGCCCCTAGACTAGTTTCTTTAACTTGATGCTATATTTCCTTAACTTGAAAACATTTAGTAGGGATTAATGTCATTAGATAATGACAAAGATGATGGTTTTATGTCTGATGTGATGCAAAAAAAAAGTGTGTATGGCCTACAGAGGTCTTAGAATGACAGCCATGCATATGTTTTATATTAACATTTTATAATATTAGAGTAATCCTGTGCATGTGGTTTTGAGTTCTTTTTACCTTAAAAAGTTGTGAACATTACTTGTGAACATATTCCCATGACTTAAATAATTTTCTAAACCATAATTTTTTTATTTTTTTATTTCAATAGCTTTAGGCATACAAGTGGTTTTTGGTTATATGGATGAAGTATATAGTGGTGAAGCCTGGGATTTTACTGTACCCTTCGCCCTGTATTGTATGTTGTACCTTAGTAGGTGGTTTTTCATCCCTCATCTCCCTCCCACTCTCCCCACTTCCGAGTCCCTAATGCCCTTTGTACCACTCTGTATGCCTTTGCATACCCATAGCTTAGCTCCCACTTACAAATGAGAACATGCAAACACCATGATTTTTAATGGCCATTTATGTTCCATCCTAAACATACACCATCAATTATTTAGTAATTTCCATCTTGTAAAATGACTAGATTATTTCCGATTCTTGTATTCTATATAAAGCTACTAGAACATCCTTGTAAATAGATTTTTGTACGAATCTCTAATTGTTTTCATATAATAAATTTCTAGAAGTGGAATTACAAAGTAAAGCAGGTAAATGTTTTCAAGACTCCTGAACATATCATCAAATTCCAATGGAAAGATAATACCAATTTTTACTCCCACTACCAGTACATGAGAGGTTCTATGTCACCTATATGTCTCAGTTTCCTTATCTATAAAAAGGAGATAATAGTATATGCCTAATAAGGTCATTGTGCAGATTAAATTAATGTAAGTGAAATGTTTAAAATGGTGCTTACACTCTTGTCACCTACAGTTTTGTCATTTTTCAAAATATCTGCCAATGTATTTGGTTAAAAAATAATATATTGTGACTTTAATTGCTATTTCCTTGATTACTATTGGAGTTGAAGATGCTTCCAAATACATTTCTTCACTTTTGAAGTCTTTGTTGATATCCTTTGCTTATAAAAGGAAAATTTTCAAAAATCTCCCTAATAACACCCTTTATGATTCATCCTACTTAATGATTCTGAAATCATCTGGAAAAAATTAATGCATTTTTGAGACTCAAAAATTCAAACCAGTTCTAATTTTTCGTTACTCTATTTTTGTTTTATGGCAATTATCACTTTTCTGCAAGGCTGAAAGAAAAAAAAAAACTAACACAGGTTTTTGTTTGTTTCCTTAATGCCGTTCAGTATTAGCCACACCTGAATGAGCCTATACTGTTTTAGGAAGCCACACAACTGTTATTTAACTGAAAAAAAATGGAAATAGTTAAAAGCTTTGTGCAAAGAAACAAATTCTGCTCCCAAGACCCTCAAACAATCAGACTCTCAATGTTTCTTAGCATAGGTTCCTCAATCACCCCATTCCCTGGGAGAATTCACTCAAAAGGCATATTTCAATGCCCCTCGTCAGACCTCATTACTTAGAATCTCAGATCGGTGGCCCTAGAATCTGACGATTTCACAAGCTTCTCAAGTGATTGCCTGAGAATCACAAAACTAAAGTATATCTTGTTTGCCAAAGCATGTGGTTTATAATCTGTTTTACAAAAAATAATTAAACCAAAGGTAGAAATCCTTCTTCAGAACTATGGCAGATTTGAAGCATTATTATTTCTATTAAGCATGGATTTCCCAGTAAGTTACTAATTCAAGTTAAACCGAAATAGACGAAAGGATAAGAATCCAATTTAAAGAGTTTATTCAAACGAAAAGCTGGAAATAGCCATCAGGGAGACACAGACTCCAGAGAAAAGGGGTCGGTGCTCTAACATTAAAAGTTAAGTTCTTGTTTATATAGGAAGAAAACAAAGAATTTTAGTAAGATTATAACATTTTCTATACAAGGTTAATTTACGAATTACAGCAATTTAATTGGTGACACTTCTTCCCATACAGCTTGTTTTTATTTCCTTTTCAATTTAAAAAGAAGACATTTAACATTCCACATTAAGACAATGTGATAGCAATGAGGTCTTTGTGTAAGAAAAGTAAGAGGGAAGATAAGCGATCATCTATAATGAAAATCAACAGTGAAGCAGAAAGGGGTCTTCTCTGGCACTCTTTAGTCATTTACAACATTTTAGTAATTTACAACATTTAAGTAAGGAAGAAGACTAATCTATAATCAGAGAAACAAAGGTTACACCTGCCTAGGTTACAACAGCCTGTCATGTGACTCAGGCCCTATAATGACATTCCTTTAAGGCTCAAAATAATTTAGAGTTCCAACAACTCAGATTTTTGAATTACTTATATTTACACTCATCAGTACAGCTAAATTGTCAGAGAAACTTGCCATTCCTCATCCCTACCCCACCCTCTTTCTAGCTGTGTGACTTGAACAAGTGACTTTCTGAGCCTTGATTTCCTCATTTGTAAAGGGGGGACATCATGGCACCTGTCTCATAGAATTATTCCAAGAATTGACTTAGACTATATATGTTAAGTGTCTAACACAATTTCTAGCACCAAAAAAATGACAGCTGTTACAGCAGTGGGATGAAAATTTATACAGCTGTGGAGGAGAAAAAGGTCCATAGTAACAACCAATAATTTTGGAACACTACAGTCTACAAACCACTTTCACAGTCAATATCTCATCTGATCCTCTGAACATTTCCACAAGATAGGAGGAAAACCTATTGCTAGATTCCTTTTGCAGACTGAGGCAATTGAAGCTTGACCAAACTATATAGTTAGTTAGTGGTAGAGCTTGAACCTCTGACTCTAGAAACAAATATGTCAATACTTATAAACAACATAAAAGCCCAAAGTCTCCTACAGACCACCTACACTCATCTTATGATTAGAAACGTTCTCTAGTGTGATTCAGTCTAAAGAACACTTTTTCCAGACTTAGAAAGTACAATAAACAACAGCTAAATGAAATTGATGTCAATTATCATTATTCAGATTCTTAATTGGCTCTAAATTGCTTTCAAGCTTACCTACAGTTCAAAAGAAACCATCATGGCAGCTTTCAAAACCTCCATACTACAAAACTATTCGAGACTGGTTTAGAGGGCAACTCAAAATGTCCTCTCCTCCTCTAAGAGTTCACAGCCTTTCACATTTAAAGCTGTTTGTTCTTTCCTAGTTCTTCTTATAGTTTCCAAGCCTCCTCCGCATTTGCTGTAAAGAGTGTTTGCATAATATTTGTGAAAAGATTTAGGTCCAAATTATCAAAATGAAAATCCTCTGTCCTGAGGTATAAGCTAATGAAACAGATATTATTTTTATTCAATCCCCTAAACCCCTGATGTGGAACATGTTCCTAGTCTGCACCATTTTTCTTGAAGTTTCTCCACAACTAAAAATATTATCTGCAGAATTATAAAACTATGAGGGAAATGACTCATTGAGACTGTAAACAGCATATCACTCTTCATGGATCAATGCATCATTTGAATACAGTCTTATTCTGCGTTCCCTACTTCAAGTCAGGACCATTCATAGTTCAGCACTTCATAATTACATACAATTAACAACTTGGAGGCTGAGCAGCAGAGTGACTGGTAAGCCCTGAAAGCTACAAATCTGTTTTGCGGTAATGTATATTTTTTTCTGCCTTGATTTTCTTTGTTGTTGTTTTGCTTGTTGCCTGTTAGCATACCTCTGGGGAATGTTTCAAAGATGTAATGTTAATGAGCAAACACTTGTGAGATTGCCAGTCATGTCAGATGACTTTCTTTCCAGGGCACAGAAAGGGGAAAATGAACTGACACGTTGTTATGCAGCAAAATAGAATTATGCAGAAAATGCAAAATTATGCAAAATGTTATTTATGCAGAGCACATTAATGGAGAATACAGAGTATCATTGATTAGGAGTAGCAAAGTAGGAATAGATCTGAGTATTACTACCTACTAAAGGGCCTATAAACTTGAAAATTTATAAGAATGCTACTAAAGAGTCTTGTTAATACAAGAATACCATGGGTATTTCAATGCAAGACACAGGAGTTATTCATCTATCCCTAAACTGATAGACCAAAGGATAGGGCAATGAGCTAGGGGATAAAGGAGGCAGAGATCTGCAAGGAGAGTAGGTAAACAAAGGTCTGTCAGAGACTCAAGACTCACTAGATGTTAATAATAAAATAAAATAAACAGCAATAATATTAACACAGCTGACATTTATTGACTGCATAATATAAGCATTGTCCTAAGCACCTCACATGCACGGACTCATTTAATCTCACAATTCTGTAAAGTAACATTATCATCCCATTATACAGCCAAAGAAACTGAGGCCCAGAGAGCATAAATAACTTGCCTGGGGTCACATGGTGAATAAATAGGCAAAGACAGAATCTGAACCCAGAAGCCTGTCTCTGAAGCCCCTTCTCATGGCTGCTGAAGAATGAAACTCCAGAACTGGGGGATTCTAGAGCATTCTTATAAATTTTCAAGTTTATAAGCCCTTTTAAAACAGATGGGAAAAAATGGGTGTTTCCTCAGAAATATGTATACAAGTTCATGCCAAATTTTATAAACAATTTCAAGGGTACAAGGATCCCTTGAGGTACATCCTTGGATCCTTGTAAAGACCCCTGTTCTAGATAAAATAGGTAATAAAATTGGCACATTAGATTGATTCTAGATACAGATGTAATAGATCTCTCAAAAAGTCACATGCTATCATGCCATGAGGTGCAATGGGACAGGACACGTGTACCATCACTGTTCTCTTCAAGAGGACCTAAGACCCTGGCTCTTCCTTTTGCTCTATGAGCCTGCACTAAGATTTTTGAATTTACAAATATATTTTGTCCTTGTGGTTCTAGTTTGTTCAATTAGTGTTTATGTAATGCTTCCTCTTGGTGGCCTTGCTCTCCAAGAGCAGTTATTAATACTGTTTATGACAAATGTGAAAAAGGGAAAGAGGATGGGAGAAAAGTTAGTTCTGCAAATGGTGCCCTGCTGTGGAACTCCTCCATTCCCTAAGTTCCCTTAGAAAACTCAGCTCTCAGCATGTCCCTTTTCCTCAGAAACCCAGGTGGAATTGTTATCAGATGGAAGGTCTTGACTGTGAGTTGTCTGGGCTTCTTTGGCATAGTGAACAAAGAATTGAACAAAATGCACAAACAAAGCAACAAAAGAATGAGCAATGAAAGACAAACAAAATGAAGTAAAGAAAGCACCGATTTATTAAAGAAGCAAAAGTACAATCCACGGAGTGGGAGCAAGCTGGAGCAGGTGGCCCAAGAGCCTCCCCTATTAGGGTTTTTATTAAGCTGTAAAAGTTTGGTAACACTCCCAGGTGCCCTTTAGAGGCCTCCAATTACACCCTATGAAGGATTGGCCTGCAACCAATCAGAGGCTGAAGTAGAGACTTGGCCCACAGTCAATCGGAGGCTAATTGGAAGGAATGTGTGATGTCCCTCGATCAGCTCTTGGGCCCTAACAGCATAAATATTTACCCACGATCACTGATAGTCAACTGATTTCTGCTGAAATGGATCAGGCTTCCTGTGAGACATGATGGAAAAGGGTAAATACCTTCTCTCTAGGACTCTGTGGAAACTCCGTCTAGTTATCACAGGAGCGAGGATGTGCCTGGATGCTGCCTAATCTTGCTTAGAACTGTCTGCACCTGCTGTTCTTTTGCTTATGCCTTAACCTTTGGTTACCCTAATTCCCTATTCTCCTGCCTCAGAATGGGCACCAAACTAACAGAACAATCTCATTTTCTTTGCTAAAAATGAATAATACCGGCAATTTGCCAATATTTCCAGCATCCTCATACTAGTAGAGTCAGCAGTTTCCACCATGATGGGATTTGAGGGGCAATGTCCACTGTGCCAAAACCCAGCCTCTACCCTGAGGAGCTCACAGCCAGAAAGAGCCATGGAGGAAGACCAGAATGGAGTGAGAAACTCTTCCTCCAGATGTGTGGAAAGCTTCACCAGGATGCTGACATTTGATCAGAGCCTGCAGGACAAATAGAAACTGATCAATGGAGAAAGAAGAAAGGGCGTGAGAGGTGGAAGGAAAAGCAGGAACAACAGCATCGTGTGGTGGAGGAGACCAGGAGAAGCCCAGAACACTGAAGAGAAGGCCAGAAAGATGAGCTGAGGTCAGGGTGTGAAAGGGCACCTACCTTGGGTAGAAATTTGAATTTTATCCTTTAAGCCATTGGTTCCCAAACTTTAGGATGCATAAAAGTTACCTCAGAACTTGTTAAGAGTACAGGTCCCCAGGCTCTCCTCCCAGAGATTTCAATCAATAGGTGTACATTTGACAAGCAGGTGATTGTAATGCAAGTGGTCTGTAAACCACATGTGAGAAAAAATTATTTAACCTGCTGAAAGGAGAGCTACTAGCAAGCTAAATGGTTTGCTGTCTTTATGCCCATTGACAGAGAATAGCGTGCACACAGGAATCCAGGGTTCCATTAGGCCATATCCATAGTGAACCCTGGGTATTACAGTCCCATCTAAATAGACCCTGCCCTTACAGACAGGGCTCTGAAGCAGTAGCACCATTCAAAACAACCACATGCATAGCCCACACCTGGGAGGACCCATGGAAAGGGCCAATCAGGCTGCCTGGACTTAGTAGGTGCTAAATAAATGTGAATGGAATCTCCTCTCTGGAAAGCAGAGGAAAGCTAGCATCCTCATTTTCAGCAATTCAGAAATCTCATGGATTGTAATTAATATCCAGCTGGCATTTTGGTCATCAAAGATTATCATTTCCCCTAGGGACAATGTACATGAAAGAACAATCCCCTATAATGAGTTTTGTATCCTGGCTTCATAAAGGGAGTGGTGAAAGTTCCTTGGAGATTCGTACGATGGCAATATCTTTCTAAGCTTCTAGCAACAAGTTTCTGACTGCTGCTGGCTCATGTAACAAGGCGTTGCCAGATCTTTATACTTAGCTGTGATTACTCTGCCCACAAGTGTTAGAGTCTGAGCTGAGTACCGGGGAAGGATCGAATTTACTTTCCCGGATACTGGCACATCAGAAACATTCATTTAGTCCTTTCAGAGAGCTGGTGAGAACCTTTATGCCACACACCCCCACTGAGCACCGGATCCACTTAAACTCTCAGAGGCACCAAACATCCTCTGAGTGAGCAAAGCTCTGAGGCCTGTTCCCATCAAAAAGTTTTCACTGATGGTTGGACTTTTCATCTTTGCAAAGGGAGGATTCAACTCACAAAAACCCCTAATGCAGCTCACTATCTTGCTTCGGGATCCATCATTTCCCAAGGTTTGATTCTCTCAGCCTCACCACTTGGAGGAAATGTGTGATGTCCCTTGACCAGCTCTTGGGCCCTAACAGCATAAATATTTACCCAGGATCACTGATCATCAACTGGTTTCCACTGAAATGGATCAGGCTTCCTACAAGACATGGTGGAAAAGGGTAAATACCTTCCCTCTAAGACCCTGTTTAGTATTTACCTGTCTAAAACACTCCATTATTGCACACTGAGAAAAGGGACATGGGGAGAACCTGATTTGTGGTGATTAAATGCAGAGTAATTACTGAAAGTGTTTGCATTTGTCTGAATAATACTAACTTTAAAACTATGTCATTTAAAGCAAATTGTGGGATATTATTTTTCTGGCAGCAATAATCAGGCATTTTTCATAAAATGGCTTCCTTGCAAGAAAATCGCCAAATAATGGCAGAAAAACACCCAGTTCTAAATACAATGAAACATGAGGAGGCAAAGTGAAGATTAAAACGGCTCTCACGCTGCGGATACAAACTGGAGTTGCTGAAAGGATGTCTTGCTGTTCCCGGGCATGCCAGGAGCCACTGCTGAGGCTCTAATGGGCCCCACACGGGTCTTTAGAGTGGCTGCCTCACAGGGTGTCTGTAATATCTTGGCCTAGGGGCATGCCAGATGAAGAAAACATGGGCCCAGCACTCAGGAGAACAAAAGCTTCTCTGCACCAGAGGAGATGTGCAGGCTTCCACCCAGGTCTTGGACTGGTTCCCACAGCCTGTCTGTTTACCCCTTTGCTCCAAGAGTCTGGCAAAACCCATCTCATGAAAACCTCCTCATAGGCCCATGGTGAGGCTCAGGGAACCCCCGAACCCCAAAGCTAATAATTTTCCTATTGTCATCTTGCCTCCCCACCAATGCAAGGGGGAGGGGCGCAGCCCCCTAGAACAGTATCACCTTTTTAGAATCAGTTCTTATATTTCTCCATTCAACTCTAGCTCCAGTAAAAACTTCCTCTGTTTTTGGAGAATAATACCTGAATTTAATATTCTCAAATAAGAGCTACAGATTTAAAACTCTTTTGATTCATTCTATATACTGCTTTTAGATTTGTCTCCAATTCAGTCCAACAAGTGTGCACTGAGTGTCTTACTGTTCCTTCCCAATACTACCTGTCAGGCCTCTGAGCGCAATCCAAGCCATCGCATCCTGTGACTTGCATGTATATGCCCAGATGGCCTGAAGTAACTGAAGAATCACAAAAGAGCAAATGCCCTGCCTCGCCTTAACTGATGACATGCCACCACAAAAGAAATGAAAATAGCCTGTCCTTGCCTTAAGCGATCATATTATCTTGTGAAATTCCTTTTCCTGGCTCAAAAACTCCCCCACTGAGCACCTTGTGACCCCCACTCCTGACCACCAGAGAACAACCCCCCTTTGACTGTAATTTTCCTTTACCTACCCAAATCCTATAAAACGGCCCCACCCGTATCTCCCTTCGCTGACTCTCTTTTCGGACTCAGCCCGCCTGCACCCGGGTGAAATAAACAGCCATGTTGCTCACACAAAGCCTGTTTGGTGGTCTCTTCACACGGACGAGCATGACACTACCCAAGGCCATCTGTGAGACAGCCCTATCCTGACTAGGTCCAAAGACACCCTCTCCTAGTCCACAGGAGTCGCCTGCGTGTGGGAGGTTGTGTCCCCGTCAGCTCTGCACACCCGCCCTCCAGTAGCTTCGGAACTGCCGCATTCCTCTGTAGTTCCTACCGTTCTTCCTGCCACAGGCCATTTTCATTCCCACACCTTCGCAGACATCTCTGCCTAGAATGGGCCCCTCCTAATCTCTCCCAATTTATTTCTGCAGTTCCTTCCAAGTGTTCCTCAAGATCTAACCTACACTCACTAAATCTCCGCTGAGGGGTGCTACTCCACAATGTTATGTCCCCTCCAGTGTTTGCCCCACTTTAAAATACAATGTTTCTCTTTGGTTTCACGTGTATGTCATTTCCTCCAACTGGGATTTGAGGTTTGTGGAAACCACGTCCTGTACTTCTCTTACGTGGCTTCATCTCACATTCACCTCACCGCTACTATGTGCCACTTGTGCTGTCTCTCAAAGAATTGAAAATGGTACTTGCCATAGAATATGCTTTGAATCAATGAATTTACATGTGTTGGCTTAGTAAATACACTCAGAATCCAATAGGTTCATTTGGGTTCCACAATTCCTCTTTATTTTGTGAAGAGGAAAAGGCTAATAAATGCATGCACCTTGCTCTGTGTATATTTTAACATGCAGCATGCTATCTCTGCATGAACAGGGATGGCACCATTTTAAGCACTGAACTTGATGCTCCCCACCATGGTGGGAGGAATAGTCCAACGCCAAGCGGGGAAGAATCTCAGCCTCTCTCCCAGGAATTGTGCACTGGGCCAGGGATGTGGAGCCAGCTTGAGAACCTAGCATGAAAGAAGCATAGTCACGCCCACTCAGCCACTGCAGGCCCTGTTCCCCTAAGATGCCCTAGGACCTCTATAGCTGAAAGCGGACAGGGAAGGGCCAGTTACCTGGGTGAACCAGATAGAGAAAGGCTGTCCTCCAACTCCCCACCCCCAAGCTTGTGCTTTGCACACATTGGTCCTCACACCCAAACATCGACACACACCAACAGTCCACTTCAGAGACAGCAATTCCCAAGAGTGGCTACATCAGAGCAACTCCAGGACAGCACTGTCCCTCAGGACAACCCTGGGAGACCAGTCAGGAGGCAGACATTTGTCCCTGAGATGCTGTCTCCCCACCTGATCCAGGTCATTCCGGGGATGGCAGCGAACAAGAAATAGACCAAATGGAATTTAAAATTCTGGTGCCAAGAGTCATGTGACCTGGAGCAACTTTAATTTCTCCCTGTCTCAATTTCCTCATCTATAAAATGGGAATCGGAATAATACCTATCTCATGCAAGGTAGAGAACTGAATGGGCCAAACAAGTAACATGCTTAACAGAGTGCTTGTCATTTTATAATGCATCGTGGTTCCTACCATCAACTATTTTCATTAGAATTCAAGATTGAACTTTTTCTCTCTTCTCCTAAATGTCCATACAAGCGTGTTTGCAAGAATCTATGTTCTCTTCCCTTCCTGCTCACCCATCTTCACATTTCAATTTGCTTTTTTGTTTCCCCTTTTACTCCACTCCTATCCCTACCTACAACCAGGAAGGCGCAGGGGCTCGTTCTGAAGTTACACTTGAAACAAAAGGAAGTGCGGGTCCACGTTAAGCCTGACACCTCAGTCACATACACCATAGTGCTGCTCCATCCCCCATTCCCTTTTCAAGGTCAAAACCTCACTTACCCACATTCCATTATTGTCATCTCTGCACTAGAAATTCTTTAACTTTTCAGAGTGTTTTAGACATTTTTCTTGTGTACCAATCAGGAAACCATAATTTAAAAGATATTCTCATCCAGTTTGTTGCAGGATAATAAAGCATTCCAGTATCTTCCATTTTGACCAAGATTCACCCAGAAAGGAAATTCTATAGAGAAGCAGAGCATGTAGGGAGGTGTGCTGGAAAAATGGAAACGTGTCTTTGTCCGGGTGAAATTTTCCATGTTTTGTTAAGTCATTTGAGTTTTGTCTTTTAAGAAACAAAATACAATATAGAAAATTAGTTTGCATTTTCCTGGAATTTTGCATGCCTGTGGATCTTGTTTTATTCCCTATTTACTGAATCTATGGTTATTAATATTTTAGTCTCTCAGTATGTTTCTGCTGTAGTAATGGAAAGCATTTGGCCCTCTAGGAGCCAAATACTACATTGAATAGATCTGTTAACATGCCCTTCAGTAAATTAGCAAAGAGTGTAGCTTCATCTTTTATTTATTAAATAATGAGACTACTTTCATAAATAGCACTTTTTATTTTAAATGTACTTGAAAAGATTTTATAAGGGTTGAATAACCTCTCCCACCCTACTATAGTAGGCAAAATAATGGCCCCAAAGATGTCCACATCTTATTCCTTAAAACCTGTATGTATGTTACCTTATGTGGCAAAAAAAAAAAAAAAATCAGTAAGGTCAAGGACCTTGAGATGTGGAGGGCTCAGTCTAATCACACAAGTCCTTAAAAGTGGAGAACTTTCCCAGCTATGGTAAGAGAAAGAGAGAGAGGCAATGACTGAAGAGAGGTCACAGAGATACAAAGTGAGGACTTGACCTGCCATTGTTGGCTTTAAAGATGGAGAAAGGGATAGGAGCTAAAGAATACAGTTAGACTCTAGAAGCTGAAAAAAAGCAAGGAAACGGATTCTGCCCTAGAATCCTCAAAAAGAAATGCAGCCCTTACTGTTCCTTGATCTTACTCCTGTGAAACCCACGTTGAACTTCCGAACTACTTAAAGATCAAAAATTTACATTGTTTAGTCTAAGTTTGTGATCACTTGTTGCCACAGTAATAGAAAATGGATACATCAACTCAGAACTAAACCTTTGACTTCAAAGTGAATCAGAATGCGAGGTTCTTTGAGCAAGCCAGAGGGTAGCCATTGAGCATGGACTCAGTTGTAATTGCATATACCCTTCAGTTCCTGATATTCAGTAGCACAAATGTGTAAGTAAATATCTAGTAGTTAGAAATTCCTAAGAGACACACAATAAGGGTTGGGAGTTATAAAAAGACAATATATTGGTTTATGGATTATATCTGAATTATATGATCATTAAGAAATATTAAGCCACTGCCAATCAATCCCCTTAAAAAGAGAATCTCTAGGCCATGCTCTGTGGCTCACACCTGTAATCCCAGCAATCTGGGAGACTGAGGAAGATTATCACCTGAGGTCAGGAGTTTGAGACCAGCCTGGCCAATGTAGTGAAACCCTGCCTCTACTAAAAATACAAAAATTAGCTGGGCATGGTGGTGGGCACCTGTAATCCCAGCTACTGGGAAGGTTGAAGCAGGAGAATTGCTTGAATCTAGGAGGCGGAGGTTGCAGTGAGCCAAGATGGTGCCATTGTACTCCAGCCTGTGAAACAGAGCGAGACTCCATCTCAAAAAAAAAAAAAAAAAAAAAAGGAGAGAGAGAGAGTCTCTATTCCTTTATTTGGAGACATTGTAACCATTACTAGGAAGGCAATAGATGGGCTAATACTGTTTTTCTAGGGGCATCAAATTACTACATAATTTGATGGCCTAGTGTGGTAGAATGGTATTGCTTCTCTTAGTGAAGGGAGTAAGCTCCTAAGCACAATTCTTTGTCAGAAATTTGGCTGAAGTAGGAGGCAGAGGATTCCCCAATTAGAAAAGAAAAGGCTTGACATATAAATGCCTAGTTGAAATGGCACCACAATGAAAAGACAGTGACCAAACATATGTGATTGATTGGTATTAGATCTGCCCCAGCTGTGGATGAAGGAAAGGAAGGTGCTGAGGTGGAACGGGAAAAATTAAGAGGCTGAAAAGCTAAAGTCCAACCTCACAGAGGTAGTCAACATAGGTTAGATAAAAGCACCTGGAGGCTGGGTTTGTTCATTTCTTCTAAATGGTACAAACTCAAGCCCAGCCTTGCACAATTTATGTAAGCTTGAGGTTTATTCTTTTAAACACTGTTGTATGATAGATCTTCCTTTCTAGAAAATTCCTTAATCAAATTATTAGCATATATTGTAAATTTCTAAAATTGTGTGCTTGCATGATAAAGGAGTAAACAGAAGCAGCCACAGAGTTTAGATTCAGTGAAGTTTCTACATAATTGACAATACAATGTGAAAATTTCTGGTTGCATTTGTTCTCAAAAACCAATTGAATTCACAGAATTGCAAGTAGTAGCTCCCTCTGAGGTTTCATGATACAGATAAAAATGTTACAAATTTGAGGAGAATTCAATTATCTCTGTTAGAAACTGTGCAACAGTCACATTTTATTTTTTCATGTTTGGCAAATTGACAGATGACAAAGCCCATGATGATAATAGTGATAGATCTCTCTAATTGCCATTTGAAGTAAATTAATGCATTCCCCCAACAAGTACAGCCAAGCATTCTCATTAAACTTGGGCAAAACAGAAAGGTGCCTCTGGGGAGTTTTGACTAAATATAATCAGAACATGGACCAGAGAAATCAGACTATATGCACATCTGGAGAATTCAACGTCAGTACTATTTGATTGCATGCTTACTCCATTTATCTAGGATAAAATGGTAGTTTGGCAGCACCTGTATTGTCTCAGGAAGCTGAATTTTTATTGACACACAAACATCAGAAGAAACTTCTACTCAGTCCATCTGACTTCTCTTAAACCAAATTGAAATAAATTTCTCTGATCATAGCTACTGTAAGACTCAGACACTCAGCAAACATTTCAAGTTCCAAACTGTTTTACTATTCCCAAAGCCAATAAAATGTCCCCAAAACTATAGTATTTCTATATCTAAAAATACCTAGTGCACAACTTCACACACTCAAAGCTACATAAAAGTCTTGCTACAGGTGCTCACTTTTAAAAATTAGGAACATGCATCACCATATTCTACATTAATTTGTCTCCTTCAATATGTAAAGCCCCTTTAAGGCAAAATTTTAAATCAAAGATGATCCATACAATATTCATATTCACTAAAAATTAAAACAATAGATACAAATGGAAAACATTCTCTACTTCTGTGCTAGAAAATACTACTCTCAAATTATACAAAATCTGTTCTTGAAGATTATGTTAAAGAAAACCATTGCTACGGTTTGCATGTGTCCCCTCCAAAATGTCTGTATTAGAAACTTACTCCCCAACACAACAGCGGTAAGAGGTGGGGTCTTTTGGGAGGTGTTTATGTCATGAAGGTTCTGCCCTCATGAATTGATTATTGCCATTATTAAAAGGGCTTGTAGGAGTAGATCCACTCATTTCTGCTCTTCTGTGACATGAGGGCACAGTGTTTGCCCCTCTCTTGCCCATCTGTCTTCCACTATGGGAAGATGCAGTAAGAAGGCCAACACCAACACCAGATGCTGGCACCATAATCTTGGATTTCCCAGCCTCCAGAACTGTGAAAGAATAAATTTTTGTTCTTTATAAATTACTCAGTCTCAGGTATTCTGTTATAGCATCACAAAACAGACTAAGACAACCATTTTTTCCTACATTGTCATTGAAACTTGAATATGGGATGCCTCCCATCGTAAGCAGAGGTAGCCATAAGTGAAATGGAATATTAAGGTCTTCTGACCTTTGCTGGGCTCCCTCTCCATACCCCTCCCTATGTGAAGACCATATGTATCCAACAGACCATGGAATCAGAGGAACCAAAAGAATAATAATAGTCCTAGTATAGTTCAGTACCAAAGATATTTGCAACGTGATTTGCAAACATCTGGTTTGAAGATACAGAAAGGGACATGAGCTAAGGAACAAAAGAAAAAAAATGAGAATGCAAAGGAAAGATGAAAAATATATAAGAGATTTTAAAGATATGAGATTTAAGTTCAGGAATACTTCCAGCATCCTTGGTGTTCCTGGCTTGGCTTTGGTACTAAGAGTCATGGGAAATGGCAGACTTTTGTGCTTAACTTCAACATCAAGACTCAAAATGCTGAAACCAGTCTAAGGTAAGTGGAACTGCAGTATGGTTTGGCTCCATGTCCCCACCCAAATCTCATCTAGAATTGTAATAACCACGTGTCGAGGGAGGGTCCTGGTGGGAGGTGATTGGATCATGGGGCCAGGGCGGAGGGGTGGGGTTCCCCCATGCTGTTCTCATGATAATGAGTTCTCACAAGATCTGATGGTTTTTAGAGTGTGGCACTTCCCACCCACTGCCTCTCCTGCCACCTTGTGAAGAAAGTGCTTGCTTTCCCTTCACCATGATTATGTTTCCCGAGGCCTCCCCAGCCATGTAGAACTGTGAATCAATTAAACCTCTTTTCTTTATAAATTACCCAGTCTCAGGTAGTTCTTTATAGCAGTGTGAAAACAGACTAACACTGACTGGTATAGTATACTACTTAAAAGCCTAGGTCCTAAATCCCACATCTGCCACTTAGTAGCTATTAATCTCTTAAGTCTCAGCTTCCTCATCAATAAAATGGAGATAGTAATGGTCAATTTTATAGAATTGTTATGCAAATAAATGCATTTCACAAGTCTTCTGATTTTTCTCTGAGAGTTAAAGTGGAGTTTATGTAAAACATGATTTATGTGGAGAAAAAAAGGAGTAATAGAGCTAAAAGAAAAACCTGAGTATCATCACAAGGGTAGGATGAAGGATCCCCAGCAGGATAAGGGAAGACAAAATGGGATGCTTCTAGTGGGACTCTTTGAGGAAGACCACAGAAGGTTGAATGTAAGCAGGAGAACAGTGATGTGTGATTGTTAGAAAGACCTAGAGTCATCTCTACTATTTGAACCCCAATTGGGTTCATCATGAACCCAATCCAAATATCAATTAGGCTGAAAATAAAAGAAAATTAAAAAGGTGGTTGCAAACATGTGGCTTGCTCATGCTCCATGTTTGAGAGATTAACATGAGAGGTAAAAAGTCAATAAACTTAATTGATAAAGCTTCACCCTACACATCCCAGGGAATCCTTGAGCTGTTATTGACAAGAGGAGGTGCTAAGGTCTGTTACAGAATTCCAGGGATTAGTACATGTGAGGAGGGCCACCAGGACCATGGGGCTATCAGTGGGTAGATGTGACTGGGATATTTATAGAAGTGGGTAACTGACAACATTCAGGCCACACCTACCACAGAGCCTGGGCCTACATCTGGGGAGACAGGCACCAGCTTGTAGCCACTCCACAAGCGCTCTCACAGGCAGAGTGTAGGGAAGAAGCTGAAGATCTCACTCTGTTGATGCTCTACATGAACAAGACCTCTCCCAGAATTGAATTTCTTTACATAGTAGCCCAAAAGTTTCATAGTATTCAAAGAGGGCATTGCTAATACCATCCAAGTGCACAAGTATTGTTGAATATACTCAACTATTTCTATAAAGATATGATGAATGTCCATCAGTCAGACTGACTGCATAAAGGCCACCATCTGTCAAGCAATGTAGCCACTCTTCATCATAGGATGAGCTCAAGTAGATACAAGCACAACAACAGGATATGGTACCTCCCTAATGGCAGGAAGCTGAAGGCAGAGAAGACACTGGTTCTCAACCTACCCTAACGCATCAGGTAACTTGAGTAAGTCACTTCAACTTTCTGGGCTTTAGGTTTCTTAAACTGATAATCACTAAGATCCTTTCCATCATTTTCCATTTATAAATCAGAGTTTTGAGATTTAAAGCTTTGGCCACTATCTCCTGCTAAGCCAAAGTTCAGCACTACATCCACGACCACAACAAATGTCAGGAAAATTTTGGTTCTATACCCAAAAATAGTCCTGAGTTGGCCGGGGGACACCTTGATGCTGGGGGATTGAGTGGGGAGAAGGAAGATCTCTCCTCTAGCTTAGGGCAGGATAGAGAGACTATCTGGCAGCAGAATAAAGGATGTGGTTCTACTTACTCCTTGTACTTCTTCCCCCTGTAGTCCAAAGCTGCCTGAGGTAGTTACTGACAGAGGAAGAAATTGCTAGAAACCAAAGCTATTCCAATTAAAGCTATTAACAAATCTGATTGTGAGGAATGTTCGTTAAAAGAAAAAATAAATTCTGCAGTGAGCCTGAACTACAGGTTGTCTGCAAAGTGCCCATGTGGTATAGCTATATAAATTTTATTACCTAGTAAAATGTGCGTCTTAAAACTCTTGGCAAGAGCCTTCATTTAACTAACCCGGACTTTTTTTCCCTTGGCCCAGATACAGAAGAATTAGTGCCACTGAATAACATATTAGACACTTGCTTTTTGTAGTAGATACACTGTTCTTCCAATGTTTTGTCATATAACTTAACTGCCACCTGAACAAGAAATAACTGTTCAAAATTTTTTTACACATCTTAGCTGAAAATTCAAACTAAATTCAGCATCATCCAACTCTTAAAGGGTCCTTTCTTCCTTTGTATCTTTGATTCTCTGCCCTCTTTGATATATATGTTTATACAATCAGCACTGGAATGATTATTTAAAGTGTGCATTTTTTTCTGAAATGTGTTGCCTCGTGTTCAAGTGAAACGCAGAAGTTTTTCATCATCTCACTGGTTTTGGAATTTGGATTCTGAATGCAAATCTTTTATTTCTTCTCACTTTTTTTTGAATTGTTAAGAAACTGTGTGTGTTAAGTTTACAGTCTGCTCTGAAATTACAATGTAAATAGCTTTAACACAGTATAAAGTACTTCTAACGGGAATGAATTATAATGGAAACTATCAAGAAAGACACTGAGCATTATTTGGAAGGCAGCTTTGTTTCTATCTTGGTTTATCCTTTGCCAGTGGCTCCATTAGGGTATCACTCAGTCAGTCTTCCTGCTGGATAGTAAGCTACATCCATCCCTATACTACCAGCCAAAAGGAGTAGAAAGCTCTAGGCAGAAGCTGTGGTCCCTTGAGAAAAGAGAAGCTTTCTGTTCAATGGTTTCTAATTCCACCATGTTGGAAATACCAGGTGGGACCATTTCACCATCTTTTCACAAAAAGTATGTCATGCCTCTTTCTATAAGGGGCACTGCCACTACTATAAGGGCTTCATTGAACTTCAAACCTCCTCTAAATCAACAAGATATCTCACACAACATGCAGTGAAGTGAGGTGCTACTTAATCCTTCAGCCTTCCAGAAGCACATTCTGTAACTCTTGATTATTTTAAAAACGTAAAAGCAAAACTAATATAATAGTAATAAACCCTTATAGTTATGATGTGCTTATTACATGCCAGACACCATACTAACGCTTTACATCCATTACCTCATTTAATGCTCACACACACACAAACTCTAGGGGGCAGTTGTCTCCACTGTAAAGATGAAGAAACTGTCTTAAAGAAGTTAACTGTACTATATATGGGATTCTTGCTAAATGAGTAGATTTCAGCTACTCTTGCCACAAAAATTTAAAAATGGGTAACTATGTGTAATGATGTACATATCAATTTGTTTCACTAAGTAATCTCTTTACTATTTATCTATATCCTATAACATCATGTTATAATCTCTTAAATATACACAATAAAATTTATTTTTTTAAAAAAGGTATAAATTTCCCAAAATCACACAGGGAAACCAGGTAGAACCAAGCACTAAGTCCAGTCTGCTCCTGAGATGGCCTTCTTAGCTAGGTCCTTTATGCTGACAATAGTTAGACACATCTTAGAAAGCCAGCAGGTGACTTGGAATTAGTGTAATGGGAAAAAATGAACTGCTACTTAAATTGATTTTGGAAGAATTCCTCTCAAGGAAAAAGCTGTCTTCATCATAAGTATACCTTAATAATAAAAATGGTTAAGATTCAGCGGGTGCCTACTATGTGCCAGGCAATTTCCTAAGTATTTTCCCTGTATTAACCCACTTGATGCTCACTACAATTACCATTTGCATCACTACAATGGCCATCTTACAGATAAGGAACTTGAGGCAGGTAAAAGTTAAGTAACATGGAAAAGCCACACAGCCAGGGAGGGTGGAGACTCCATTTGGAACCATGTTGTATGGCTCGAGTGCATACCCTCTTAACACAACTCTATGCTGCCTTTGTGATTATGAACATGTTTGATTATGACAAAAATCCTAGGGGCAGAGCCTGGATGATAGCTAAGCTGGGTCTGTACAAGAAATTACCAGGAATTTCAGGATTTAGGAGCAGAAAAGACAAAGAGAGTTCCAGAATCATCACAGGAACCTGTCACCTGAATTCAAAAGATGAACAAGAAAAATCTTACGGGTAAGAATAGACATGGGACCATTGAAAAAAGGGATGCACCATAGGTTTCTTAATTTTTAATTTTGGTGGGCACATAGCAGGTATGTACATATTTATGGGGCATAGGGGATCTTTGATACAGGCATATGGTATGCAATAATCACATTAGGATAAATGGGGCATCCATCACCTCAAGCATTTATCCTTTGTGTTACAAACAACCCAATTCTACTCTTTTAGCTATTTTAAAATGTATAATTAAGTTATCATTGACTATAATCACTCTGTTGTGGTATCAAATACTAGATGTTATTCATTCTTTCTAATTACTTTTAGTACCCATTAACCCCACTTCTAACCCCCCACTTCTCCCTCACCTCACTCCACTTGTCATAGTTTATTTGAAGCTGCTTATTGTGCTGCACTGCTAAGTAACCACTCCATGACACACAGAGCCTTGAGATGGGACACTTCGGGTAATAAAAGAATTGAGATACTGTCCAGCAAGAGCTGCAGCATAGAAAAGGGCCAGCGGGAACAGGAAGTAAAAGATCAGCAGAGATGCTGGGAAGTAATGGAACCATTCTCCAATCATCTCCAAAGAGTAGATCGCCCATCGTAAATGGAATGTGGGGTTTCAAGCCGGATTCTCTCAGTCTTAACGGACAATCTCATTGCAACAAGCTGGAGGACTTGGGGACAGATACCCAGACCGTTGAAATCTAGGTTGGGCTAGAATTCAAAGTTTCTGATTTCTAAAATTAAACACTCATTCAATAAGTATTTATTGAGTGCCAACTGCATACCAGGCCTTGTTTAAGATACTAGGGATACAGGATTGAGCAAAACAGGCCTGGCTCCCGCTTTTTGGAGTTTGTAATCCGGTGGGAAAGGCTGACAATTAAGCAACAAAACACCCTAAACTGTGGTCAACGGCTTGATAAGGGGAGCCCAGCGTGCTAGGGGAGCAGGTGGCAAAACTACTTGCCAGAAGAGGTGGTGCTTAAATTGAATTTCAAAGCAGAGCACAGTGAGGAGGGATGTTTATGCAGACAGAAGGAAAAGACAGCACTGAAGAAAGTCCAGAGAGAGCCCCGCACATTTGGGAACAGAGAAGAGTTCACATCTTAAACTTCATACTGGAACAGTAAAGACAAAGGGAATGGGGTCAAGATGCAGGTGTAGAGGGCAGGGGTGTCACAGAGGGCCTGGGAAACCACACTGAGGGATTTGGGACAAAAGGTAGATCAAGTTTCAAACAGGGTAGTGATGTGATCAAATGAGAACCACAAAGTTTAAGGTTAAAAAATAAGTGAAGAGGGCACTAAACTTATGTGTTCTTTTCCTGAGCTGAAGGTTTGTGGTGTTTTTCAATTGATAATAGAGAATTTTTCACTCCTACAATGAGCTATTCTGGACTCAGTTCTAGCCATCATTATATAGGACATAAATTTGCATGGCATCCATTGGCAATATCATTGTCTATACAATCTGCGGAATGGAACCACAGTTATCACCTTTCTGTCTATTGTGTTGATTCACATTCCCCAAAATTATTTTATTTATTTAAAATATACCTTCAGGATTACAAATACTAACCCACGTCATCCTCATAACAACTCTATGAGGTAAGTACCATTATTATCCCCATTGTGCAGATGAGAAAACTGAGGCTTAGAACAGTCACATGGCTAGTAAGTAGCAGATGCTCGTAGTACATGCACTCAAACCACTACCACATGAATCCTATCTGGTTGATTTGGAGAGGCTAAAGACAAAATAATTTAGAGCGAGCACAAACCTAAGTAAGCAGAACATTCACTAGTTGTTTGAACAAACATTTATTTACTCATCTTGGACCAGCCTGGGGATACAAAAATGAATCTGTCCAGTCCCTCCCTTCCTAGAGTGCCCAGTCTAGCAGCAGAACAGACAATATCTTAAAATCACAATCCGAATGAGAAGAGCGATGTGTGAGGATGTTAGTACATGGTGGGTGAACGTCTCACTCTCCCTGGGACACAGAAGCCCCCAGGGGAGAAGTTCTGCAGAGGAGCCTGCCCAAGCATACACTGAATGATAAGTGGGATTCCACCAGCTGGGCAAAGAAGAAAGGAACATGAGAGCACCCGATGGTTTTGTCTAGGGAACTGCAAGTTGTTCTACCTGGCTAAAGACTGGTGAGCCCTGTGGGGAATGGCAGGAGATGGGACTGTAGAGGCTGGTTCAGGCTTGTCCAAGTAGGACTGTCCCTTGATAAACTCCCAGAGAACAGCCACATTGTCAGAAAGCACATTTTCTGCTCATCCCACCGAGCTTAGAGGGTAAGAACACCCTGAAAACTGTGGCCCAAATATCTCTGTGGATGGTTAAGGTGTTTCCTTGGCCAGAGACGTTTGCTAAAATCTTCCTCTGTGGGTTCTGGGCCTTTGGTGTAGTGGCCTAATTTTGAAACTGCGATGGCCCCCAAGTTCCTCCCCATGGAGCTGGCATCCACGTCTTATGAGCAAAGTACAGATTGTCCCACATAAGATGGAATAACACCTTATAAAAGGAGGAACTACTTTACCTCAGGACTTCTGTCCCTCTGAAAAATAAGTGAATTCTATATAAAAAAGAAAAATAAATTTTTAAAACCCAATATAATCTTTTGAGATGTTGTATCAACTTTGATCACATAAAAGACCCAGAGCCATGTTTCAGGCATAGATACACTCATCTTCAAACTGCCTTACCTTATATACCTTATAAAATAATACCTTAACATTCCTTCTCTAATGATATTAGTCAAAACAATTCCACTTTTTTATTAATTGTTTTGACTGTTTAAAAGCATTATGCCTGCAAGAGACTTTAAGCCAAGAAAATAATTTGACAAACCTAATTACACCCACACTCATACACACATCATACATAAACACATATGGGTTTAAATGAAAATGCAAGGTTGGGCCAAGCACAGTGACTCATGCCTGTATTCCCAACACTTTGGAAGGCCGAGGCAGGTGCATTGCTTGAGCCCAGGAGTTCGAGACCAGCCTGGGCAATATAGTGAGGCCTCATCTCTACCTAAAATACAAAAATTAGCCAGGCATGGTGGTGCAGGCCATTAGTCTCAACTATTAGGGAGGCTGAGGTAGGAGGATCACTTGAGTTCAGGAGGTTAATGCTCCAGTGAGCCATGATTATGTCACTGCACTGTCTCATAAAACAAAAAATACGAGGTTGGAACTGGAACCAAATGGGCATAAAATTAAATAACATGACTTTATATGATTTTCTCTCTTTATATGAGCTTTGCAATAACTTTTATTCTTGATGGCTCCCTACGACCTCACAGGAAGGACAAGTATCATTTAGCCACACATATTGCAAATAAAAGGAAGTCCAAAGAGATTACAGGGTGGCTATGATTTTGTGTAAAATGAAGCAGAATGTTGAGACAAAATCTAGGTCATTCTGGAGAGAAAAGGCTAATAAGGGAAAAGAATACCTATTCCAACCTCCCCATTTTACAGATGACCAAACAGAGACCCAGCAGTTGACCCTTAGGCATATGTCCTGTGAGTGAAGAACCAGGAATAGAGCCACATCATCTGAAGTCTGGTTCTATGTCCTTTGTGATTCTTTACTTCTCAAACCAGTTTATACATTGTCCCCAGAGATTCACAGAAGAGAGCCACAGACGACTCATGGTCATATCATAAAGCTCGAGCATCAAAGGTACTTGAAAATTTGAGGGAAATCATATTATTTTATTTATCCAATCTTTATGTAATTCTAATATTTAAATACTAGAACAATTAGAAAATAGTATAGATTTAAATGTAATTGCATGATTTTTTTCAAAAACAAAACAGGTGACTCCAAAGAAAGATGATGCTTACTGAAGCTGCTTGGACAACCCTGCAAATTGCCCAGGGGAGCCAGTCCCACTGCTCCCTGCCACCAGGACACATCAGCACCTGCTCCAGGGAACCATGGTGCCCCATGAAAAGTGGAGCAAACTCTTCTCACCCACTCTCCCCCCTGACTAGTGACCCTAAGGAGTGGGATGAGAAAGAGAAAGCTTTGGAAGGGCCTAATCCCAGGAACTGGGTCATCCCTCTCTAGAAGAATGAAAATGAATGAGGTTAACTTGCAAGAGAAGTAGAGGAAGTGAGAGAGGGACTCTTCGGGAGAACTACAAAGCAACTGTTAAGTCTCCAGAAAGAAAAGCCAGCCTGTCAGAAGTGCTAACATCCAGAAGAGCAAAAATATTTTCCCACACTCTAGTTACAAAGGCCTTGTATTTGCTCCTAATGGCAAAAAATAAAGGCTCACTTCACCACCAGACATAAGAAAGACCTGAATCTTGCCACAGGGCCAACCCAAGGGAACAAAGAACCCTCCTATAATGGGACCTCACAAAAGCGTAATTTTTAAGGGTCACAGTCCTAGGACAGGTTCGTCTTGCTGTTCCCTTAGCAAGGAAGATATGGTTCATGGTCATGGATCAACACCATTGTTGACACTTGACACCTCTTGATCTCAGTTCCTAAGTCTCCTACTTCTACGTTAGTCATACCATGCTCTATGCTGTCGTTTTTCTCTTTCTTGCAACTTCTCTCTGCCCTTAGCTTTAAGAAAGGACTTCTGCTTACTCTTGTAGGCATCTCCTGACCTCTAGGCTTCAAGGTGTGCATCTGTCAGTGTTTACACGCTGTATCCTCTGTTTTCTCTGTTTCTGGTTTTTTTTTTTTTTTTCTTTTGAGTAGCTGGGATTAGAGGTGTGCACCACCACGCTTGGCTAATTTTTGTATTTTTTGTAGAGACAGGGGTTTTGCCATGTTGGCCAGGCTGGTCTCAAACTCCTGACCTCAAGTGATTTGCCCACCTCACCCCACAAAGTGCTGGGATTACAGGCGTGAGCCACCGCACCAGGCCTGTATCCACTGATCTTGTTTCAATCTACTAGCTGTGTCTTGGTCATGGCTGCCCACATATGACTTGTCCTATGTCCTAGATGACTCCTAGATCACATATGACAGCAGCTTAGCAACTTGCCTTTCCTTATTTTCATCACATACATTTATCAGATCAAAGATTAATCTGTTGAAACATCTTTACCTAAAGAAAACTCTTTCTTTTTTCTCTGTAATTTTTCTCATTGCATGTAACTTTTTAAAACATTTGCTGTCTTCTCAGAATGTTAAATATGTTTGTTTTTTTAGTTCTATTGACTTAATCATAGAACCTCAATAAGGCAAATTAAAATAGAACTAAGAGATATCAACTTATACACTTTAGAAATGCAGTATAATTGGTATTATAATCACCAAACTTAGAGGCACTGAGAATAGAAGGCAAGGGTGAGTTGCTAAACTAAAAACAGGCATTAAATAAAAATCTGCCTATCAAAGAGTGAGACTCCATCCTGTGTGCAGGATGCCATCAGCCAAGCACACACCTCATGGCAGGAAGCTGAAAAATCCTTCTGGGGAGAAACTGAATGGCCCAAAGGAAAGATCAAAAGACCCTAATCTTTAAGCCCTTCTTGAAAACAAGGAAAATAAGCCTTCCTACTTATAACCTGGTCACCTACAGAAAAGCCCACTTTATGGTCACAGTTTTTTATTGTTTTTGTGGTTCACATTTAAATGGGAATAGACAACCAGGGATCACTAGAAATTTGAGACGAAACTTCAGCACAAAGTGAAATCATAAACACAAGTAGAAAAAGAACTTGGCATAAATGAATAAACTACAAGGAAAGGGAAAGAGAACTTTTTAAAATCTCTACTACTCAAAGCCATCTACAGATTCCATGCAAGCCCTATCAAAATACCAATGATATTCTTCACAGAAAATAGAAAAACAATCCTAAAATTTGTATGGAACCACAAAAGAATCCGAATAGCAAAGCAATCTTAAGCAAAAAGAACGAAGCTGGAGGCATCACACTGCCTGACTTCAAAATATACTACAAAGCAATAGTAACCAAAACAGTGTGGTGCTGGCATAAAAACAGACACATAGATCAATGGAACAGGATAGAGAATCCAGAAATAAATCAGTGTATTGACAGCCAACTGATTTTCAACACAGATTCCAAGAACACACATTGGGGAAAGGACAGTCTCTTCAATAAATGGTTCTGCGAAGACTGAATATCCATATGTAGAAGAATAAAACTAGACCTTATCTCACACCATATATAAAAAAACAAATCAAAATGGATTAAAGACTTAAATGTAAGACCTGAAACTATAAAACTATTATACTAGAAGAAAACACTGGGGAAATGCTTCAGGGTATTGGGCCTGCCAAAGGTTTTTTTGATAAGCTCTCAAAAGCAGAGGCAACAAAAACAAAAATAGACAAATGGGATTATAGCCAACTAAAACCTTCTGCACAGAAAAGGAAATAATCAAGAGAGTGAAAAGACAACATACAGAATGAAAGAACATATTTGCAAATAATCAACAGAGTGAAAAGACAACATACAGAATGAAAGAACATATTTGCAAACTATCCATCTAATAAGAAGTTAATATCTAGAATATATAAGGAACTGAAACAATTCAACAGCAAAAAAAAAAAAAATCAGAGTTGAAGAGGGGTAAAAAATAATCTGAATAGTCATTTCTCAAAAGAAGATATACAAATGGCCAAACAGGTATATTGAAAAATGCTCTGCTGGACATGCTGGCTCATGCCTGTAATCCCAGCACTTTGGGGCCAACACAGGTGGATCACTTGACCTCAGGAGTTCAAGACCAGCCTGGACAACATGGTGACACTCCATCTCTACTATATCTCTATATACACACACATATACATACATACAAACAAAAAAAATTAGCTAGGCATGGTGGTGTGCACCTGTAGTCCCAGTTATATGGGGGGCTGAGGCAGGAGGATCACTTGTGCCCGGGAGTTCAAGGCTGCAGTAAGCCTTAATCACACCACTGTACTCCAGCCTGGGCAACAGAGTGAGACCCTGTCTCAGAAAAAGAAAAGTAAAAGAAAAATGCTCAACATCAATAATCATTAGGGACACGCAAATTAAAACCACAATGAGATAACATCTCATCCCATTTAGGATGGCTATTATCAAAAGGACAAAAAATAACAAATGCTGGTGAGGATGCAGATAAAGGGGAACTTATACACTGTTAGTGGGAATGCAAATTAGTACAGTCATATAGAAAACAGTATGGAGTTTCCTCAAAAAACTAAAAATGGAAATACCATACCATATGACCCAGCAATCCCACTGAGTATATATCCAAAAGAAAGGAAATCAATAGGTAAAAGAGATAGCTACACTTCCACGTTTATTACAGCACTATTCACAACAGCCAAGATATTGAATCAACCTAAGTGTTCATCAACAGATGAATGGATAAATAAAACGTAGTATATATGCACAATGGAATATTACTCAGCCAAGAAAAAAGAATGAACTCTTGTCATTTGTAGCAACATGGATGAGCCTAGAGGCCATTATTTAAGTGAAATAAGTCAGGCACAGAAAGACAATGCTGTATGTTCTCACTCACATGTGGAAGCTAAAAAAAATTGATCTCATAGAAGTAGAAAGTAAAATAGTAGTTACCAGAAGCTCTGAAGGGTATGAGGGAGGGAAGGATACAGAGAGGTTGGTTAACAGGTACAAAATTAGTTAGATAGGAGGCATAAGTTCTAGAGTTCTATAGCATAGTAGGATCACTACAGTTAACAATAATTTATTGTATATTTCAAAATAGCTGGCAGAGAGAGTTTTTAATGTTCCCAACACAAAGAAATGATAAATGTTGGAGGTGATGGATATGCCAATTACCTTGATTTTGTTATTAATCATTATGTACATGTGTTGAAACATCACATGTACCCCATAAATATGTACAAATATCATGTGCAATTAAAATAATAATTTTTAAAATCCAAATTAAATGTCCACGGAGAGTGAAAAGAATATAGTACATTCATGAAATGAAAAGGAGGGCTGCTTTAAAAAAAACAGACATGAGGGCTAAGAAAATATTGGAAATCTTTTAATACATATGAAAGTAAAAAGAAAAACTCAATAAAGTTTGGAATGTAATCTCAGTTGAGGAAATCTCCAGAAATAGAACAAACAGACAAATAAATGGAAACTAGGAGATGAATAAGAAAATTAGACAATAACTCACTGAAATATCCTGCTTTTGCCATGTGACCTACAAGCACCTGCTTCTCCTTCTGCCATGATTGTAAGCTTGCAGAGGCCTCCCCAGATGCAGATGCCTGGTTATGCTTCCTGTACAGCTTGCAGAACCATGAACCAATTAAACTTATTTTATTTATAAATTTTAAAAAGACACAGAAATAATGTAAGTTCCATTATGAGAGAACAGAGAAAAACAGAGGGGAGGATCTCGCAAAGACATAATACAAGAAAAATTTCCAGAGTGGCACAAGTGCTCAAATTGAAAGGGTCCATGTCCCAAGCACAATGAATGAAGAAAGACTCACACCAGGAATGAAGATTCTAAAAGTTTCCGGAAAGAAAAAAGCAGGGTGGGGTGGAACAAAAGTAAGCATAAGACAGGAGAACTAAGAAGCATGGAATCTGACACACAAGATGTCCTAAGAGAATTCTCAGGACATCAGCTGTGCTTCAAGCCTAGACCTCAACCAAGCAAGAGTGGAGCAAAAAGGCAGAGAGTTGCAGGAGAAAGACTGCTGAGGGAAACAACGTAACTGGAGAATGAATAAGTGCTTGAGCATCAGGAAAAAAAAGACTAATGATGGGCATTTGGCAGCTCTCTTGAAGCATTTGAGAAATCTAGCAATAGGTACTAAAACAAAGCAAAGGAAAAATGAGACGTTAACAATCCAAGAATAATAAAAAGAAATATCATAAATAAATAAATAGGCATCATAATTTAATGATTGACTTTAATTTCACTGATTATCCTGCAATGTTATAGTAAATCTGAAAAAAAATTAACACAAGAAAGGAAACATGTCATATGTTTGACTCATATGGGTTCATCAGGGAAAATATTTATAAGGCATAATAATGTAAACACTGATCACTTAAAATTTGTAATATAACTACTTTGTGTATGGGTAGGTCACCTAAATCCTTTCAGCATTATCTCATTGTTTATATGCACATGTTACTTTGATTAAAGTTAGAAATAACTCCAAGTGAATAAGAAAAAGCTATCAGAAACATCATGGTGCTTCCTCAAAAAATTAGAAATGCAATCACCATCTGATCCAGCAATCCGACTTCTGAGTAGATACCCAAAAGAAGTAAAGCCAGGTCTCAAAGAGATATTTGCATGCCCATGTTTATAGCAGCCTTATTCACAATAATCAAAAGGGAGAAGTAACCCAAAAGTTTATCAATAGACAAATGGGACCAGGCATGGTAACTCACACTTGTAATCCCAACAGTTTAGAAGGCCAAGGTGGGAGGATCACTTGAGTCCAGGAGTGTAAGACCAGCCTAGACAA